>NC_057406.1:15802187-16102187 GCF_019320065.1 Cervus canadensis | reverse complement strand
GGGGGATTCCCATCAGATTTGGAAAGGGACATCTGGGTCTCCAACCCAAGGCTTTTCTGTCCCTAAAAGCCCATCTCTAGCCCTTCGCAGGCTACCAGGGTGGCTTAGAGGGTAAAGAATCCGCATGCAATGCGGGAGACCGGGAGTTCCCGGGTTTGGGAAGATCCCCTGGAGGAGGGTTGCATGGCAACCCATTCCAGTATTCTTGCCTGCACGGACAGAGGAGCCCAATGGTCTACAGTCCATGGGGTTGCAAAGACACGATTGAGTGACTAAGCACAGCACAGCAGTTCCCCATCTAGGCCAGCAGGTGGCAGCATGATCAGGGATTTCAAAACTAAACTGGAAAACAGAATTTTTTTTCTGTTTCCTTTATGAAAATATTTCATTCCATACAATCATCCTCGCAGAATGGTGAGCCCATCCCCCCTCCACAGTCCCTCCCTCCTCTGCATGACCCTGCTCTCCCTGGACACAGAGTAGATTAAGACACTGTCATGAGAGTCAGAGACCCAACAACAGGCCTTGAGAAATGTGAGTAAGCCTGATGGAGACCAAGGAGGGACGGAGACACCAGAGGAGACAATCCTGGGCACGGGAGGACCCCTGTGCACAGAGTTACTCAGGGAGGTGGGAGCACCCTGCCCCTCCCCACACACCTGATTCCTCCAGTGTGCACACACATGCACAGTCGCAAACACAAGCCCCATCCCTCCTCCTGGGGAGAAAGGAGACTCAGACCTCAGGTGAGGCCACACTGCCTTCCTCCTCCAACCCATAGGGAGCAGCAAGGTGGGGGGTCCCTCGGCCTGAAGGGTTGGCCTCTATGCCTGAAACCCTCTTCCATAGGTGGTCTCTCCCAGAGGCCTGGATAGTTGAAGGAAGGCTTCCCTAAAGAGCAAACATTTAATACAGAACATGACAGCCTGAGGACAGGAGAGGCAAGAGCCCTTTCTCCTCTCAGGGCCTGGTTTCCGCTCGGAAAAGACCAAGTCACTGGTTGTTCACAGACACAGTGTTTGCACAGCCCCAGGTGCCGTGACCCTCAGGGGCTCACACTCTGGACCAGATGCTGAGGATAAGAGGATGTCTCCAACCCGTCCTCAGCTGCCCTTGTTTCCCTAATGGACAAGGTCATTGGCAGGCCTGAGTCCATTGAGAGAAAGAGGAAAGTTTTCTTTCTTTTTTTTTTTTCGGTTGCACTGCATGTGGGATTTTACTTCCCTGACCAGGGATTAAACCCATACTCCTTGCATTGGAACCTCAGAGTCTTAACCATTGGTTTTTGTTCAGCCACTCAGTCATGTCTGACTCTTCACCTCCCCATGGACTGCAGCAAGCCAGGCTTCCCTGTGCTTCACCATCTCACCATCTTGCTAAAACTCATGTACATTGAGTTGCTGATGCTATCCAGTCATCTCATCCTCTGTTGTCCCCTTTTCTCCTGCCTTTAATCTTTGCCAGCATGAGGGTCTTTTCTAAAGAGCTGGCTCTTTGCATCAGGTGGCCAAAGTATTGGAGCTTCAGCTCCAGCATCAGTCCTTCCAATGAATATTCAGGACTGATTTCCTTTAGGATTGACTGGTTTGATCTCCTTGAAGCCCAAGGGACTCTCAAGAGTCTTCTCCAGCTCCACAGTTCAAAAGCATCAATTCTTGTGCTCAGCTTTCTTTATGGTCCAACCCACATCCATACATGACTACTAGAAAAACCATAGTTTTGACTAGATGGACCTTTGTCGGCAAAGTAATATCTCTGCTTTTTAATATGCTGTCTAGGCTGGTCATGGTTTTTCTTCCAAGGAAGACGCATCTTTTAATTTCATGGCTGCAGTCACCATCTGCAGTGATTTGGGAGCCGAAGAAAATGAAGTCTGTCACTGGTTCCCCATCTATTTGCCATGAAGAGATAGGACCAGATGCCATGATTTTAGTTTTCTAAGTGTTGAGTTTTAAGCCAGCATTTTCACTCTCCTCTTTCACTTTCATCAAGAGACTCTTCAGTTCCTCTTCGCTTTCTGCCATAAGGGTGGTGTCATCTGCATATCTGAGGTTATTGATATTTCTCCCAGCAATCTTGATTCCAGCTTGTGCTTCATCCAGCCCAGCGTTTCTCATGATGTACTCTGCATATAAGTTAAATAAGCAGGGTGACAATATACAGCCTTGACGTACTCCTTTTCCTATTTGGAACTGGTCTGTTGTTTCATGTCCAGTTTTTACTGTTGCTTCTTGACCTGCATACAGGTTTCTCAGGAGGCAGGTAAAGTGGTCTGGTATTCCCATCTCTTTAAGAATGTCCCATAGTTTGTTATGATTCACACAGTCAAAGCTTTAGCGTGGTCAATGAAGCAGAAGTACATATTTTTCTGGAACTCTCTTGCTTTTTCGATGATCCAGCGGATGCTGGCAATTTGATTTCTGATTCCTCTGCCTTTTCTAAATACAGCTTGAACATCTGGAAGTTCTCGGTTCATATACTGTTGAAGCCTAGGTTGGAGAATTTTGAGCATTACTTTGTTAGCATGTGAATTGAATGCAATTGTGTGTTAGTTTGAATATTCTTTGGCACTGCCTTTCTTAGGGATTGGAATGAAAATTGACCTTTACCAGTCCTGTAGCCACTGCTGAGTTTTCCAAATTTGCTGGCATATTGAGTGCAGCACTTTCACAGCATCAGCTTTTAGGACTTGAAAAAGCTCAGCTGGATTTCCGTTACCTCCATTAGCTTTGCTCATAGCGATGCTTCCTAAGGCCCAGTTGACTTCCCATTCCAGGATGTCTGGCTCTAGGTGAGTGATCACACCATCGTGGTTATCTGGGTCATGAAGATCTTTTTTGTACAATTCTTCTGTATATTCTTGCCACCTCTTCTTAATATCTTCTGCTTCTGTTAGGTCCATACTGTTTCTGTCCTTTATTGTGTCCATCTTTGCATGGAATGCTCCCATGGTATCTCTAATTTTCTTGAAGAGCTCTCTAGTCTTTCCCATTCTATTGTTTTCATCTATTTCTTTGCATTGATCACCGAAAAAGGCTTTCTTATCTCTCCTTGCTATTCTTTGGAATTCTGCATTCAGATGGGTATATCTTTCCTTTTCTTCTTTGCCTTTCATTTCTCTTCTTTTCTCAACTATTTGTAAGGCCTCCTCAGACAACCATTTTGCCTTTTCACATTTCTTTTTCTTCGGGATGGATTTAATCACCACCTGCTGTACAATGTCATGAACCTCCATCCATAGTTCTTCAGGCACTCTATCGGGTCTCATCCCTTGAATCTATTTATCACTTCCACTGTATAATCAATCATAAGATTTGATTTTGATCATACCTGAAAGGCCTGCTGGTTTTCCCTACTTTCTTCAATTTAAGTCTGAATTTTGCAATAAGGTGTTCTTGATCTTAGCCACACTCAGCTGCTGGTCTTGATTTGCTGACCGTATAGAGCTTCTCCATCTTTGGCTGCAAAGAATATAGTCAATCTGATTTCACTATTGACCATCTGGTGATGTCCAAGAGTCGTCTGTTGTGCTCTTGGAAGAGGGTGTTTACTATGACCAGTGCTTTCTCTTGGCAAAACTCTGTTAGCCTTTGCCCTGCTTCGTTTTGTACTCCAAGGCCAAACTTGCATCTTACTCCAGGCATCTCTTGACTTCCTACTTTTGCATTCTAGTACCCTATGATGAAAAGGACCATCTTTTTTTGGTGTTAGTTCTGGAAGGTCTTGTAGATCATTATGGAACCGTTCAATTTCAGCTTCCTTGGCATCAGTGGTTGGGACAAAGACTTGGATTACTGTAATATTGAATGGCTTGCTTTGGAAGTGAATGGAGATCATTCTGTTGTTTTTGAAATTGCACTGAAGGACTGCATTTTGTACTCTTTTTTTTACTATGAGGGCTACTCCATTTCTTCTTAGGGATTCTTGCTCACAGTAGTGAATATAATGGCCATCCGAATTAAATTCACCCCTTCTGGTCCATGTTAGCTCACTGATTCGTAAACATTGATGTTCACTCTTGCCATCTCCTGTTTGACCACTTCCAATTTACCTTGATTCATGGACCTAACATTCCAGGTTCCTGTGCAATATTGTTCTTTACAGCATTGAACTTTACTTTCACCACCAGTCACATCCGCAATTGGGCATTGTGTCCACTTTGGCTCTTCCTCTTATTCCGTCTGGAGCTGTTCATTCACTCTTCTGCGGTAGCATATTGGGCACTTACCGACCTGGAAAGTTCATCTTTCAGTATCACGTCTTTTTGCCTTTTCATACTGGACCACCAGGGAAGTCCTGTTTTAAGATAGACTCTAGTGGTGCTTTGGGGTCATGGCAGTCCCTGTTCTACGTGTCATTTTTGTTAATTTCTTTATTAGCAGCACCACATGACATGTGGGATCTTAGTTCCCTGACCAGGGGTCAAACCTGTCCCCCCTGTATCAGAAACATGGAATTTTAGCCACTATACTGCCAGGTAAGTTCCCTCAATGTGTCATTGCTGAGGGAAGCAGAGCAGGGCCCCAGGTCAACCGAGCTTAGACCCTGCGCCCTCCTGCACTCCCCGCACTCCCCATCTCTAGCCCTTGTTCCTGTCCCATTATTCTGGGCATTGAACCCTGGTCATTCCTGGACCAGAGCTGCTGGCTGACTAAGGACAGGGAGAATGGGATTGAGGGAGAAGAGACTGCCATTTCCACTGCTCTTTGGGTAGGAACCCTGAACATAGTCTGAACCCTGAACACAGCCGCAGTCACCAGAAAGGGCCTTGAGGAAGGGGGGGTGGGATTCCCATTAGATTTGGAAAGGGACATCTGGGCCTCCAACCCAAGGCTTTTCTGTCCCTAAAAATGCAGAAGCATCTCTAGCCCTTCCCTCTGTGGAACGGCAGGTGGCAGCACAATCAGGGATTTCAAAACTAAATTAAACTGGTAAAAAAATTTTTTTTGTTTTGTTTTTTGTATGCAAAAGTTCATTCCCCACAACCTTCCTTCCATAATGGTTCCCCCCTTCCTTCTACAAAGTCCCTCCCTCCCCCTTCCCTCCTCTGCATGACCCTGCTCTCTCTGGATGCAGAGTGGATGAAGACCTTGTCACATTCACAGAGAGTCAGAGATCCAACAACAGGCCTTGAGAAATGTGAGTAAGCCTGGTGGGGACCAAGGAGGGAGGGAGACACCAGAGGAGACAATCCTGGGCATGGGAGGACCCCTGTGCCCAGACTTATTCAGGGAGGTGGGAGCACCCTGCCCCTCCCCATACACCTCATCCCTCCAGTATGCACACGCATGCACACTCGCAAACACTTACCCCATCCCTTTTCCCAGGGAGAAAGGAGACTCAGACTCAGGAGGTGAGGCCACACTGCCTTCCTCCTCCAGCTCATAGGGAGCAGCAAGGTGGGGAGGAGTCCCTCAGCCTGGAGGGTCAGCCTCTGTGCCTGAGACCCCCTTCCATAGGTGGTCTCTCCCAGAGGTCTTGCTGAGCATGTTGGAGCCGTTTCAGAGACCATGACTGGAAACCCTCACCCTCAGTTAACTGGTCCCAAGCCAGCCCAATCCCAGCAGGGGACGGAGTGAGGGGACAGGGCAGGGAGGAGGCTGGGGAGAAGGTGGGGGGAGGGTGCTGACCTCTGTACTGGACACTGCCCTAGGGAGGAGCACCCAGTGCAGCAGCTACAGAGACGAGCCTCCCCCCTGCACCCTTCCCTCCCCGCCCACCCCCCGCCCCCGAACATCTCCCTGAGATCTTGATCCCAATTCAGGATGCCCAAGTTCGATACCTGGTCAGAGAACTAGATCCCACATGCCACAACTAAGAGTTCGCATGCCCCAACTAAAATATCCTGCATGCCTCAGTGAAGATGGAAGTTCTTGCCTGCCACAGTCAAGACCCCGAGCAGCCAAGTAAATGAATAATAAACAATAAAATAAATAGTTTTCACAAAAAAAGAAAAATACACCGAATTATAAATACAAAAAGAAAGAAAGAAATGCGGGCCATCTCCGCCTTTAAAGCAAATGTAGTGGTTGGATACTGACTTACACCAAGATCCAGACTCTGTGAAATGATGCTTTTTCCTCTTCCTGAAATCCCCTCCACATCGCTACACATCTAAATTATATCCACCCACCAAGGCAAGGTTCAGATACAATCCAGTGTCATTTACCCATAACCTTTGGGTCAGACATGCTTCAAAACTCAAGATTTTGTGGCTTTTGGAAAAGCCAGTGCAGGGAATTCTGTGGCAGCTCATTGCAGGGACCCCAGGTCTCAATGCTGAGAACTCAGGTTCAATCCCTGGTTGGGGAACTAAGATTCCCCAAGCCTCAAAACATTCCCCCCCCAAAAAAAGACTCCCAGGTATAGAGACCCAATAGCTAACATCTCCTCCTGCACCTCCCCCTAGGGGGCTGGAATAATGCTCCATCATCAAACATTAATATATCTGCAGCTAAACAGATTGATCCTCACAAGTAGAATTAAGTTACCAATTAGTTACCATTACATATTCTATTTATAAATTACTTTAAGTCAGTTTAGGTTAGGTTTTGGTGCCAATCATGGGGGAAAAAATACAAGAACAAAAACAAAACACTTTGATTCCAGAGCCTTTTGGAATTTAGAGCTTCAGACAAGGGAACAAGGGGTGGTGGACCTGTACACCTCCTCATCAGAGCCCTCCCTGACTCCCCCAGCTGTCCTCCTGTCCTTTGTCACTTTCTACCTCCATCTTGGGCTTCCCTGGTGGCTCAGAGGTTAAAGCATCTGCCTCCAATGCAGGAGACCTGGGTTCGATCCCTGGGTTGGGAAGATCCCCTGGAGAAGGAAATGGTAACCCACTCCAGTATTCTTGCCTGGAGAATCCCATGGACAGAGGAGCCTGATAGGCTACCATCCACGGGATCGCAAAGAGTTGGACACGACTGAGCGACTTCACTTCACTTCACTTCACCCCCATCTTAGGGACTGCATTCCAATGAATCTACAACTTCATCAAATGAAAATGCCCCCTCCTTTGACATACCCCTAGAAGTTTTTTAAGTTGCTGAATAAACTGTCCAATATCATTGATTCCAATATGCATTCAAATTCAGAAGTGTTCTAAACAAACAATGCTGGATGTTGTGGGGCCTGGCCTTCTTCAGAGCAATTTATCTATTCCAGAGTTATTGATATGGCAGTGAGCTGTGTTTTTTTGTTCATTTGGTTTTTTTGTTTGTTTTGATGTGGGCCACTTTTTAAGTCTTTATTGAATTTGTTACAATATTGCTTCTGTTTTATGTTTTGGTTTTTTTAGCCACAAGGCATCTGGAATCTTAGCTCCTCAACCAGGGATCGAACCTACACTCCTGCCCTGGAAGGTGAAGTCTTAACCACTGGACTGCCTGGGAATTCCCTGGGAGAGAGTTTTTAAACATAAATATCAGTACTTGATGAACTGTTTGAGCTATTAAAAACAGTTTTACATTAAAATAATGGCAAGTGTAAATCTGAAAAATAGTCATGATAATTATTCCATTCCAAACCATACAGGTGGAATGATCATGAAGGTAGGCAGGCATTTCTGTTGAGCAGCTGTGGTGACAAAAACATAAAGAGACTTACTTGCTCACCAGTTCTGAAATTATTCAATTTTTAATAATGACACAATTCTTGGTATTTAAAAAATAATTTGTAATTAGCATCTAAACTGAGACTTTGTTGATGCTTTTGTTGTGCTACTTTAAACTTGCATAAAATGGTGCCATAATGTATCTAGTGTCTTGGTGAGGTGATGAAAGAGAAATAATATGTGATGTATGTAATCATTGAGTTTAGAGTCCCATTTTTTAGGGAATTCTGTTTGCTTTAAAACACTGGGGATGTACATGGGACCTTCTCAGTGGTCCAGTGGTTAAGACTCATTGCTTCCACTTCAGGGGGCATGAATTCAACCCCTGGTCAAGGACATTCTGGGAAATTAAATTAAATTAAAATACTAGGGATGGAGGTGGGGGTGAGTGGGGATTATCAATGAAACAAAATTGGCCATAGGTTATGAAAGTGTTAATAGCCTTTGTAGGGAGGCCAGAGGTCCCCAACAGTAGGAGGAAATAGCCCCGGATCGAATTGCTCTCCTCCAGAGGCCAAGAATCCTGGCATTGTTCACAGCTTGTAGCAGCAACCTTTCATCTTGGGGTCCCGTCTGGGATCAGGACAAGGTAAAGACATTGAGAGCTCTAGTTCTTTGATCTCCTAGTAAACACATTTTCTGCTTTACTTTGCTAACTGTACAGTGTGCCTGTGTGTGTGATTGATTGAAAGAAATATACAAACAAATGTGAAGCAAGAGTTGTGTCCTAATCTGCAGTTCTGTGGCAACCTCATACGGTTTATGGCAGAAATCGCTGGGGGATTATACCGACCTGCTCATGTCAAGAGGCACCCAATGACTCCTCTGCGGGAGCAGCCAGAGACAAACGAAGCGTGTGGACAGAACACTCCTTTCTTGGTCAAACTTTCTGGTCTCTTTGACCATTTCATAACTGCCTGGGAATTAGAAGTACTAACCTAATCTGTCAGATTATAGACTTTCAAGGGACTTGTGATCCATGCTTGCTATGTACTTTTACTTAGATCCCAAATTTGGAAGCACCTAGCCTTGCTAGGAACCGTAAGTTACAAGAACCTACTAAGGAACGAGGAGGAATTCTAGCTCAGCTCCAGGAACATCTCTCAGGCTAGAGGTTACTCTTTTGGCTGCCTGCCTCAGGGGCCAGTGACCTAAAAGTGTATCTTTGTCATGGCTGTCCCTCCAATCTATGTGGATAGAATCACTGCTGGTGATCATGAGGTTTCTGAGGACACAGATCGGGAATTCCAGGGTCTGGTCAGATTGGAAGTGCAATGGGCTTCTTCCTTTGATAGCGCTAGGCTCTTAGTGGACCAGAGGAGGCTCTCTGGTGGCTTTTGTCTCAACTCCTTAAGTATTCTTTCTGTGGAATCTGTGGAATGAACTGGAAGGATTGGCCTTAATAGCTCGAGGACAAAAATCACTTTTTTCTCACTGGCTGGCCCATCACCACCTCTTTTGCTATCACATATACTGATGTGGTGACACTCAGAAGGGACATCTTGGTGGTTGTTCATCCCCTTATGACTCACCACTTCTACTGCCATCAGGACTGTGCTTAGGAGTGTTCACTGGCACATGGAGGACAGATGCTTCCCCCAGAGGTCCTAGCTTGGGAGGCATTCTGGAAGGCTGCTCTGTTGAACGCCAGGTGGCATCAGAGAAAGAAAACAAAATCAGGCAAAGGTTTTAATGGTGAGGAACTGGACTTCAATCTTGGATGCCATCAGGTCTACCCCTGTGCATCTCCACCCCATCTTGGTGGTAGAACCAGGAGGGACGAGGAAGGAGCCTGTGTTGGTGAGGGGCAGACTAAATCTGACAGGGAAGGAAAGCTTCAGTGTAAAGTCTGTCTCCACCCCCATCTAGAGCAGGGAGGGACACTTCCAGTAAAAAAAAAAGCCAAGGCTGTAGACGCCACTTTTTTCTCTCTTGCAGATGGGAGCTAGCAGTTCCAGAACCACCCCCTTTGAAATGTATTTTTAAAAAACTGGAACAAATTAGATCTCCAGAGTTTAAAAAGACATGCCTTATGTTCTGTGATACTAAATGGTCACAGTATCCTTTGGAAGATGGGGAATGCTGGCCAGTTGAAAGGTCTCTTAATTATAATCACTGTTTTACAGTTAGACTGGCTCTGTGAAAAACAAGAAAATTGGGCCGAAGTGCCATATGTATTGCTCTTTCTCTCTGCAAGACATGCCAGACTTTTATCTTAAGGGTGCAGATTTGGGTGTGAAATCTTCAGCTCCCTCCTGTCCTCTTACTTTGCCCATTTCTGGGGCTCCTAACTAAGCAAGTTGAGAGTCAGGACAGCCTTCCAGGAGGGGTTGCCTCAGTCTCAGTAGAAATTCAAACAGTTCCAGTTGCAGTTGAGACTGTTTAGAGGTATATATAGAATATATATATATATATATATTTGGTATATATATATACCAAAAAGTATATAGAAGCCTTTATGGGACTAACTTTACTTTATGACCTTACTTGGAAAGACATAATATATGTCTTGGTACAGACACTAACTCCCAACTCCAAAACTTGAGTTTTGGGGAAAAGCTGTTGCCTATGGAGATAAATGGCTTGGTAAAGAATCAGCAGAAAAGGGAGAGGGCAAGACAGCCACCTTCTCTACTGGGAATCAGATGGTCCCCACAACAGAACAGAGTCAGACTGGGATTATAACATGGCTAAAGAAAGATGAGGACCAGAGTCACTTTGTCAGATGTGTTCTTGTCAGGACTCAAGTGGATGCATGCTAAGACTTTTTGCCAAACTGACTAACACAGAACAGGGAAAGAAGGAAGCTCCTGGTAAATTCCTAGATAGACTGCAGGAAACCCTTCACAGATTCACTGAGATTGATCCCTAAATTGCAGAGGGAGGAATGATCTTAAAAGAGAGACGTCTCACTCAGTTGGCTCCAGATATCCACTAAGCTCTTAAAACAGGCGTATGAACCCAATCAGTCTTTGATAACCTGTTGCAAGTGGCTCAGTTTATTATGGCAGGTAGGAGGAGGAGAAGAGGCAGAAAAAACAAACAGGAAAGACTGAAGCCTGAGCAATGGCTCTCAGATCTGCTCTAAAACAGCCAGAGGAAAATGTCCAGAGGGACCCAGGTGAAAAGGGATGGACTTGCTATTACGTGGAAGGGAGGGGCATCTCAAGTGAGGTTGCTCTCAGGTGTCTGAGTCGCCCCCAGCTCCATGTCAGGTCTTCAAAGGACCACACTGGAGAGAAGACTGCCCTCTGAGGCATGGGCCCAAGGGGTCGGACTCGCAAGACAATCAGGATTGAAGGTGCCCAGGGGTCCCCACACAAGCTCCTATCCTAATTATCCCAGGTAATTAATAACTGAGGAACCCCAGGTATTAATAACTGGGCGAGTGGGGGAAGTGCAAATCAGTCGATTTCCTTTTAGACACTGGGGCAACTTATTCCATGCTTACTGAAGCCCCTGGCCCACTTTCTCCCTGATCCACTACTGTAATGGGGCTGTCTGGAAGAGCCAAACATTATTATTTCAGTTGTCCTCTAAGCTGCAACTGGAATTCTGCTGTTTCCACACAAATTTCTGATTGTGCCAGAGTGTCCCTCACCCCTTTGGAGAAGGATATACTGAGCAAGCTCCATGCCTCTGTTTTCATGAATATGGAGCCCTCTCTTTCTCTCCCATTAATTGGACAAAATATAAATCCTAGAGTATGGGCTGATGGAAAAACTGTGGGTCAAGCACAGACTGCTATTCCTGTCATTGTCAAGCCCAAAGACCCTCACCTATTTCCACATCAAAAGCAGTATTCACTGAAACCCAAGATTAAGAAAGGGTTAAAACCCACCATTGAGAATTTAAAGGAGCTGGGGCAATTATTTCCCTGTAACAGTCCATGCCACACTTTTATCTTGGGTATAAAAATGTTAAATGATAAATGGAGATTAGTTCAGGATTCACAATAACAAATGAGGCTGTGGTTACTTTACACCTGCTGCTGCTGCTAAATTGTTTCAGTCGTGTCTGACTCTGTGCGACCCCATAGATGGCAGCCCACCAGGCTCCCCCATCCCTGGGATTCTCCAGGCAAGAACACTGGAGTCAGTTGCCATTTCCTTCTCCAATGCATGAAAGTGAAAAGTGAAAGTGAAGTCGCTCAGTCATGTCCGACTCTTAGAGACCCCATGGACTGTAGCCTACCAGGCTCCTGCGTCATGGGATTTTCCAGGCAAGAGTACTGGAGTGGGATGCCATTGCCTTCTCCAAATCTTTATACTGCATTGTCTGAAATTCCTAAATGAGCCAAATATTCTTCAGTCATTGATTTGAAAGATGCTTTCTTTCTAGAAGGGATGAGGGCCATAGGCCCCAAGAGAATTAAGCCTATACTAAATCATCAACTACCTATGACTTTAAGACAATTTAGAGTATTTGGGGAAATACTTTGGAGTATTTGGAAATACTCCAAATGTTGCCACATTTGGATTCTGGGTTATGGGGAACTTGTCCGCCCTTTATATAAACTTATAACTGAAGCTCAGCAGGCCCAAACCAACAAGCTGGTTTGGTCTTCAGAGACTCAAAAGGCTTTTAAGTCTCTTTAAGCTGCTCTTCTGCAGGCTGCGGCTTTGAGCTTGCCCACAGGATTAGAGTTAAGTTAGTTACTGGGGGAAAAAATGGCTACGGCCATATTGCTTAAGGGTAATTGCTACTATTGTTTTGCTAATGCCTAAAGCTCTTAAGTTTGTTAATGGGCGAAATCTCACTGTACTGACTTCTTTTGTGAGTGAAATCTCAAACCCTAAAGTTAATGTTTGGATGACAGTTCCTTTGTTCGGCATGGGAAATGGAAAATAGGTTATGCCATGGTGATAGTTGAACAGGTTTTAGAAGCAAAGTCTCTCCCCACCAGGGATGAATGTTCAGTTAGCGGAGCTTGTGGCTCTGATGGGAACTCTAGAGTTAAGCAAAGGTTAGCGAGTAAATATCTAAACTGACTCTGTTTGCTTATTTGACTTTACATGCTCATGCTGCAATATGGAAAAAAACACAACAGGAGAACCTATTAAACATTTCAAAGAGATTGAAAGACTTTTGATGACCTAAGAAAGTAGCTGTTATGCATTGCAAAGGGCACAAATGGGATGGGAGTAAAGTAGCCCAGGGCAATCAGCTGGCTGACTGCTGAATCCCTGTTGAACTCCTTTACGAAGGATCCCCTTTCACTACAGATACCCTTGTTCTGGACAGGTCCGGCTGGACAGGAAGAACCTCAATATACAGAGGAAGAATTAAAAAGATAAAGAAAAGAGGAGCAAAGATTACTGGAAAAGGATGGATACAGTCTGAGGATGGAAGATTAATAATTCCTGAAAATGCGCAATGAAAAATTCTTAAAGGCTTACACCCAGAGCTTTCCTAAAGCCTTGGAATTAACTAACTATGTAACTCAACTTTTAGCTTTTCAACAGACATTACAGGAACTCTGGGAGGCGACTTCTTACCCAGCCTCTGAGTCAAACAATGCTGTTTGAGCCAGGAACCAAGATTCTGTTAATAAAGACATTGGGACCTGAGGGTCAATCTCTCAAGCCCCTCTGGGAAGGTCCTTACCAGATGGGCCTCGCAATCTATGTGGGCCTGCTTTTGCTGATTCCAAAAATCCTGAGTTTGCCGTTTGACCCTCAAGACAATGCCTTCCTGTCCTGGGCTCATTCCTACACCTCATTCCACAATCTGTCCAATTGCTGGGTCTGTAGAGTGCTCCCCTCCTCATCAATGGAAGGCTTCCCATGGTAGACATCTCCACTTCAGGGAAAGGACTTTTTCCAAGTCCATGACTACCTGTGCCAACAATCATATGTGATGTCTCTTCTTAATCTAATGTCATCTAACAGTCCTAAAATGGACTGGTGTAACACTTTGTACCTTTATGGACATAATGTGACTTTTAACTTTGCTGATTGTTCTGTTTTTGCTGTTTATTCCCTACACCTGTAACTGTGTAGCTGGATTTGTTTCCAGCTACATGAAGTTATGGTTATTTAGTCTCCTATGAGTACCACAGCCTCCTCCAACTATTATCTGGGGTCCCTGAATCAGAGACCCTCAATAGAAGGCTTAGGAGTATCTCTTTAGTTGCTAAGTCATGTCTGACTCTTGCAATCCCATGGACTGTAGCCTGCCAGGCTCCTCTATCCATGGCATTCTCCAGGCAACAATACTAGAGTGGGTTACCATTTCCTTCTCCAGGGGATCTTCCTGACCCAGGAATCGAACCCAGGGCTGCTGCATTGCAGGTAGATTCTTTACCAATTGAGCTATGAGGGAGGCCCCATAGGAGAATATGTTGCCTCAATAATTTAGGGACAACACCCCTTACCAGCTCAGAAGCAGTTATGGAATGAGAACACCGCCCCTTTCCCTTGGCAACATAATTCTCCTAAGAGAAAATGGGAAAATGAGAGCGTTAATATCCTTGGTAGGGAGGCCAGAGGTCCCCAAGTGGCAGGAGGAAATAAAACTCCAAGTGGCAGACCTTTTTTTTTTTTCTTCTAATCCTGTGTTGTCATGGCGACACCTGATTCCTCAGGAACTTAACATTATCTCCAACCTTGAGCTAACCACTGCGTTTTTCTTATGGAAATATTTTCTTAAGCTATGTTAATGACCTATGTATTGGCTTGGAAATCTGCCTCTCTTCAAGATTCCTGTCAAGTGTTTTATAGCCCGAGGATGACTCCTGCTGTGCCAACGCGCTCTCAAAATGTATATGTTGTTGGTGAGGGGCCTGGTGCGACTCTCTCAGTTTTGAGGTATTTCCTTTCTCTAATTAGCAGCTTGCTAATAGGTATATAACTCCTTGCTAAAAACAAGCAAGGGGGCACTCTTTCTGTCCCCTTCTGATGTCTATGTTAGAAGCTTTCTCTATCTCTTTTTACTTTAATAAAACTTTATTACACAAAAAGTTCTAAGTGATCAAGCCTCATCACTAGCCCTGGATTGAATTCCTCTCCTCCAGACGCCAAGAATTCCAGCATCATTCACGTCTCGTGGCAGCAACATTTCAGTTATAATTATTGAAATGGTGGGTAGTGGGAGTTTATTATATTATTTTCTTCAGTGTATGTTTAAAAATGTGTGTGATGAAAAGTTAAAAATAAATAAAGAAGGCTGGTTCTGATCACATAAAAAAAAAAAATGCTGGGGAAAGTCACATGCCCAGGAACCAATGAAGCCTGATATTTGTGATCACATCTTGCTTCCAGCTGACACTGGGCCTGGAATCAGAGGACAGGCCAAGTCTCCACTCTGCCACTCACCGGCAGGGGGACCTCGGGCTCATCATCTAACTTCTTAGCTTCTTCAAGGATGAGATAGAGAGAATATCAGTTCTGTCTACCTAACACAGCTTATCTGTCAGAACGATCTAAGGAAACAGAGTGAGAGGGCTTTGCAAACTGTGGTGGCAAATAACTACAAGTTGAAAGGAAGGGAATTCTGAGTCTGTGAGTTGTCTGCAAGCAGGTTCTAGGTGTGATTCACCTTTGCATGCTCCATGTCTAGCTGCATCATTCATACAATCAATGTAAAAAGGACCTTTAGGTGTTCCTCTGGCTGCCCAGCATCAAAACATCTTTACCACATTTGGGGAGCTCCTCACTGTGAGTCTTGGAAACAGAACCCATCTCCTAGGAGAGAAGATGCAAATGCAGGAAGCATGTCCCTCAGCAGTCTGTCAGCTCTGGAGCAAGCCATACATTCATGCTCTGTTCATCAAAGGCACTGTCTAGAATTTGAATCCAGAAGCAATAATGCCAAGAAGCAGCCCTACAGAACCTCTGGGGACAGTGATAGCCACCCTAAGATGGAGGAGGAGCTGGGGCTTGCAAGCGGCACCCAGCAGCCGGCCCCAGGGGGTGAGCCTCGCAAGGTGAAGTGACTAGGCCATGGCAGGGGCAGGGGCAGCCACATTGTGTCCACTGTTCCTGCTGTGACGTGTCCACACCCGGCTCCCCAGCTCTCCTGGCACTTCTAAAAGCATTCCAGGACTCCTTTAATAAATTCCTCTTCTGCTGAAATCTACCAGAGTTGGTTTCTGTTTCTTGCAATTAAGTACAATGCTCAGTGGATAAACAACAAGGTCCTACTGTGTAGCACAGGGAACTATATTCAATATCCTGTCATACTGTAATGGAAAAGAATATGAATATATATATATATATATAAAACTGAATTACTGCACTGTACAGCAGAAATTAACACATTGTAAATCAATTATACATCAATAAAATAATATTTTTTAGATAAAAGAAGTAAGTTCCGTGAGTATCTGAGGAATGAATGACTACATGAGTGCACCAGTGAGTTCAGACCATTTACTAGCTGCTTCTACCTGTGTGACTTTTAGAAAGTTATTTTACCTCTCTGAGGGTCTCACGTCCTTCCCTATTCTCTATTTCCTGGGTATTCTTTCAAAGACATTCAAGGCCACGAGAATATAAATACTGTGGGGTGTGTGTGTGTTGCATAATAGTCACAATGTTTTAAATTTGACGACATTTTTAATTAAAAATGAATAAATTATATATATATATTGGCCACAGCATGTAGCTTGTGGGATCTTAGTTTCCTGACCAGAAGGGCTTCAGCTGCAAACGGGCCTGTGGGTGCCAGACGGCCTTAGAATAGAAAGGGGGAAGGAGAGGGAGAAAGTGAGGAAGGAAAGGGGAACCAAGAAAGCCCAGAAAAGGAGAAGCAAGGAGCTCACCCCTTCTTCTTGAGGGTCGAAGGATAACCCGGAAAGGAAAAGCCAGAAGGAAGTTAACCAGAAAGAAAATGAAAGAGGAAGAGAAACAGATGAGCTGAAGTAAAAGAAAACCCTCTCTTGACATGGTCTGCTTTAAGGATACACAGACAGGCTCTCTTCCCCCAAATATCTCCCTACCTTGATGCTATAGTGCCTGAAAGCCCAGCATTGTTTTAAAGCATTTTGTGTGTGTGTGATGTAAAATTCATACAACATAAAAATCATAAAGTGCACAATTCAGTCATTTTAGCATGTTCACGATTTGTGCAACCATTAGCGCTTATTCTAGAACATTTCCCTCATCTCCAAAAGAGACTCCAACTCTACCTTCTCCCAGTCCTCTGGCAACCACTAACCACTTTCTATCTCTATGGACTTGCCTGTTCCGGACACGGCATCTCAAGGGGATCATGTAAGAACTTTTGCGCCTGACTTCTTTCATCCCGTGTAATCTTTTCCAGGTTCACCCACAGCGTAGCGTGAGTCAGTACTCCATTTCTTTTCACGTCTGAAAAGAATTCCACTGTGTGGGTAAAATACATTTTGTTTACGCATTCAGCAATGGGTTGATATTTGGGTCATTTTCACTATTTGCTTTTTATGGATATTGCTGCAGTGAGCATTCCTGTGCAAATTTCTGTTTTAAGGGTCTTCAGTTCTCTACTGGAATTGCTGGTTCACATCCCCAGTAGCTCAGCAGTAAAGAATCCACCTGCAATGCCGGAGACACAGGAAACAAGGATGCGATCTATGAGGAGGGAGATGCCCTGAAGGAGGAAATGGCAACTCACTCCAGTATTCTTGCCTGGAGCATTGCATGGACAGAGGAGCCTGCGGCACTACTGTCCATGAGGTTGCAAAGAGTCGGACATGACTGAGCACACACACACACACACACACACACACACACACACACACATACACACATACACACACACGTCCTAACTCAGTGTAACTCTTTGAGGCACTGCCACGCTCTTTCCAACAGTGATTGCACCGTTTTACACTCCCACCAGCAACAGATGAGGGTTCAGGTCCACCATTTGGGATTTTTGGTTGTTTTGCCTTTTCAGTTTTTTGGCTGAGTCACGGAAGTTTGGGATCTTAGCTCCCCAACCAGGGATTGAACCCAGGTCCATGGCAGTGAAGGTCCAGAGTCCTAACCACTGGACCACCAGGGGATTCTCTCAGGTCCACCATTTTTGAAACCCAGTTTTTTAGTCAAACATGGCCTTTCTAACCTAGTCTTAGTCATTTCTCAGGTTTTACTCCAGAGCCACAGAGAGCTGAAACCTACACATAGTACCAAATGCTCAAAATATTAAACTGAGTTACCTTTAGTGTTATTTTGTCTGTTTTGTTTCCCCCTATTCTCCACTATTTGCTAAATTGTATTTAATGAGCATATATTAATTTCACTTATCTCATTTATTTTTATATCTAGGTATATATATTTTTGCCTTGGCAAGGAGAAACTTGTATCATTTTTTCAATCATCAAAATAGATAAATAAAACTAATATATACTCTTAATAAAATTTAGCAAACAATGGAATCTATATGTCTGTGTCAATATATTTTGATCTAGATATATCTAGATATAGATAGAGGTAGATACAGATATAGGTACAGGTATATAGTTAAATCTAAACAGCATATTAAAAGATTAAAAAGCAGAGACATTAAAAGCAGAGCATATTAAAAAGCAGAGACACTGCTTTGCTGACAAAGGTCCATCTAGTCAAAGCTATGGGTTTTCCAGTAGTCATGTATGGATGTGAGAATTGGACTATAAAGAAAGCTGAGTGCTGAAGAATTGATTATTTTGAACTGTCATGTTGGAGAAAACTCTTGAGAGTCCCTTGGACTTCAAGGAGATCAAACCAGTCAATCCTAAAGGAAATCAGTCCTGAATATTCACTGGAAGAATTGATGCTGAGGCTGAAACTACAATACTCTGACCATCTGATGTGAAGAACTGACTCATTTGAAAAGACCCTGATGATGGGAAAGATTGAAGGCAGGAGGAGAAGGGGACGACAGAGGAAGGGATGGTTGGATGGCATCACTGATTCGATGGACATGAGTTTGAGCAAGCTCCAGGAGTTGGTGATGGACAGGGAAGCCTGGCATGCTGCAGTCCATGGAGTTGCAAAGAGTCGGACATGACTGAGCGACTGACCTGAACTGATACAGTTATACAGATATAAATATATCCTCAGAGGAAAAACTTACACTACCTTAAGAAACTTTTTTCTCCCCAGAATCAAATCATACAAGGCATGATCAATATAACAATGTCTTCAATACTGGTTTCAAAATAAGTGCATGAGCAATCATCACAAGGCCATTTCTTCTTTCTGCCCAGGGTATAAGTCAAGGGTATGACACAACATATGAAGGAACTGAAAGTGTTAAGTTGTTCAGTCATGTCCAGCTGTTTGCGACACTAACTGTAGCCCACCAGGCTCCTCTGTCCGTGTAATTCTCCAGACAAGAACATTGGAGTGGGTTGCCATTGCCTCCTCCAGGGGATCTTCCCAAACCAGGTATTGAACTCAGGTCTCCTACAAGGGGCAGATTCTTTACCAGCTGATCCACCAAGAAAGCCTAACACTATGTATAAGTCAAGGTTGTGTGTGGTTGAGCAGAGTGCAGGTCAGGCTGGAGCTAAGTTAATGAGGTCCAGTCATGTTACATGATACCAGGACCGAACTCAGAACCCCTAGGCAGATGGGAGAGCTTCTGCCAAGACTTACCTTCTTGAACCACCTCTTCTACCTGCACATCTGCCATCCTACCCTCACGGTGAACACACAACACACACACACACTGCCGTCCAGATACTAATTTGCATTTGCTAGACAAGATGCCAATTCTTCCTTTTTAAAGATTTTTTTGTGTGTGGACCATTTTTAAAGTTTTTATTGACTTTGTTACAATATTGCTTCTGTTTTATGTTTTGGTTTTTTTCACCACAAGGCATGTGAGATCCTAGCTCCCCAAGCACAGTTCAAACCCTTACCCCCTGCATTGGAAGGTGAAGTCTTAACCACTGGACTGCCAGGGAAGTCCCTAGATGCCCCCTCTTTCTTGCCTCCTAATCTGGCCCTCACCCTCTCCCCTATCTTTTGTTCTTCCTCACCTGGCAGGGCACAGACCATGTGCGGGTCATGTCATGGATCAGCCCTGCCAGCAGATCCACTCCTTGGCTCTGACATACAAGCCTGCTGGCAAAACCTCCAACCAGGATCCACCTGGCCTCTTCCTTGTGCCTGCTCTCAGACTACATTTAGTGATGTCATTCAGTTCAGTTCAGTCGTTGAGTCATGTCTGACTTTTTGTGACTCTAAGTGACCCCAGGGACTACATGGACAACTCTCACATCCATACATGACTACTGGAAAAACCATCGCTTTGATTAGATGGGCTTCCATGGTAGCTCAGTTGGTAAAGAATCAGCCTGCCATTAGGAAGACCTGGGTTTGATCCCTGGGTTGGGAAGATCCCCTGGAGAAGGGAAAGGCTACCCACTCTAGTATTCTGGCCTGGAGAATTCCATGGAGTCGCAAAGAGTGGAAAACGACTGAGTGACCTCCACTTGACAAGACGGACCTTTGTCGGCAAAGTAATGTCTTTGCTTTTTAATACGCTATCTAGGTTGGCCATAGCTTTTCTTCAAAGGAGCAAGCATCTTTTAATTTCATGGCTGCAGTCACCATCTGCAGTGATTTTGGAGCCCAAGAAAATAAAGTCTGTCACTGTCCCATCTATTTGCCATGAAGTGATGGGACCAGATGCCATGATTTTAGTATTTTGAATGTTGAGTTTTAAGCCAGCTTTTTCACTCTCCTCTTTCACTTTCATCAAGACGCTCTTCAGTTCCTCTTTGCTTTCTGCCATAAAGGTGGTGTCATCTGCACATCTGAGGTTACTGATATTTCTCCCAGCAATCTTGATTCCACCTTGTGCTTCATCCAGCCCGAAATGAAATGTACTTCATTTCACATGATATCTGTTCATACAAGCTAAATAAGTAAGCAGGGTGACAATATACAGGCTTGACATACTACTTTCCCAATTAGGAACCAGTCTGTCTCATGTCCAATTCTAACTGTTGCTTCTTGACCTGCCTACAGATTTCTCAGGAGGCAGGTAAGGTGGTCTGGTGTTCCCATCTCTTTCAAAATTTTCCACAGTTTGTGGTGATCCACACAGTCAAAGGCTTTGGCATAGTCAATAAAACAGGAATAGATGTTTTTCTGGAACTCTCTTCCTTTTTCTATGATCCAACAGATGTTGGCAATTTGATCTCTGGTTCTTCTGCCTTTTCTAAATCCAGCTTGAACATCTGGAAGCTTTAGATTCACATACTGTTGCAGCCGAGTGTGGAGAATTTTCAGAATTACTTTACTAGCGTGTGAGATGAGTACAAGTGTGCAGTAGTTTGAACATTCTTTGGCATTGCCTTTCTTTGGGACTGGAATGAAAACTGACCTTTTCCAGTCCTGTGGCCATTGCTGAGTTTTCCCAAATTTGCTGACATATTGAGTGCAGCACTTTCACAGCATCATCTTTTAGGATTTGAAATAGCTCAGCTGGAATTCCACCACCTCCATTAGTTTTGTTTGTAATGATGCTTCCTAAGGTCCACTTGACTTCGAATTCCAGGTTGTCTGGCTCTAGGTGAGTGACCACACCATCATGGTTATCTGGGTCATTAAGATCTTTTTTGTATAGTTCTTCTGTGTATTCTTGCCACCTCTTCTTAATATCTTCTGCTTCTGTTAGGTCCATACCATTTCTATTCTTTATTGTGCCCATTTCTGCATGAAATGTTGCCTTAGTATCTCTGATTTTCTTGAAGAGATCTCTAGTCTTTCCCATTCTATTGTTTTCCTCTATTTCTTTGCATTCTGTCGTTTTTTGAGATTGCACCCAAATATTGCATTTTGGGCTCTTTTGTTGACTATGAGAGCTACTCTAGTTCTTCTATATCTTGCCCACAGTTGTAGATATAATGGTCATCTGACCTACTCCTACTCCTACTCTCCCATTCCAGTCCATTTTAGTTCACTGATTCCTAAAATGTCAGCGTTCACTCCTGTCATCTCCTGTTTGACCACTTCCAATTTACCTTGATTCTGGACCTAACATTCCAGCTTCCTATGCAATATTGTTCTTTATAGCATCATACTTTACTTCCATTACCAGTCACATCCACAACTGGTGGTCCACAGCCACCCTGTTTGCCCAGCCCCTGGTGCCATGACCCTCAGGGGCTCACACTCTGGACCAGATGCTGAGGATAAAAGGATGTCTCCATCCCATCCTCAGCTGCCCTTGTTTCCCTAAGGGACAAGCTCATTGACAGGCCTGAGTCCATTGATGGGGGGAGGAAGGGCCTTTTTCTTTTTCTTTTTTTGTGCTTGGACCTTAGTACCCTGACCAGGGATCAACGCCATGCCGCTTGCCTGGGAAGCTGGTTGTCTTAACCCCTGGACCACCAGGGAAGTCCAGGGAGGGTCTTAAAACAGAGCCTAGTGGTGCTTTGGGGTCATAGCAGTCCCTGTTCTACTTGTCATTTTTAAAAATTTCTTTATTAGCTGCACTGCATGGCATGTGGGATCTTAGTTCCCTGACCAGGGATTGGAAACAAGGAGTTTTAACCACTAGAGCTTCAGGTTAAGTTCTCTCTATGTGTAATTTCCGAGGGAAGCAGGGCGGGACCCCAGGTCAAGCAAGCGTCTCTCTCCTCTGCGCCCTCCTGCACTCCCCATCTCTAATCCTTGCTCCTGTGCCATTATCCTGGGCATTGAACCCTGGTCATTCCTGTACCAGAGCTTCTGGCTAACTAAGGACAGGGAGAACAGGGTTAAAGGAGAAAGGGTCACAAAAGACCCCCCTCAACTGCGATTTCCACTGCTCTTTGGATGGGAACCCTGAACACTCAGCCGCAGTCACCAGAAAGGCCCTGAGGAAGGGTGGGGATTCCCCTGAGATTTAGAAAGGGACATCTGGGCCTCCAACCCAAGGCTTTTCTGTCCCTAAAAATGCAGAAACTTCTCCTTCCCTTACCCTGAAGGCCAGCAGGTGGCAGCACCATCAGGCATTTCACAACCAAAACTAAACCGAAACAGAATTGTTTTTTTCTTTTTTGGTTTTGTTTATGCAAATAGTTAATTCCCTACAAACTTCCTCCCGGAATGGTCACCCCTTCCCCCTCCACAGTCCCTCCCTTCCCCTTCCCTCCCCTGCATGACCCTGCTCTCTCTGCACCCAGAGTGCACGAAGACGCTGTCACGAGAGTCAGAGATCCAACAACAGGCCTTGAGAAATGTGAGTAAGCCTGGTGGGGACCAAGGAAGGAGGGAGACACCAGAGGGGATGATCTTGGGCACGGGAGGCCCCCTGTGCCCAGACTTACTCAGGGAGGTGGGAGCACCCGGCCCCTCCCCATACACCTTATCTCTCCAGTGTGCACACGCATGCACGCTCACAAACGCATGCCCCATCTCTCCTCCCAAGGAGAAAGGAGACTCAGACCCAGGAGGTGAGGCCACACTGCCTTCCTCCTCCAGCTCATAGGGAGCTGTGAGGTGGGGAGGAGTCCCTCAGCCTGGAGAGTCAGCCTCTGTACCTGAGACCCTCTTTCACAGGCGGTCTCTCCCAGAGGTCTTGCTGAGCGTGTGGGAGCCATTTCAGAGACCATGACTGGAAACCCTCACCCTCAGTTTACTGGTCCAAGCCAGCCCGATTCCTGGAAGGGCAGCAGAGTGATGCAACAGGGCAAGGAGGAGGCTGGGGAGAGAGGTGGGGGGAGTGTGGTGACCTCTGGACTGGACACTGCCCCAGGGAGGAGCACCGAGTGCAGCAGCTGCAGGGACCAGCCTCCCCCCTGCACCCTCCCCTCCCACCCTAGGACATCTCCCTGAGATCTAGAATGGACCGAGAGGAAAATGCCCGGCGGTACGGCAATCCCATCCCCTACCAAACTGCTTGGGTCTGCACCCCTCCCGCCCTACAGATACCTTTTTTCTTTTGGCAGGTGGCTTTTATACCTCCTGCTGCCGGTCCTGTTCTACAGGGTTGGAGGCACCATCCCTACCCCTCAGAGGCTCTACGGGGAGGTGACATCCCCTTTGTTCCCCAAGCCTTACCCTAACAATTTTGAGAGGACCACTGTGATCACAGTACCCACGGGGTACAGGGTGAAGCTTGTCTTCTGGCAGTTTGACCTGGAGCCTTCGGAAGGTTGTTTCTATGACTATGTCAAGGTAGGGGGGCAGATTAGGGGGGGTGGGCAGAGGCAGAACTGAGTGTCTCTGGAACCTGGGGACCCGAGTTCTGACCGGCCTGGATAGCACACCCTGCCCGGGGACACAGCCCCAAGCTGGTAAAAGCTGATGGCCAGGTGGGGTTCTGGAAGTCCAGGGGTGTCGAAGATGGGTGGCCACTGGTCTGAGAGACCCTCGTGGAGCACAGAGGGGAGAAACAGAGAGAGAGGGGACAGGCCTTGCTCTTGGGGAATGCACTGTCCACAGGAGTCCCCCAAAAACCTTCCCTGTCTGCTTACTTGCCCAGAGGATTTTGGAAACTTCCATACCTCGGTTTCCCTGTTGCCATGGAGAGTGTCACCGTGGCTGCCTCCTCACCAGGAAGACAGGGACATGGGGAAGCGGCATGTGTGTGGTGGTGGCTCAAGGGTGGTCTCCAGCCAGGACAGTGGGCTCAGTCCCCTTTCCTCTGTCACGACCGAGGGCCCCGTCTCAGTCCCTCTTTCTACATCCAATAAAAATGAGATTCCTGGAGACTTCCCCAGTGGTCCAGTGGCTAAGACTCTGTGCTCCCAAGGCAGGGGGCCCCGGTTTGATTCCTGGGAAACAGGAAACTAGGATCCCGCCTACTGCACTGCACAGCACACACACACACACACACACAAAATGAGATTCTTGATTCAGGATTCAGATAGAGCCCATAAACACTATTTCCAGGAGATCCCCTGGAGGGTATAAAAGAATACCATGAAAATGCCATATCTTACGAGCCCAGAGGACTTGAGATGTCAGCAGTGCTGGTAGGGAGGGTCCTGGTGGCAGGCAAAGTGCAGATGAGGTAGGAGGGGGACGTCTTCTGCTTTGCAGGAGCTAAGGAATCTGTGAAGGAAGAGAGGTAAGGGGAGCTCAGTGATGCTTGCTAAGCCGGCGGGTCCTGGATGCTCACATTCAGCTGAATATCAGGAGTCATGGCTGGACAGGAATGGGTTGACCAAGACAAGGTGGAAGGACAGGACAGAGGATAAAGCAGATCATCCAGGCTCTAGAGATGAAGGAATGATATAAACCAGGTAGAGGCAACCAGGATTCCAGGTCTGGAAGAGATTCCAGAAGGAGGGATTCAATCCCACAGAAGCTGGGTGGGGGGCGGGGGAGGGACCTTTGGAGGTGCTGGTCTCAGTGAGGTCACTCATCAGAGGCCTAAGGACAAGGTTATCTCAGGCCACCAGGAAGAGATGGGGGTAAAGAAAGGTCTGACACACGTTGTTGTTCAGTCACTAAGTCGTGTCAGACTCTTTGCAACCCCATGGACTGCAGCACACCAGGCTTCCCTGTCCTTCAGCATGTCTCCGAGTTTGCTTGAATTCATCTATTGAGTCAGTGATGCCATCCAACCATCTCATCCTCTGTCATCCCTTCTCCTCCTGCCTTCTATCTTGCCCAGTATCAAGGACAATTCCATGAGTCAGCTCTTCATATTAGGTAGCCAAAGTATTGAAACTTCAGCTTTAGCATCAGTCCTTCTAGTGAATAATCAGAGCTGATTTCCTTTAGGATTGACTGGTTTGATCTATTTGCTGTCCAAGGGACTCTCAAGAGTCTTCTCCAGCACCACAATTTGAAAGCATCAGTTTTTCAGCACTCAACCTTCTTTATGGTCCAACTCTCACATCCATACATGACTACTGGAAACATCATAGCTTTGACTAGACGTACCTTTCTCAGCAAAGTGATGTCTTTGCTTTTTAATATGCTGTCTAGGTTTGTCATAGCTGGGGGTCATAAAAAGGGAGGGCCGAGTCCAGACACGGGATAACATGCAAGGTCAGTCGATGGGGATGCAGGACAGAGGAAAGTCCTCTGGGGAAGCAGGTAGACAGCAGCTGGAGACCATCCAGCGGGGCGGGGAGGAGGGGGCAGGATCCCATCTCCAGGATAAGAGAAGGATGACCTTCATAACCTTCCATGTGGGATGTGTCCCCTCAACAGCTTGTCCGTCTGTCCCTCCTCCACAGATTTCTGCTGATAAGAAGACCATGGGGAGGTTCTGTGGGCAGCTGGGTTCTCCCCTGGGCAACCCCCCAGGAAGGAAGGAATTCATGTCCCAAGGGAACAAGATGCTGCTGACTTTCCACTCGGACTTCTCCAATGAGGAGAACGGCACCATCATGTTCTACAAGGGCTTCCTGGCATACTACCAAGCCGTGGGTGAGTGGTGCCTGTGCTGGGCTCCTGGGCTCATACTGAATGGGGGCCAAAAAGGGAGATTCTTGAATCCAAAGATTTGGGAAGCCAGGCCTTCTTGTTTTTTCCCAAGAGAGCTTTTTCTAGGAGAGGGCTATCCCCCGGGGTCCTCTCCCCACTGAGCAGGTCCCAGAAAGGGTCAGAGCGGCCCAGAGTTCCAGGTGGCCTGAGATAACCTTGTCCTTAGGCCTCTGATGAGTGACCTCACTGAGACCAGCGCCTCCAAAGGTCCCTCCCCCGCCCCCCACCCAGCTTCTGTGGGATTGAATCCCTCCTTCTGGAATCTCTTCCAGACCTGGACGAATGTGCCTTGCAGCTCAACTCGGTTGAGGAGGATGCCCCGCCTCGGTGCCAGCACCTGTGCCACAACTACGTGGGCGGCTATTTCTGCTCCTGCCGCGCAGGCTATGAGCTCCAGCAGGATGGGCGTTCCTGCCAGGGTGAGGTCCTGCCTGGGTGGTCCCAGCGGAGGCATGGGCTGAGCAAGGTGGGGCTCACTGGGTGACCCGCTCTCGCTCTGCTCTCCCAGCTGAGTGCAGCAGCGAGCTGTTCACGGAGCCCTCCGGCTACATCTCCAGCTTGGAGTACCCCCAACCCTACCCCCCCGACCTGCGCTGCAACTACAGTATCCGGGTAGAGCGGGGCCACACCCTCCACCTCCAATTCCTGGAGCCTTTTGAAATCGACGACCACCAGCAAATACACTGTCCCTACGACCAGCTGCAGGTACAGCCAACCCACCCCCAGAAATCCTCTCGTCCCCATCCCTACACGTCTCCTCTCATCCCTCCTCCCCACTGGGCCATCTGGCCAATGGGTGCAGAAATGGCCAATGTCCCACATGAGTTGTCCTACACACCTGGCTTCCCAGGTGTCTCTAGTGGTAAAGAACCCATCTGCCAATGCAGGAGGTGTAAGAGATTCAGGTTCAATCCCTGGGTCGGGAAAATCCTCTGGAGGAGGTCATGGCAACCCACTCCAGTATTCTTGCCTGGAGAATTCCATGGACAGAGGAGCCTGGCGGGCTACGGTCCATAAAGTTGCAAAGAGCTGGACTCGACTGAGCAACTTAGCGCACACTCCTGGCTGGTGGGTCCTAGGGAGGCTTTCTCCTCTCCAGATGAAAACATACACTAAGCAGGATCCACACCACCAGCACCACTGCCTTAGCCCTGCGTCTGAATTGGCGACATGACCCTCCCTCTGTCCACCCCCACCACTGCCACAGATCTATGTCAAGGGGAGGAACATTGGTGAGTTTTGTGGAAAGCAAAGGCCGGAGCACATTGATGCCCAAAGCAACTCGGTGGACCTGCTCTTCTTCACGGACGAGTCAGGGGACAGCCGGGGCTGGAAGCTGCACTACACTAGTGAAGGTAAGGCTGCCTGGGGCCCCTCAGGGGCCAGAAACGGGGCAGGATGAGGCAGTTAGAACGGAGGCCAGTGGCTCGGAAATAAACGTGCCCTCTGATCTCCGTAATAGTCATCAAGTGCCCCCAGCCCAAGACCCTGGACTCATACACCATCATTCAGGACCCGCAGCCTCAATACCAGTACCGGGACTATTTCATCGCCACCTGCAAAAAAGGCTACGAGCTCGTGGAGGTAAGAGCCAGGGCCGAGGGGAGGGAGCTGACCCAGAGTCCGGCATAATTCACACGGACTATGGAGGCTCAGCCCCACATGGAAACATAAGCATGTTTGAGCTGGAAGGGTTACCCAGCCTGCTCCAACTTGACTGCACACTAGAAATAGGATTTCAGAATTCTGATGTCCAGTCCCCTGCTAGAGACTAGTCCATGGGTCTGAAGGGGAGCATGGGTATCAGGATTACCTATAGTTACTTGGTGATTCTAATGCCCAGCCAAGTCTAAGAACTATGGGACCTGGCCCTATAACTCACCATGCAGTGAGGAACCAAACAGGTGGGGGTGGAGCTGAAGAGCGAGACCTCACTCACTCAACATCACTGGAATTGTGTACAACAGGGACCGGCAACAAATCCCCTGCCTCTTGCCCCAGGGCTCTCGGTTTTTGTTTTTAAAACCTACCTGGCTTTACTCGATGATTCATGAATCGGGCAGCATTCCATCAAACAATCAGAAGAGGCTCCGTTTATGTCCACCGGTGGTCTTAGCCCAGACCTACCACCCTGTCCAGAGCTTTGCAGACCCAGGAGAGAATGTGGTTTGCTCCACTGGTGAATCTTACAAAAGCCAGGAAACTAAAATGCTACTCTCGGGACTGCCTGGTGGCCCAGCGGTTAAGAATCCACCTTCCGGTGCAGGGGGCGTGGGTATGACCCCTGGTTGGGGAACTGAGATCCCACATGTCTCAGGGCACCTAAGCCTGTGCACCACAACTACAGAAAGCAGTGAGGAATCAGTGAAGGCAATTAATAATAAATAAATAAATAAATGCTATTTTTATGAACCATACAATTGGAGTTACCCTGGCCAGGGGCCTGGGACTGGACATCCCATCTTTGTCCAGTAGGTCCCCTCGGAAGACCCACCCTGAATCAGAGAAGAGACCTTCGGTTGGTTGTGGTGAATTCACCCAACAAACATTTTAAGTGTTGATTCAGTGACAGGCAGTGTTCTGGATGTGGGAGGTACAGTAAAAGAAACACACATGTTCACACAGGTTTCATGGAGCTTACCTTTGAATAGAGATGAGTCAGCCAGATCACTGCTTAGTCCAGGAAGGACTGGGGGTCCTGGGCACACCCCTCCCCACCGTTCAGGTTACAACCTGCCCCACCTATGCCACCAGCACCCTTACCTCGTCACTTATCATTCACATCATCAACTTTAAACCTACTCACACAGTTTATCTCACATTATTTACTTTTTATTTGACTCAGCAGTAAAGACTCCACCTGCAATGCAGGAGACATGGGTTCAGTTCCTGGGTGGGGAAGACTCCCCTGAAGAACGATATGGTAACCCACCCCAGTATTCTTGCCTGGAAAAGTCCACGGACAGAGGAACCTGACGGTCTACAGTCCATGGGGTTGCAAAACAGTCGGGACATGCCTGAGCGACTACATGATAATTTACATTTTGCTCAGATATCCTAGTTCTCATGCACATTCTCTTGCAGTCTGGTCCAGGGCTAACAATCTGAGATGATTGTTGGTGTTAATAAAACTCACTCATGTTCTCCAGTTACTTTTCATTTCAGAGGGTGCTGTCTCCTGGCCTGTCCCCACCATCTGCTGGCCTAGGATAGCACTTAGCATATGTCAGCATCTTGAGTCCCCTTGAAAGTGGCTGGGCTGCACTAGCATTTTAGGAAAGACCCTTAGCCTTGAGAAGCCTGCAGTCTGGGGGCAATGGGGTGATACGGGGCTTACCTGGCAGAGCAGTCCAGAGGGAAGAAACATGGCCCTACTTCAGGGCAGAGACTTTTGTTTCAATGGAGAGAACGAGCAAAACTGTGCTTGTGGCTTGTTTGCTTTTTAATTAAAAACTGTGAAGTTCAGGGACTTCCCTGGTATTGTGAAGTTCAGGGACTTCCCTGGTATTCCAGTGTCTGAGATTCTGCACTCCCAAAGCAGGGGGCCTGGGTTCGATTCCTGATCTGGAAACCTGACCCGACACACCTCAACTAAAGATCCCACAATGAAGATCGAAGATCCTGAGTGCCACAACTAAGACCCAAAGCAGCCAAAATAAATAATAAATAAATAAATAAATATTTTTAAAAATAAAATTACGGGGTTCAACTGGACCTCAGTGGAAACTCTTGAAATCCCAAGAGTCTAGAGAGGGGATTATTGGGTATAACAACTAGCCCTAGCTCTGATATATTTTTTTAAATTATTTATTTATTTATTTACCTATTTGGCTGTGTCAGCATGCGGGCTCTGTAGCTGTGGCATTCAAGCTTAGTTGCTCCTCAGCATGTGGGATCTTAGTTCCTCGACCAGGGATCAAACCCATGTCCCCTACACTGGAGGACAGATTCTTAACTACTAGACCACCGGGCAAGTCCCCAGTTCTGGCTTCCTGCTGTGTGGCTCAGTGCACCCATCTGTCAGTCTGGTCTGAGAGGACCGGCTAGGAAGAGGGGCCCAGGGGCCACATCCACAGGTGTTGAGGTTGGAGGGCTGAGAGCTGACTTTGCATCCTTACTGCTCCCCTGTGGGCAAGGGCAGGAGGGAGCCTCAGGGCCTCCTGGTACTAATGGCTTCTCCACCTCTGCTCCAACAGGGCAACAAGGTGCTCCTGTCCTTCACAGCTGTCTGCCAGGATGATGGCACATGGCACCGAGCCATGCCCAGGTGCAGGAGTAAGTTGCAACTCAAGCATGTGTCTCCCCCCAGGAGAAGGGAAGAGGGTCGGGCCTAAGCATCGCCCCCCAAAAGCCATTCCCCTGACTTGTCCTTTGAAGGCTCCAGCCCACCGGGAACCAGTCGGCCTTCATCTCTGCAGATGAGGGGCTCTGCCCAGAACTGAGTTTTATCCCATCCAATTCTCATGCATCACGAAAGCCCCCAGTGACCATATCTCCCGAAGGCTCTCAGCATGTTCAGTGGGTTCCCACCCCTCCCACTGAAGTTCCGGTACAGTCCTCAGCTCTCACGTGGCCCTGTGTTCTCTCCAAGTCAAGAACTGCGGGCGGCCCCGAAGCCTGCCCAACGGGGCCTTCAATTACATCACCAGAGAAGGAGTGAATACCTACGAGGCCCGTATCCAGTACTACTGCGATGAGCCCTTCTACAAGATGCACACCAAAGACGGCACAAGCGAGTCTGAGCGAGGTAAGGACACGTGTAAATGGCCATCTTCTCCCTCTTGTTGGAACATCTTCTGCAATTTCTTTCAACAGAGTCTCCAAGGAGGGAATATTAAGATATTTATCCCGGGCACTGGCTTCAGGGGTGCCAGGAGGCTTCTAATAAGGTTGGAAAAGGAAACATTTGAGCTGATAGAATGAAAGACTTGAATCTTATAAACAGCCCTCTCTCACCCCACCCCCACCACCACCCTCACCAGCACCCCCACTACAAGTTTATCAGTGGGGTTTCCTCAGCACTCTCCCCACATTCCCTCTCAGGTTGCTGTGTTGTGACTTTTTGCACTACTAAACTGCTTTCAGACTCATCAGTGGGTATCTTGAAAACTTTTTAGTGGAAGAAATCACATGATTTGTAGGTTTAAAACATGCCAAAAAAGAAAAACAAATCTTGTTTATAGGCTATTACTGTTGCTATTGTTAGTCACTCAGTCGTGTCCGACTCTTTGTGACCCTAAGGACTGTAGCCCGCCAGGCTCCTCTGTCCATGGGATTCTCCAGGCAAGAATACTGGAGTGGGTTTCCATTTCCTTCTCCATGTTTACAGGCTATATAGGGTATTATTTAAGAGCTGGACTTTGAAGTAAGACAACTCTCTATTTGCATCTTGGTTCTGGCACTTAGAAGTTATATGACCTTGTGTAAATTATTTAAACCCAGTTTCCTCAGCTCTAGTGTTAGTCACTCAGTCGTGTCCGACTCTGAGATCTCATGGACTGTAGCCTGCCTGGCTCCTCTGTCCATGGAATTCTCCAAGCAAGAATACTGGAATGGGTAGCCTTCCCCTTCTCCAGGGTACTTCCTGACCCAGAGATCAAACCCTGGTCTCCTGCACTGCAGGCTGGCACTTTACTGTCTGAGCCACCAGGGAAGCCCTCCTTGTCTCTAGGAGGAGGGTAATGATGCATATCTGAAAGCGTCACCAAGGTGCGTCAGTAAGATAAAATGCTGAGCGTCAAGCAAGGTACACTGTCCACAATCAGAAAACATAGCTACGGGGAATTTCCTGACAGTCCAGCAATTAGGACTCCACGTTTTCACTGCTGAGGGCTCGGGTTCAATCTGTGGTTGGGGAACTAAGATTTGCACAGCAGAGCCAAAAAAACACCCTCAAAAAACAAAACAAGAAAACATAACTCCCACTATCATCCGCTACCCAGCACCAAGATGCAATAATGATAAAATCTTCTTGATAAGTTCCTTCCAGTTTTTGTGTCAACTTTCACACATAGGGATCACAACAAATACGAGTTAAGCATTCTGATTTTTCCATTTAGCATCAAAACAAAAACACACATGGAGCTTTTCAAAACACACACATTCAGTATCCCATCCGCAGGTATTCCAACCTTTCCCTTTGTTCCTCCTCCTTTCTGTGCTCACTTTGGTGCCCTTGGCCCCCGCCCACAACCCCCCAGCCTGAGCTCAGCCCCCTCTCCCCTCAGGGCTGTACACCTGCACAGCTCAGGGCATTTGGAAGAACGAGCTGGTAGGAGAGAAGATGCCTCGGTGTTTGCCAGGTGAGTGGAAGCCCTCCACTGTCCTCTGTGGCCTTGGCAGCCATGCAGGGCCTCAGAGGAGGGGTGGCATAGACAAGAGAGAGACAGTCCCGCCTGAAGCTGAAGACGGACATGGGGCATCTGGAAAAAGGAGAGGAGATGCCCCAGGAGAAGGGCAGAGGGACCCAGAGAGCTGGCCCTGTCCTGACAGTCCTGGACTTTTCACTGAGCAGATGGGAGACCAAGAATAAATAAAAAGGGCAAGAAAAGCCCTAGCAAAGAATAAACAAGAACGAAGAGAGATGACTGACAATATGCCAAAGAGGGGGGGTGAGGAGAGGGCTGGCGGGGGAGGATGGGGAGAGAGGGAAAGGCCCTGAACTAAAAAGAGGGGCAAAGGGGAGGGGCCAGGCCATGGAGGGAGGAGGGTGGCCAGGTGCTGACTTTTCTACACCCCCCCCGCCCCTCCATTGTCTCCTCCCCAGTGTGCGGGAAGCCAGTCCACCCCGTGGAGCAGAGGCAACGCATCATTGGAGGCCAGAGGGCCAAGCTGGGCAACTTCCCCTGGCAGGCCTACACCAACATCCACGGGCCCGGGGGTGGCGCACTGCTGGGGGACCGCTGGATCGTCACAGCCGCGCACACCATCTACCCCAAGGACCACGAGGCACAGGGCAACCCCAATTTAGACGTGTTCCTGGGCCACATCAACGTGGAAGATATCACCAAGCTGTCCAACCACCCAGTCCGTAGGGTCATAATCCACCCAGACTACCGCCAGGAAGAGTCCCACAATTTTGAGGGGGACATCGCCCTCCTGGAGCTGGAAAATAGCGTCACCCTAGGCCCCAACCTCCTGCCCATCTGCCTCCCAGACAACGAGACCCTCTATGACCCGGGTCTCGTGGGCTATGTCAGTGGCTTTGGGATCATGGAGGAGAGAATTTCTCACAACCTCAGATTTGTCCGTCTGCCAGTAGCTAGGCGAGAGATTTGCGAGCGCTGGCTCCAGCAAAAAAACAGGAATGATGTGTTTTCTGAAAACATGTTCTGTGCTGGGAACCCAGCCACAAGGCAGGATTCCTGCCAAGGGGATAGTGGAGGGGTCTTTGCAGTGAGTGATAAGAAAAATGACCGCTGGGTGGCCACGGGCATCGTGTCCTGGGGCATCGGGTGTGGTGAAGGGTACGGGTTCTACACCAATCTCCTCAACTACGTGGACTGGATCAAGAAAGTGATGGAAGCAGAAGACTGAGCCCAGGATTGCCTAGGTCCAGAGAGGAGTATATTACAAAAAAAATTTTTTATCTGACCAGTTGTTGATAACTTCTAAGAATCCATATTAAAATCACTAATGCAGAAAGACACCATGTGAAATAAATTCTCTTCTCTATAGTCCCATCTACTTTCTTCACCTGAAACAACCCAAAGGTCACCTTTATTTCCCCAAAGAATTGCACAAGATATATTCCACCATATCTAGGTATCATTGTCCTCTTCCATTTTTATACCATGGCATAACTGAATATAGAATGTCTTCCAAATAAAATTTTATGGGAAAGTCCATTGTGTAAAGTGAATTTAAAGCAGTATTTATAAGTATATTTAGTGACATCAGGGCTTCCCGGGCGGCTCTGCCATAGAGTCTGCCTGCCAGTGCAGGAGACAAAGTTTCGATCCCTGCTCTGGGAAAATCCCACACGCCTCAGAGAAACTGAGTCCGTGCACTTGGGCTCCACAAACTTCCAGCTGAAACTACTGAAGCCAGTGTACTCTAGAGCCTGTGCTGGGCAATAGGAGAAGCCCATGTAACAATGTAGACCCAACACAGCCAAAAAAATTAATTGATTTTTTAAAATATTTAGTGAAATCACAAGTAAAATATTTTCATAGGAACACAATGGGAATAGTTAAGTTGCTGCACACATTTATCATTAGAGTTGTAGATACTTTATCTCTGTCTTTTGTTTTGATTATACACTACAAAAAAAATCCTTATTTTCCCACATAAACATTTGCAGATACAAGATCTTTTTTAACAGGTCAGTTTCCAATCTCTAAATATTCCTTAAGAGAAGAGTGGTATGAAATTTTTGTTCCCAAATTGGGTCACTAACAGTACTTTTTCTAATCATTTATTTACATATGTATGTATTTACTTTTTGGCCACACCTCCCAGCATGTGGGGTCTTAGTTCCTGGACCAGGAATGGAACCTGTACCCCTGTAGAGGAAGTGCAGAGTCTTAGCCACTGGACAACCAGGGTAATCCCATTAACAATATTTCCAAATAATTTATATTACTTAAGATATGTTTAAAGGCCAGAGAAGGACTGAAAACTTCGGATAAACAATGTAAGTACTTATGTCAGAATATTATCATGACATTATTGCATGTATATTGTCACCTTGCTTATTAAACTTTTATGCAGAGTACATCACGAGAAATACTGGGCTGGATGAAGCATAAGCTGGAATCAAGATTGCCAGGAGACATACCAATAACCTCAGATATGTAGATGACACCACCCTTATGGCAGAAAGCAAAGAAGACCTAAAGACCCTCTTGATGAAAGTGAAAGAGGAAAGTGGAAAAGTTGGCTTAAAGCTCAACATTCGGAAAACTAACATCATGGCATCTGGTCCCATCACTTCATAGCAAATAGATGGAGAAACAAAGGAAACAGTGAGAGACTTTATTTTGGGGGGCTCCAAAATCACTGCAGATGGTGACTGCAGCCATGAAATTAAAACATGCTTGCTCCTTGGAAGAAAAGCTATGACCAACCTAGAGAGCATATTAAAAAGCAGAGACATTACTTCGCCAACAAATGTCCGTCTAGTCAAGGCTATGGTTTTTCCAGTAGTCATGTGTAGATGTGAGAGTTGGACTGTAAAGAAAGCTGAGCGCCGAAGAATTGATGCTTTTGAACTGTGGTGTTGGAGAAGACTGTTGAGAGTCCCTTGGACAGCAAGGAGATCCAACCAGTCCATCCTAAAGAAAATCAGTCCTGAATAGTAATTGGAAGGACTGATGTTGAAGCTGAAACTCCAATACTTTGGCCATGTGATGCTAAGGACTGACTCATGAGAAAAGACCCTGATGCTGGGAAAGATTGAAGGCAGGGGGAGAAGGGGACGACAGAGGATGAGGTGGCTGAATGGCATCACTAACTTGATGGACATGAGTTTGAATAAACTCTGGGAGTTGGTGATGGACAGGGAGGCCTGGTGTGCTGCAGTCCGTGGGGTCACAAAGAGTCGGACACAACTGAGCACCTGAACTGAACTGAACTGATTATTGCACAACTGACTCTGCTGAACTTGTCTGAACAATCTTACTTGAGCTGACTCACACAGGCCTGAATAAAAGATCAAGGCAGAGTTAAAACATTCCTGAGTAATGACGAATTTGTAAGTCCAAATGTAGGTCCACAATCCCTTATCTGGCACCCTCAAGTCCAAGTGCCTTCCAATGTTCAACATTTTACAGATTTCAGAAACACAATATACCATCTGTGTAATGTAATACCATCCTATTATAACAGTGTCCAGGGCAGCACCCTGCAAGAAACAGGTAAGTGAAGTAAGTCAGAAAGAGAAAAACAGATATCATATATTCTCACATACATGTGGAATCTAGAAAAATGGTACTGATGAACCTATTTGCAGGACAGGAGAGGCAACACAGATGTAGAGAATAGCCAAGTGGACATGACAGATGGCAGGGTGAGAAAGGGGGTGTGGGCCGAGGAAACCAGATCTGAAAGAGACACGTGCACCCCAATGTTCATCGGAGCTCTGTTTATAATAGCCAGGACATGGAAGCAACCTAGATGCCCATCAGCAGACAAATGGATAAGGAAGTTGTGGTACATATACACCATGGAATATTACTCAGCCATTAAAAAGAATTCATTTGAATCAGTTCTAATGAGATGGATGAAACTGGAGCCCATTATACAGTGAAGTAAGCCAGAAAGATAAAGATCGATAATGTATACTGACGCATATATATGGAATTTAGAAAGATGGTAATGATAACCCTATATGCAAAACAGAAAAAGAGACACAGATGTACAGAACAGACTTTTGGACTCTGTGGGAGAAGGCGAGGGTGGGATGTTTTGAGAGAACAGCATCGAAACATGTATATTATCAAGGGTGAGACAGATCACCAGGCCAGGTTGGATGCATGAGACAAGGGCTCGGGCCTGGTGCACTGGGAAGACCCAGAGGGATGGGGTGGGGAGGGAGGTGAGAGGGGGGATCGGGATGGGGAATACATGTAAATCCATGGCTGAATCATGTCAGTGTATGGCAAAAACCACTATAATATTGTAAAGTAATTAGCCTCCAACCAATAAAAATAAATGGGAAAAAAAGAAAGGGCGTGTGGGATGAATTGGGAGATTGCGATTAACATGTATGCTATTAAAGTTATGTATAAAATAGATAACTAATGAGAACCTCTTGTGTAGCACAGGGACCTCTACTCAATGCTCTGTGGTGACCAGAATGAGAAGGAAATTCAAAAAAGAGGGGACGTGTGTATACATATAGCTGATTCACTTTGCTATACAGCAGAAATTAGCACAACATTGCAAACAACTATACTCCAATTTTTTAAAAAGAACAACTCTTCTGAAAAAACATTTGAATAGTCATAGTAAGTGTGATAGATAAACACTCTGGATAGTTACCTATCAGTTACTGTCAGGTTTTGCCACTAAATAAGTTTTGGTGTCAAACTTGTTAAAACACTTTCTGTTTTTAAGAGCATTTTAGATGTCAGGATTGTGGACTACTGTAGGTGAAAATGAAAAGAAAACGTTTTCTCATGGAGCCTACGTGAAAGCATACACAAGTGGCGTGGGCTACGTTTGAAGAGTATATGTTGATTGCAGTTTTTTTAATGTTTAGAAATGTTTTTAGAAGTGAAACACTTTCAGGATTCTGATGGAGATAGGAGTGCAGTGGGTGGAGATGAAAATGGTAAAAACTAAAACTAGATCTAAAAAATTTCAGTTGTATGTTATTTCTAAGATTCTTGGCAAATTTAAGATTCTGAGTCCCTGGTCCTTATTGTAATTATCTTATGTGATCTCAGGAGAATTCAATGACTGCTCTGACCTTCCTGGTTCCCACTCTCTTCCCCCAAAGTCATGTGCATCTTATTCTTCAAGGGCACAGAATAGAAAAATGAGGACAAAACCAACATTCTGTGAATAGGCAATTAACAGAAAAAAAGTACAAATTGCTTTTGGACTTTTGGGATTAACCTAACTCATAAAAAGGAATATATTTAAATTAAGATGCCACTTTTTTTACCAATAAGATTTACCAGTAATATAGTATATTGGTGAAGACATAGAGAAGACAGTCACTCATGCGTTGTTTTGGTTTTTTGGGGTTTTTTTGTTTTGTTTTGTTTGGAATGTAAATTGGTACAAACTCTATAGAGAGCAATTTGCTAACATGCAATCAAAGTTACAAAGGCACATTCCTTTGACCCCACAATTCCACCTCCAAGAATTTTTCCCACAGATATTCTCATATATGAGATAAATGACCTAAGTACAAGGGTAGACACTCCAGCATTGTTGGTTATAGCAAAGTATTAGAATCCTGAATTCTGAAAGTTCTAGTACCAAAGTTTCAAGCAAATTATGGAATATCCAAATAATGGAATACAACACAGTCATTCAATCTCTAAGACAGATAAATGAAAAAAGTAAGAAGCAGAACAGTGTAATAAAATATTACCATTTGTATTTTAAAAAGAGTAGTTATATATTGCTTTTATATGTATAAAATATCACTGGAAGGTTAAATAAGAAACAGTGGTGGTTTCTGGGGGAAGATAGTAGTGAAAAGAAAAGTTACCACTGTATTCTCTTTTGATCTTCCCAATTTTGAGCCATGTGGGTGTTTTACCCAGGCTTCCCAGGTGACTCTGTGGTAAAGAACCTACCTGCCAATGCAGGTGATGTGGGTTCCTTCCCTGGGTCAGGAAGATCCCCTGGAAATGGATATAGCAACCAACTCCAATATTCTTGCCTGGAAAATCCCATGGACAAAGGAGCCTGGCAGGCTACAGTTCATGGGGTTGTAAAGAGTTGGACACGACTTAGTGACTAAACAACAACAGGAAGATGTTCCAAAAGCAAAGACAGAGCTGTATTTAGTTCAGTTCAGTTGCTCAGTAGTGTCCAACTCTTCACGACCCCATGGACTGCAGCATACCAGGCTTCCCTGTCCATCACCAACTCCTGAGCTTTCTCAAATTCATGTCCATTGAGTCGGTGATGCCATCCAACCATCTCATCCTCTGTCATCCCCTTCTCCTCCCACCTTCAATCTTTCCCAGCATCAGGGTGTTTTCTAAGGAGTCAGTTCTTTGCATCAGGTAGCCAAAGTACTGGAGCTTCAGCTTCAGCATCAGTCTTTCCAATGATATTCTGGACTGATTTCCTTTAGGATTGACTGATTCGATCTCCTTGCTGTCCCAGGGACTCTCAAGAGTCTTCTCCAACACCACAGTTCAAAAGGATCAATTCTTCAGAGCTCAGCTTTCTTTATGCTCCAACTCTCAGAGCTGTATTACAATATTTTTAATTTTTGAAAGGTTTAAGGAAATAACCTCATTGAAAAAGCTTATATTTAGCAAAGACTGAAAAAATTCAGATATTCAGAGACTTCAGGTGCTAGGGTGCTAAGTCGCTTCAGTCGTGTCCGACTCTTTGCAACCACCAGGCTCCTCTGTCCAAGGGATTTTCCTGGCAAGAATACTGGAGTGGGTTGCCATTTCCTTCTCCAGGGGATCCTGCTGACCCAGGGATGGAACGCACATCCTTTACGTCTCCTGCATTGGCAGGCAGGTTCTTCACCACTAACACCACCTGGGAAGCCCTAGGGGAAAAACATTCAGGAAGAGGGAACGGCCAGTGCAAAGGCCCTGAGGCAAGAACATGCTGGCTCCATTAGGGACTTACAAAGACACCCAAAACAGAGCTCAGTGATACAAACTCAGTTTGAAAGGCTTATTCTGGCTTCTGGATTGTGGCCAGACTATAAACGGGGGCGGAGGGGGAAGCATGAAAGGGACCAGTTAGGAGTAACTGGCTACCAATTATGGTAACCCAGGCAAGAACTGATGATAACTCAGACCAGGTAGATTTAGTGAAGGTGATACAAAGTAGTCAAAATTTGCAGAGAGCCAAAATATTTCCTGATGGAGTAAATATTGGAGAGAGAAGGATGAGAAAAGGAAAGAAGTCAACTAGATGCAGAAGATTACAAGGGGAGGAGATTTGATATAAAAATATGAATCCTCTTTTGAACATGTTGAGTGTGTGTGTGTGTGTGTGTGTGTGTGTGTGTGTGTGCTCAGTCATGTCCATGTGCTCAGTCGTGTCTGACTGTTTGTGATCCCATGGACTGTAGCCCACCAGGCTCCTCTGTCCACAAAATTTTCCAGGCAATGATACTGGAGAGAGTTGCCAGTTCCTCCTCCAGGGCATCTTCTCTACCCAGGAACTGAACCCATGTCTCTTGCATCTCCTACATTGGCAGGTGTATTCTTTACCACCTGCCCATTAATTTGAAGCCCATTAAGTTTTTAATAAATGCCTATTAGAGAGGGCTTCCCAGGTGGCGCTAGTGGTAAAGAACCTGCCTGCCAGTGCAGGAGATGTAAAGGACATGGGTTCCATCCCTGAGTCAGGAAGATCCCCTGGAAAAGGAAATGGCAACGCACTCCAGTATTCTCACCAGGAAAATTCATTGGACAGGGGAGCCTGGCAGTCGCAAGGAGTTGGACACAACTGAAGCAACTTAGCACCCCTAGCACCCTAGAAAGATGGAGTAACAGAGATCAGATGGACCCTCCCTCCTGAAACAGACAAACCACAGCAGCAACAAAAGCATCAAATATATGAAACAACGGTTTTTTAGACATTGGCCCTCAGTACTAAAGTACTGAGGTACTTTAGTCACCTCAGGTACTAAAGACGATGATTTCTGAGAGACTGGATCCTATGATTGCCCCAGCTTAACTGCTTTGAGAGAGATTCGAACCTGAGGTGCTAGGAGAAACCCAGGAGGGCTCAGCAGACTCCTTGAGTTGAAGACACAGAGCCACAAGCACACAGAACTTAGTATCAGAGAGGAGTCAGCCACACAGAGAGAACTCCAGAAGATCCCTGCAAATATTCAGCCACAGCTGAGGAAATTACTGAAGGGTGGAGAGAAAAGCCTTGTGAGATGATTAGAGGTAATAGCACCCTGGGTGTGTGCATGCTAAGTCGCTCAGTTGGGTCTGACTCTTCGTGATACTATGGACTGTAGCCCACCAGGCTCCTCTATTCATGGGATTCTCCAGGCAAGAATGTTGGAGTGGGTTGTCATGCCCTCCTCCAGGCGATCTTCCCCACCCAGGGATTGAACGCAGGTCTCCCACACTGCAGGAAGATTCTTTACTGTCTGAGACACCAGGGAAGACCCAATAATACCCAACAGGTGACCAAAAAGCACATGAAAAGATGTTCGACATTACTAATTATTGGAGCAATGAAACTCAAAACTACAATGAAGTATCACTTCACATTGGTCAGAACGGCCACCACCAAAAAATCAACAAACAATAGCTATCCTGCCAATCGCTGCCACCACAGACACAAGCTGTGTGCAGCCCATTAAGCTTGCCAGGGTCACCAAGGAACTGGGCAGGACTGGTTTGCAGTGACGGTCATGCTGGTGCATATAGAATTCATGGCAATGTGAGCAGCTCCATCATTCGAAGTATGAAAGGCCCCGCGCATTAGGGCAATGTGCTCAGCCTACTGGAGTCGGAGCAAGAGGCTCAGAGGCTGCTCTGAACTTGTGGCTCCGTTCTAGATGTCTGGTTGACCATTTAGCCCATGAGGATGATCTGCTGTTAATAAATCATTTATATTGTATGTTAAAAAAAATCTACAAACAAAAAATGCTGAAGAAGGTGTGGAAAAAAGGGAACCCTCCTACACTGTGGGTGGCAGTGTAAAATGATACAGTCACTATGAAGAACAGAATAGAGGTTCCTTAAAAAACTAAAATTAGAGCCAACATGCGTGCATGCCAAGTCGCTTCAGTCGTATTCAACTCTTTGCTACCCTATGGACTATAGCCAGCCAGGCCCCTCTGTCCAGGGGATTCTGCAGGCAAGAATGCTGGAGCAGAGTGCCATGCCCTCCTCCAGGGGATCTTCCCGACCCAAGGATCGAACCCACATCTCTTACATCTCCTGCATTGGCATGCAGGTTCTTTACCCCTAGAGCCACCTGGGAAGCCCAACCAAACTGGAAAACCTCCAAATGTACGGGGCATTAGGTAGGGTGGGTCGGTTCAGTCACTCAGTCGTGTCCGACTCTTTGCGACCCCATGGACTGCAGCACGCCAGGCTTCCCTGTTAATCACCAACTCCTGCAGCTTGCTCAAACTCATGTCCAACGAGTCTGTGATGCCATCCAACCATCTCATCCTCTGTCATCCCCTTCTCCTCCTTTCTTCAATCTTTCCCAGCATGAGGGTCTTTTCTAATGAGTCAGCTCTTCACCTCAGGTGGCCAAAGTATTGGAGTTTCAGCTTCAGTATCAGTCCTTTCAATGAATTTTCAGGACTAATTTCCTTTAGGATGGACTGGTTTGATCTCCCTGAAGTCCAAGGGACTCTCAAGAGTCTTCTCCAATATGACAGTTCAAAAGCATCAATTCTTCGGCGCTCAGCTTTCTTTATAGTCCAACTCTCACACCCATACTTGAGTACTGAGAAAATCATAGCTTTGACTAGATGGGCCTTTGTCAGCAAAGTAATGGCTCTGCTTTTTAATATGCTGTCTAGATTGGTCATAGCTTTTCTTCCAAGGAGCAAGCATCTTTTAATTTCATGGCTGCAGTCACCATCTGCAGAGATTTTGGAGCCCAGAAAAATAGTCTCTCACTATTTCCATTGCTTACCCATCTATTTGCCATGAAGTAATGAGACTGGATGCCATGATCTTAGTTTTCTGAATGTTGAGTTTTAAATCAACTTTTTCACTCTCCTCTTTCACTTTCATCAAGAGGGTCTTTAGTTCTTCGCTTTCTGCCATGAGGGTGGTGTCATCTGCATATCTGAGGTTTTTGATATTTCTCCCAGCAATTTTGATTCCAGCTTGTACTTCATTCATGATGTACTCTGCACATAAGTTAAATAAGCAGGGTGACAATATACAGCCTTGACCTACTCATTTCCCAATTTGGAATCAGTCTGTTGTTCCATGTCCAGTTCTAACTGTTGCTTCTTGGCCTGCATACAGATTTCTCAGGAGGCAGGTAAGGTGGTCTGATACTCCCATCTCTTTCAGAATTTTCCACAGTTGATTGTGATCCACAGAGTAAAAGGCTTTGGCATAGTCAATAAAGCAGATTTGGATGTTTTTCTGGAACTCTCCTGCTTTCTTGATGATCCAACGGATGTTGGCATTTTGATCTTTGGCTCCTCTGCCTTTTCTAAATCCAGCTTGAACATCTGGACATTTTTGGTTCATGTACTGTTGAAGCCTGGCTTGGAGAATTTTCAGCATTATTTTGCTAGCGTGTGAGATGAATGCAAGTGTGCAGTAGTTTGAACATTCTTTGGCATTGCCTTTCTTTGGGACTGGAATGAAACCTGACCTTTTCCAGTCCTGTGGCCACTGCTGAGTTATCCAAATTTGCTGGCATATTGAGTACAGCACTTTCACATCATCTTTTAGGATTTGGAAGAGCTCAGCTGGAATTCCATCACCTCCACTAGTTTTGTTCATAGTGATGCTTCCTAAGGCCCACTTGACTTCGCATTCCAGGATGTATGGCTCTAGGTGAGTGATCACACCATCGTGGTTATCTGGGTCATGAAGATCTTTTTTGTACAGTTCTTCTGTGTATTCTTGCCACCTCTTCTTAATATCTCCTGCTTCTGTTAGGTTCATGCCATTTCTGTCCTTTATTGTGCCCATCTTTGCATGAAATATTCCCTTTGTATCTTTAATTTTCTTGAAGAGATCTCTAGTCTTTCCCATTCTATTGTTTTCCTCTAGTAGAAGGGTCTTATCTCAGCAACAGGGAACAATGGGCCATAGATTAAATGCTGCTCTGGTCCCAGATAATAAAAGTTAAAAGCAAGACTCAAAGGTTCAAAATGTTTCCAAGTAACTTAACTGAGTCCAAGAACAAAGCTCAAAAATATTTATAGAATTACAAAAATATCCAGCACTCAACAAGATAAAATTCACAGTCTGACAGCCAATCAAAGAATATGAAATATTTAAAAAAGCAGGAAAATATGATCCATAACAAGGAGAAAAATCCACCAAAACTGATACAGATGTAAGAATTAGCAGACCCATTAAAATGATTGTTCTGATATGGTTATAACTGTCAAAAAGTTACAAACATGCCTATGAGACTCCCTAGGAGAGATGTTAAGTCAGCTGATGTGTAGATTTTGGAGCTGACACAAAAGGTCTGAGCTAAAAATATAAACTTCAGAGTCATTGGTAGGTATATAGATGGGTGTTTAAAGCCACAGCTTGGACGAGGCCGCCAAGGGAGTGAAGCAGGATAAAGAAGAGAAAAAGATCAAGATCAATGAATATGCCCTGAGACACACCATCAAAAGTCTGGGAGAACAGGAGAAATCAGCCAAGCAGGCTCAGAAATAGCAGCTGCTGTGGAGTGAGTCTGTGTCTCTCCCTCAAAATTTATATGTTGAAGCCTTAACTTCTAACATCATGGTATTTGGAGGTAATGTAACCCAAAAAGGAAACCGGCTGCTCAAAAGTCAATAAAGAGGCCACGTTGGTGATGGAAAGGAAAGTTTGCTTTATTTTGGTTACCAGCAACTAGTGGGGATAAGATGCTTGGATGGCATCACCACTCAATGGACATGAGTTTGAGCAAACTGGGAGATACTGAAGGACAGGGAAGCCTGGCATGCTGCAGTCTATGGGCTTGCAAAGAGTCAGACATGACTTAGCGACCGAACAATCAGTGGGGATTTTTCAAAGGACAGGAGTTGGCCTGTGGGCCAACTCCCCCCACTGGCAATCAGTGGGCTAGAGCTTTTACAGGCTGAGGGAGGCGGCAACGTGCAGAAACAGCACAATCAGCTCTGACAGTCATCTGGAAATTAGTCATGGGTGATCTGAGCAGCATCACCTTGATTAAGTACACTTATTTTTCAATTCCAGGGTCAGTTTGTTCTTGTTTCTTTAAGGCCAATTCTTTGAATTGTGGCAGTTTATATCATGGCTACAGTCTAGTCATCCTGTAGTTGACTTCTCCACCTGGGGTTTCAGTATCTATAAGGCAGCTCACAGGATATGGCTCAGAATATTATCCTTAGCCCTTGAGAAGGAACTAGAGGTCCTTTGACCATGCTTAATGTCTAAACTCTTATTATTTGGCCTCCTTTGACTGTTTTCCTTTGTTTCTGCATGTTCTCACTTCTCTGGTTAAACTCATTCTTTGGCTAAAGTTTTTCCACAGACATAAGGCAAACTGAGCCTAAGTTTCTTCTTCTATAAAATGGGGGTAATAATAAAAGTAACTCATACAAGCCTTATACAATAGTATCTTTTGCAATCTCATATGAATATTGAAGAATCACAAGCATGAAAAAGCATGAAATAATGCCATTTGCAGCATCATGAATGATCCTAGAGATTGCCATACTCAGTGAAGTAAGTCAGAAAAAGACAAACACCACATGATATCACTTATATGTGGACTCTAATATATGACATGAGTGAACTTAGCTATGAAACAGGAACAGACTCACAGTTGTAGAGAACAGATATGTGGTTGCCAAGGGGTCAGGATGTGGGAGAGGGAAGGACTGGGAGCTTGGGATTAGCAGATGCAAACTATTATATATATAGGATGAGTAAACAACAAGGTCCTACTATATATCACAGGGAACTATATTAAATATCCTATGATAGGCTATAATGGAAAAGAATATGAAAAAATAATATATATATATGTATAGCTGAATCACTTTTGCTGTACAATATATGCCAGTAAATTCTTTAATCGATATTAAAGAGTTAAATAAGATACTACAAGTGACAGGCTTAAGGCAGCATCAGGCACGCTGTCAGCTGTACTGGGGAGGGGTCCTATAGTGTCTTACCGCCTTGATACACACAATCGGAAGGCAGGATCCTTCTTCGTGACTATGATCTTACAATCATACTTTTTCAGTCAGCCTGCTAGAACGCAACACACCTTTCAGTCAGTCTGGTGGAATGCAACATAGATTACTACAATCATTAAAGGCATTTCTAGAGAGTTGGAGCATAAAGAAAGCTGAGCACCAAAGAATTGCTGCTTTTGAACTGTGATGTTGGAGAAGACTCTTCAGAGTCCCTTCAATGCAAGGAGATCCAACCAGTCCATCCTAAAGGGAATCAGTCCTGAATATTCATTGGAAGGACTGATGCTGAAGGTGAAACTCCGATACTTTGGCCACCTGATGGGAAGAACTGACTCATTGAAAAAGACCCTGATGCTGGGGAAGATTGAAGGCAGGAGGAGAAGGGATGATGCAGGATGAGATGGCTGGATGGCATCACCAACTCGATGGACATGAGTTTGAGCAAGCTCCAGGAGTTGGTGATGGACAGGGAAGCCTGGTGTGCTGCAGCCCATGGGGTCACAGTTGGTCATAACTGAGCGACTGAACTGAACTGAAGGCAATTTTACATCCCCACTCTCAAGTAATCTCTCCATCTCTGCTCATCACGATGAGTTACCATATCTATTCACACTGAAAGATAAAAGATGATAATGAGGACAGCATAGGATGCCAAAGCAAGCAGCCAAGTACAAGGAAAGGAGACTGGAAAGGGTCAGGACCACCTAAGACACACTGAGACAACTTCATAAATTTCTGGGGGAAATTCTACATTAAATTATGTCACAAGTATTAATACACACACACACACACACACACACCCAAGCAGATGTAAAGTTCACCTACGTCCAACCTGTGTGCTCAATTGCTCTGTCATGTCCAACACTTTGCAACCCTTTAGACTGTAGCCGTTCAGGGGCTCCTCTTGTCCATTCAGCAAGAATAATGGAGTGGGTTGCCATTTCCTCTGCCAGGGGATCTTCCCAACCCAGGGACTGAATCTGTGTCTCCTGCATCTCCCACACTGCAGACAGATATTTTACCTCTGAGCCATTGGGGAAGCCCCGGTCCAACTTAGTTAATTTTTCCAAAATCTCGATCAGAATACCTCTGTCCAGCCTCTTGGGTTCAGCCCTTTTCTGTTATCACCACCTCTGCTTGGTTCCATGTAAAGACCAGATTCTCTCTCTTTGCTTCCAGTGATCCCAGAATTGTATTTCTTTTATCCTGAGTTTGTCTCCACTGTTTACTTAGGCACTTTTTTTGCTTTTGCCCCTGGCTCCTGTGAATTTTTATTCTAACCAATCTCTTTTTTTCCCATTGGAAACCTTAGGTTCTTCTTGCTTCCTGTGCAAGAGAGAAGAAGAAACAGCTTCATTTTACCCATGAGTAGAGAGTACCCAGACAAACCTGAGCATACTGTGCCAAAAATATATCAAAGTCAGTTCCAAGCAGAGAAGACAAAAGAGATCATTTACTTTCAGGCTAAATATAAAGGAAGACAGATTGCAAACAGCCTATTTGGAGGTCAGACAGAATACAGTGGTTAAAATTAGGATTAGCACCTTGCTGGCTGTTGTTGGTATTCTGTGTCATTTGTATTCCTTTGTAGTATAAGAGGCTTTTCAAACAGAAGCTGCACCCCCAGGAAAGAAGACCACTAGGCAACAAAAGCAAAAATAAACAAGTGGGACTACATCAAACTAAAAAGCTTCTGCTCAGGAAGAAAACCATCTTCAAAATGAAAAGGCAGCCAACATGATGGGAGAAAATAATCTGAAACTGCTTCTCTGACAATCGGTCAATATCCAAAATACACAAGGAACTCATATGACTCAATAGCCAAAAAAAAAGAAAAAAGAAAAGGAAATAACCCAATTCAAAAATGAGCAAAGGACCTGAACAAACCTTCCCCACGGAAGCCGTACAATGGTGGCCAATGGGTACGTGAAAAAATGCTCAGCATCACTAATAATCAGGGAGATACAATTCGAAGCCACAGTGAGGGAAATCCCTGGTGGTCCAGTGGTTAGCACTCTGTGCTTTCACTGCCAAGGGCGTGGGTTCAATCCCTGGTCAGAGAACTAAGATCCCACAAGCCTCGTGGCACAGCCAAAAGAAAAAATGCATACATACACAAAATGAAATATCATTTCATATCTGTTAGGTTGGCTATTATCAAAAAACAAGAGATATCAATTACTGAGAAGAATTTGGAGAAAAGGGAATCCTTGTACATTGTTTTTGAGAATGAAAATTGATACAACTGCTATTAAAACAGTATGAAGTTTTCTCAAGAAATCAAAAATAGATCTTCCGTGGGATCCATCAATCCCACTTCTGGGTGTTTATCCAAAAGAAATGAAATGATTATCCCAAAAAGACATCTATATTTCCATGTTCATTGCAGCATTATTCACAATAGGCAAGACTTGGAAATAACCTAAGTGTCAATCAACAGATGGATGGATCAAGAAAAAATAGTCTGTGAGTGTGTGTGTATGTGTATATACACAATATATATAATATAATTCAGCCTTAAAAGAAAGTGGGGGGAAGGAAATCCTGTCATTTGCAACAATATGGGTGAAACGGGAGGAGGTTACTTCAAGTGAAATAAGACAGAGAAAGGCAATACTGCATGATACCACATATGTGTCAAATCTTTTTGAGAAAGTTAAACTCATAGGAAGAGAAAGTAAAAAAGTTGTCACCCTGGGTTGAGGCATAGGGGAAATAGAGAGTGATCGATACAAGGGTATAAATTATAGTTATAAGATAAATAAGGTCTGAGGCTCTAATATGTAACATGGTGACTATAATTGATAACAATATATTGTATCACTGAAATTGACCAAGAGAGTAGAATTTCAATGTTCCCACACACACAAAAAAATTAAGGATAAACATGTGAGTTGAGGGCTTCCCTGGTGGCTCGGACAATAAAGAACACACCAATGCAGGAGATGCAATAGGTGCAGTTTTGATCCCTGGGTCGGGAAGATCACCTGGAGAAGGGAATGGCAACCCACTCTAGTATTCTTACCTGGAGAATCCCACTGACAGAGGGGCCTGGCGGGCTAGAGTCCATGAGGTCACAAAGAAATAGACACAACGGAGTGAGTAACACATACACACACGTGAGGTGAGAGGTGTGGGAATTAACTGGGTAGAAGATATCCTTTCACAATATATACACAGATCAAATCATCACATTGTACACTTTAATTATCTTACAATTTATTTGTGAGTTACACCTGAAAATAGCTGAAAAGAAGTTTTCTCATATTTTTAAATCTAAAAAAAAAAAGAATGCATATTCAGAAAGTTAAAAAGTCACATTTTCACAGGATATTTTTCTGATAGAAATCAAAGTAAAAGCAATTTATAGAACACCAAAATCCCACCAGCTCCTTCTGGTCCAATTTCAACCAGGGTCTTTCCCAGAGAGTCCTCTTGGCCTCTGGTCACCATCTTTTTTCCCAGGCGTGAGGTGCTGACCCACCAGTCCTTTTTCTTTTCTTCTGACCAAATAAATGTGACAGTTCACCTGCTTTTTGAAAAGCTGTCTTTTCTTGAGTTTCAGATGAAGCACACATGTTGTTCCCAAGTGACTTGCAAGGCTGTATGATTGATTCAAACCACAACGAAAAATTTTCTAGCCCTTCTAGGCCTTGGCAAGGAGCCCTTCCCAGCTCTAAAGTCTCTAGTGATGACTCACTTAGAACCCTCCCCTGCCACTCACCAGGGAATTATCTGATAATACAGCTAATGATGAGAAAAACAACCCATCTTGTTGTCTGAGGCAGCAGCAACAAGCAAATCTTCACCAATATCTCGGCAAATCAGTGACAGCAGAACCCAGATAGACTGAATACTCTCACTGGTAGAGATAGACTTCTTTCCTCTGTTATTTGTCAGATTTCAGGTTAATTTTTTTTCCATTCCTGCAGTTATTAAAAAGAAGGAAAATGTCTACATCACAAGCATATTTCTTAATCTTAATATTTTCGTGATTCTTTTTTTTTTTCCTAGAAGATTCTCCCTTCTCCTGTCCAAAGCATGGTAGTCCAGGGTTCACAGTCAACTCCATGGCACATGGAATGACTGGTGGTGGAGTGGGGGAAGGTAGTTGGCAGGTATGCAGTTAAGGAGTAACATAAATGGCTTTATGCTCCGTGCTCAATTGGACAAGTTCCTTCCAGAAGCTTCCTATTGTAACCCCCCTTTGGTTCTTCAGACCTTTCGATTAGCTTTCTGGTTACTTCATCATGTGTTAATGCAGTCTAAGGTCAGCTGTGGAATTTGGCCCTTTTGGTCTGTGGGAGATCGAAGTCCTTTCTTGATGGGACACATATACACCCCTTTTGGCTTTTGATTTTTAAAAAAATTGGATTCCTGAAAACCACGTGTCACATCAAACAGACCAGAGTCTCCCTGAACTCTTAATCTCAGGCCATGGCTTTCGTAAGACACCTCATCTGGGGCAATGGCCACACTCTCCTGTCCTCAGTTTAAAAAGTACTAATCTCTGGATAGAAAAGCTTATGGTTACTGAAGCGGGGACGGGGTGGGAGGGATAAATGAGGAGTTTGGGATTAGCAGATTCCAAACTATTATACACAGGGTAGATATAAAAAACAAGGTCCCACTATATAGCACAGGGAACTATATTCAATATCCTATAATAAACCATAATGGAAAACAGTATGGTGAAAAAGTTGGCTTAAAACTCAACATTCAGAAAATTAAGATCATGGCATCTGGTCCCATCACTTCATGGCAAATAGATGGGGAAACAATGGAAACAGTGACAGACTTTATTTTAGGGGGCTCCAAAATCACAGCAGATGGTGACTGCAGCCATGAAAGACACTTGCTCCTTGGAAGAAAAGTTATGACCAACTGAGACAGCATATTAAAAAGCAGAGACACTACTTTGCCAACAAAGGTCCATCTGGTCAGAGCTATGGTGTTTCCAGTAGTCATATATGGATATGAGTTCAGTTCAGTTCAGTCGCTCAGTGCTATCTGCCTCTTTGTGACCCCATGGTCTGCAGCATGCCAGGCCTCCCTGTCCATCACCAACTACCAGAGTTTACTCAAATTCATGTCCATTGAGTTGGTGAGACCATCCAACCATCTCATCCTCTGTGGTCCCCTTCTCCTCCCACCTCAGTCTTTCCCAGATTCAGGGTCTTTTCAAATGAGTCAGCTCTTCACATCAGGTTGCCAAAGTACTGAAGTTTCAGCTTCAACATCAGTCCTTCCAATGAATATTCAGGACTGATTTCCTTTAGGATGGACTGGTTGGATCTCCTTGCATTGAAGGGACTCTCAAGAGTCTTCTCCAACACCACAGTTCAAAAGCATCAATTCTTCGGTGCTCAGCTTTCTTTATAGTCCAGCTCTCACACCCACACATGACTACTGGAAAAACCGTAGCCTTGACTGGAAGGACCTTTGTTGGCAAAGTAATGTCTCTGTTTTTTAATATGGTGTCTAGGTTGGTCATAGCTTTTCTTCCAAGGAGCAAGCATCTTTCAGTTTCATGGCTGCAGTTACCATCTGCAGTGATTTTGGAGCCCAAAAAAATAAAGTCTGCCACTGTTTCCACTGTTTCCCCATCTATTTGCCATGAAGTAATGAGACTGGATGCCATGATCTTGGTTTTCTGAATGTTGAGTTTTAAGCCAACTTTTTCACTCTCCTCTTTCACCTTCATCAAGAGGCTCTTTAGTTCTTCTTTGCTTTCTGCCTTAAAGGTGGTGTCATCTGCATATCTGAGGTTATTGATATTTCTCCCGGCAATCTTGATTCCAGCTTGTGCCTCATCCAGCCCAGCGTTTCTCATGATGTACTCTGCATATAAGTTAAATAAGCAGGGTGACATACAGCCTTGACGTACTCCTTTTCCTATTTGGAACCAGTCTGTTGTTACATGTCAGGTACTAACTGTTGGATGTGAGAGTTGGATTATAAAGAAAGCTGAGTGGTGAAGAATTGATGCTTTTGAACTGTGATGTTAGAGAAGACTCTTGAGAGTCCCTTGGACTACAAAGAGATCCAACCAGTCCATCCTAAAGGGAATCAATCCTGAATATTCATTGGAAGGACTGATGCTGAAGCTGAAACTCCAATACTTTGGCCACCTGATGTGAAGAACTGACTCATTGGAAAAGACTCTGATGCTGAGAAAGATTGAAGGTGGGAGGAAAAGGGGACGACAGAGGATAAGATCGTTGGTTGGCATCACCGACTTGATGGACATGAGTTTGAGCAAGCTCCAGGAGTTGGTGATGGACAGGGAAGCCTGGCGTGCTGCAGTCCATGGGGTCACAATGAGTTGGACACCACTGAGTGATTGAACTGAATTGAACTGACATATGTGTATGTGCTCAGTCACTTCAGTAGTGTCTGACTCAGTGATCCCATTGACTGTAGCCTGCCAGGCTCCTCTGTCCTTGGGATTCTGCAGGCAAGAATACTGGAGTGGGTTGCCCTGCCCTCCTCCAGGGGATCTTCCTGACCCAGGGATGGAACCATTGCAGTCAGAGTCCTTATTGCTGAGCCACTGGGGAAGTGTGTGTGTGTGTGTGTGTGTGTGTGTGTGTGTGTATATTCACAACATTGTAAGTTAACTGAACTTCAATTAAAAGAAAATACTAGTCTCTATTGTCCAGTCCTTCTTCACCACTGATCATTTTGTGGAAATGAGGAGTTCTTTGCTTGCTTACTTGTTTTTCTGTTTCCTTGGAAAAGAGTAGAAGGGAGACTTTGGGTCCCTCCTCACCAGAATAAACTGTAACATCTCAGTGCAGCATTCAATCCAGAGAAGACATTGTTGCCTGACTGACAAATTAACCAAAACCACCAGGGAAGCAGGTGAGAGCATGTGGAATTTCTTTTGTTTTTCTTTTTCATTAGGTCATAATTTTGTATTAAACAAATGCTCATAAAAGGAAAACTCACTTTCAGGAGACATACTGAAGCAATTTTTACCTTGAAATTTCAGACTCTGAGATCTTAAACAGCCAATTCTAACTGCTGTATGTGGACTTCTGACTGAGGTTCAGGTATGTTTGATGAGTTTTGAAAGCAGAACATGGCACCTCGCATTGACGTTATGCTAATCCACAATGCTCAGTTACTCTCCATTGGAAGAGAAGAGAGAAGCTGATTCCCTGTTTTCAGGATATTTAAATATGAGCTGTGAGGGCCTTGAGTTTCGAGGACACAACAGCGCATTAAACTCCCTTTCTGTGGTACTGAGGTCTTGATGTGGAATGAGGCAAGTCAGCCAGCACTGGGTTATAAACATGCTTTATTACAAGTAGATAGCAGAAATGATACAGTCAACTTCAAACAGGTAAAAGGGAAACAAAAAAGTCAAGAGAATGCCCCACAGCAAATTTCAGAGTCAGAACCAGAACAGGAGTGGGTCATCCACGACCAACACAACCACAGGAGCAGAACCCTACCTCCAATCAGGTATCCCAACAACCAAGTTCTATCAACAGCTCAATCTTACTCCCATGTCCTCTCTCAGTCATGATGAAATAATGGGATTATTGTGAGGAACAGAAAGTCCAGAGGGGTCACAGCCCTTAGAGAGGCTGGTAGGACCTGTATGGTTAGTCTACACTGGGGGCACTATTTTCCTGCATTGTCTTCCTTATCCAGTCAACATAGTTCTTGACTCGAGTGTAGATCCCGTAGGTCCCACACTGGGGGCCCCAGGACACCAAACCAGCAACATAGAATTTGGGGTTGTTTTCCTTAGGGTCCTGTACGGCAAAGGCCCCCCCACTGTCCCCCTCACAGCTATCAACACCCTTGTCATTACCGGCACAGATCATGTTCTCAGTGAAAACAAAAGAACGGATATCTATTTCAGGATTGACCCCCTTCACCTCCCGGCATTTGGATAAGGGAGCAACGGGTAGCTTTGCCCCTCTGAGCCTGATAACATGACTTTTGGCATTTGTTCTACCCCAGCCTGAGATCAGCCCCAGGACATTCTCTGGGGGGTCATATTCTGAGGAGGTGCCTGGTAGGCAGATAGGGGCGACCTTGGGTCCCATTTTCACTGGGTCTCTCAGCCGCACCAGCGCAATGTCATTGTCAAAATTCTTCCGTACTACCGAAGGATCCAGGACCTCCCATTCTGGATGGATAAAAACTCTCTCGGCAGTGAGCATCTGAGCATTTGACAATTGTGAGGTGACCACTGAGGAGGATCCAACATACATCACTGGCATATCATTTCCTTCCACGACATGGGCAGCTGTCAGCACCCAGTATTCATCAATGAGAGCCCCACCAGCCCATGGGTTCGAGAAGAAGACTTGCCAGGGGAAATTTTCAATCTTTGCCATGGAGCCTCCAAATATTCTTTGTGTTGCTATAAAAGGTTCGCTGGGGGTGCCACAGACTAGAAAGGAAAAAGAACAAGGTGGGTAGTCGCCGGCCCCCAGCAATCCTCCAGCTACTCAAACACCTGCTGGGCTTCATTGTTCTCAGCACAACACAGCCAACCTGATACAGGAAATCCCCTACACCAACCTTCAAGCTGTAAACTTTCAAAGACGTGAACTTGCGCTTGCACATCCAATCACGTAAGTAAGTTCAGGTGTCTGGGGTACATTGTCCTGTGCACAGATCCTCTACAAGTGTCTGTGCTCTTGTGAACTTACAGTGGTGTAAAGTACAGTAGTATAGAATCTGCTTCAAGCCCAGGATGTCTGGAAGCCAGTGTAAAAACAGCAGTGATATGGCTGGTACTGCTAAGAAGCTCCAGCTGTTGAACGATACTACTGTACTTTTCAAGGTCCCTACTGTAAGATTAAAAGTGTTTTCTGGGGATTTCTCAGGTGGCCCATGGGCTAAGACTCTGTCCACTCAAACCCAGGAGCCTGGGTTCCATCCCTGACTGGAGAACTAGATCCCACATGCTGCAACTAAGACACAGCAAAGTCAAATAAGTAAATAAAGATCTTTTTAAGAAAGTGTTTTCTTTATTTTTTTTGAGTTGTTTTGTATTTTGTATGTATTATTTGTGTGAAAGTATTATAAACCCTTTGTGTGAAAAGTATTATAAGCCATTATTATACTATGAGGTGTTATAGTACAGTACAGTTGTGTTAGTTGGGTACCTAAGCTCATGATGTTGGACTTACGAACATGCTCTTGGAATAGAACTCATTCACATGTAGGGGACTTACTGTATTTGGTCAACCATCTCAATGCCTGACTTACCTGAACTCACCTAAGGATCAAATATCCCACATCGCCAGTGCCAAGAGCAGGCTTGTGGGGGAGACTGGTTAAACTGAGCCTGTGTATAAAGTACCGAACCTAAATGAGCCTCACACTATGGACAGCTTAACTCATTGTCCTACAGGAGACACGTGTCACCCCAGGCTCAACACATCAGGTCACGGACCCAACTAGGAGCCCGAGCTGGGAGACTCTGTTCTCACACATGTAGTGGGAAGGCAAGCCTTCTATCTGCCTCTGATGCCCATGTCCAACACTTACCACCTTCTTCACTCAAGTCCTAACTGCAGCCAAGTCCCTCCTAGTAACTGGACGTAGGGCAAAAAGAGGGTTCTCTTTTCCCATCTTTCATCTCATCCTCCAATGACTCAGGTAAGGTTGCTTTGTCATTACCCAATGCAACTAAAACTGAATTGTATTTCAGATCAAGTTGGCTTACCTAAATCCTACCCTAGTCAGCCCGAATGGACTCTGAGTTGAGCATAACAGACAGATGTGGGTTCAAAGCCTATCCCATCCCTTCCTGAACTGTGAACTCGCAATGAATTCACTCAACTGTAAAGCAGGACCAATAACACCTCACCCAGAGGGTTATTGCAAAGACTTGATTGAATGAGATAATAAATTCAATTAGTTAGCTGAGTCCCTAGCTCTCAATTACAGTGTTGTTACTATGAGCATCATTATTATATTCCTGGCTTTGTCTGGGAGTCTTCTTCCACTCAACTCTAATCTCTATAATGATGGTCTGAGTGTTAGTTGCTCAGTCATGTCTGACTCTTTCTGACTAGCTCACCAGGCTCCTCAGTCCATGGAATACTTCAAGAAAGAATACTGAAGTGGGTTGTGTTTTCCTACTCAAGGGGATCTTCCCAACCTAGGGATTGAACCCAAATCGCAGGTAAATTCTTTACCATCTAAGCCACCAGGAGAAGCCATCTAATCTCTGTGCAGCCCCTTATTTCTTTCATTCTTCTGTATCTTGTTGCCAGATAGGCTTTTAATATAATACCTAGGATATTCAACCAATCTTGTTCCTAAGTGTTGATTGCTCACTCTCAATTTTCACACCCTGTTTTTAGCAATCCTAGATCCTCTTCCTGCACCAACATAACCAAATCTAACCATCCCAGACTCTGACACCAACTGTCACTGGCTGACTTTTCTCTTTAGGGTCAGTCACCCTGACAGTGCAGTTGATTAAGGCCCTGGCAGATCCATGCCCAGATTTGTCTCCACCTCACTGAGCTAGGCTCTGGTAGGCCCAGACCATCAGTTCCCTCCCCAAGAGGATTACAACTCCTTTTAGAAGGTGAGCCCAATGCACATGCACCTGAGGACACGCTCTCTACCCAAGTCTGAGCCCTGATTACCTGCAATGCATTTCGGCAGCTCTGTGCCCAGCACCTCGTTCACCCAGCTCCCATTGCCGCTGCAGTGATACACCTCTGAAACAGCACAGAGAGAAGGAACACACTCACCATCACATCTTCTCACTTATCTTCTGCCTTCCATTCAGAGCCTCAGTGCCTCTGGGATTTTAGGAGGCAATGGGACCAAACCTACCATAAAATAATCTTGAGAACATCCTCCAAACAATCCCTTTGGCCCCAAACAATCCCCTTGCCCAGGGATTAGAAGGAACATTCTCCAAAGCAGAAGGAAGAGGATTAAGGTGGAGGCTGGGAAAGTGCTTCAAGGAGGAAATTAAATTGAAAGCAATGAACTGGGACATATCATGAGCCATCCAGTCCTTCATCCAGCACCACCAAGGCCTTTCCATCAAGAAAGTCAGTTGTGGGACTTCCCTGGTGGTCCAGCAGTTAAGACTCTGTGCTCCCAAGGCAGGGGCCACTGGTTTGAACCCTGATTGGGAACTAAGATCCTGCATGCCACATGGTGTGAGAAAAAAAAAGTCATCATAGAATAGAGACTTGAAGCTGGAAGCATTACTCCTGTGGGTTCTACATTACATAGTTGGTCAAAAGCTGGATGACCACATGAAAATGGATATTTTAGGGGGAGTTCCTGAAGCTGACCTAGGTGATCTCTATGATACTCTACAAGTGATCCTACACAACCCATGCCCCCAACCCCATCCTGTGTGAAAACTGTATCTTTAGACTAAACAAAGAGGATGAACAAAGCCCAGCCCATCTCCCTCATTCTTTCCAAACTCTCTCCAACCCAGAAAGATTGCACTATTCACCCTCCAACACTCTCACTCTTTCTTTCTCTTTTCTTTAGTCAAAGAAATCTTACCGCTCCCTTCATGTTCCATGCTGTAATATGGCCCCTCACAAGAGTAGCGAGTGATGGAACCGAATAGAGTACTTTCCGGATCTTCGACTCTACCATGCCGAATGGGTTCAGGAGTGCCACAGTCCACGGCTACAGGAGGAAGGCAGGAGAGAGATGATCAGGATAGACACTTCTTCCCAGGAAGAATCCCTGGGCCAATCCATCTTCCCAGCTGTGTTCCTCACTCCTTCCCTGCCCCCCCCCATTCATAAGCACATTTGGGGTGAATCCCCCACATCAGCCTCTCTGTGGCCATGCTCATCTCCCCAGCCCACTGAGTCCTGCCACTTCAGATGGCCCCTTGAAAGTGGCAAGAATGAACCTGATTCCCAGTGATTGGTGAGGCCTCTGTAGAAATGGACCCATAGAATGCTATTAACTCTACTAATCTCATAGACCCTTTCTTTGTAAGAAACCTGCTAGTCTGGCTGGCCTAGGGTCAGATCAGGACTAGGATTCTACAACTGACTTCCCTTCGAAACCCAATTCACTATCTCACAAGCCTAAGGAGAAACCATGCATTTGTATCTCAGAAATTGTGCCTTAATCTTCCCACTTCCTTCGGGAGGGGGAAAATTATTCCCCTCTTTATTCTTAAGGGAAAGAAGATTTATTCAGGAAGATACACAGTCCACAGACAGACTGTGGGCCATCTCAGAAGGTGAGAGGCACCAGGGTTGTGAGTTTTCATAAGACTGAGTAATTTCATAGGCTAATGAGTATAATTATTCCAACTATTTTGGGTAATGAGCAGGGATTTCCAAGAACTGGGCCACTGCCCACTTTTTGACAAAAGTAGTCCCGTTTTAAAAAGATGCATACGTTGACACCGCAACTTGGAATTACTCCACTTTCCATTGCTTTGACAAGTAGAGTAGAAAGATGGGGAACCAACACTTCCCTGGAAAATAATAAACCTCAATATTAGTTTATAAAGAGAGATACAGGGAATCAAAAGCCAAAAATGGAATTGATCTCCGGCCTTGGATCAATGAGAAGTCTTTACTACAAGAAGCTTGGGGACATCTTAGCAGAATGACCCAAAGCATTCAGGAGTTGGAGCTAAAAGACAACTTTGCCCCAGCATACTAGTCCCCTTCCCCAGGAAGCCTGAAGCCAAAAGGAGAATGTGAAAATGTCCAAGGATCTTTATGGCTGAGAAGACAAGTAGAGATCCTGAGGGCTTCTCTTGACGGAGGTGCTAGACCTCACTCAAACGAGAACATTCGGTAACTGATCAGATGATTCCAGTATGCTCATCCTGACCTAGGAACTAGAGAGGAGCCCCTGACAATGCTTTACCTGCACAACTTCAAACCCATCCACACAGGTTATCTTCACCACATCTCTGAACACATATTTTGCTCTCTCAGGCTCCCGGAAGGAATTGGCAATGACTTCTTTAGGACAAGGGATTGCTTGAAAAGGATAGGAAAAGAAATTTACCAAATCATTGGAGAATCATTATTATATATAATCATTCTCACATTTGTTGGGTTTCCCTGGTGGTTCAGTGGTAAAGAATCCACCTGCCAATGCAGGAGATGCATGTTTGATCCTTGGGTCGGGAAGAACCCCTGGAGAAAGAAATTTCAACCCACTCCAGTATTCTTGCCTGGGAAATCCCATGGACAGAGAAGACTGGCAGGCTGCAGTCCATGGGGTCACAAAAGAGTCAGACACAACTTACCAACTAAACAACAACATATTTTCTACAGTTGTTGACTCATCCTCAGTCCTGAAACCCAGCATTCCAACACGGAGGTGGTTAAAATAATATGGCAGGGAATTCCCTGGCAATCCTGTGCTTAGGACTCAGTGCTTTCACTGCTGAGGGCACAGGTTTGATCCCTAGTCAAGGAACTAAGATCTCACAAGTCTGGCAGTGAAATGAAATGAAATAAAATAGAATAATGACGTTACTAACTAACACCCCCAGGCCATCTGCATTTGAAAATCCAGTTGAAGGATTCCTAGAAGTTGTGGGTTTCTCACAACAACTGACAGGTTTACATGGTGCTGAGGAGCTGCTGTGTTCTCAGGATACCCATCGGTACAACAATCTACTGTTTTGATTTTACCTTGGGTAAGGACTCTGGTCCCACAAACCAAAGGGCAGCTTCTAGGTTACTCACGATCTGCATGGTAACGAAATTTCCATCCCTTTCTTTGTTCTGATCCATCAGTTTGGAAGATGATATTCAGAGCGCTGCTCTGGGTTTCAATAGTTAGTGGCCCAGGAAAGCCATTCCCACAGTAAGGACCAAAATGCTGGTCTTCTGTCACAAACTGAAGAGAATCAAAATGGGGAAATCAGAAGAGAGAAAGAACTAAAAGAAAAAGGTAACATGGAAGGGATAAAAGTAAAAGAAAATAAGAAGGAGGGAAAGAAAAAAAGAAGGGACAGAAAGCTAGATAATGTGTCTTCAAGGAAAACTCTCTGAGTGAGTTGGAAGAAAACTGATTATCCATCACGCACAAGTAAACTGTCAGGACAGTGGCCCTCGGAGTCAGCTGGTTCCACATCAAAGTCTTCTCTCCGCATGGTCACCACCACTCGGTACCCCTCCTCCAACTGGATCTGATAGTCACACCTTGAGCTCTCTGGGTATGGACTGGGGTAATTAGGACTTACAACCTCCCCAGTCATTGTGCTGAATACATTCCCACTGCAATTGACTAAGGAAGAAAAAGAGAAAAGGAGAATCAAATAAAGGGCCAGGCCAAGGAGTCCCAGCTCTTTTCTACGATCCTTCTCATGAACTGAAGCCCACGTGCCACAATTACACACCAATGCATAACAGCAGAGATACCTAATATGTATTGGGTTCCCATCGCATTGCTTATGTGGAGCTTTTCATGGTTATGAAGAGGCCCAAGTTGACACCTATCTCTCTTCAACAATTAATTAACTTGACCCTGTAGGCTTACCTTCCTCCACTCTTGTGGCTCCCCTTCTGTTTATGAGTAACTAAAAATTGATGCCAAGTCAAGGCCGGGGCTAATCAAAGTTAAAAAGGGTAGACAGACACCTTACTGAAGCCTCCAGCCAACCCAAATCCCAGGGAACATTCACCTCTCTTGATGCCAAGCTCACCTCCACAGTTCTTCTTATCTTCATGGAGGAAGTATTCTGGAGGGCAGGAGCAGAAGTAACCACCAAGGAAGTTATTGCAGAAGTGGCTGCAAGGAGCATCTGCAAAAGCTGTGCACTCGTTTATATCTACAAAGAGCAGAGAAAGACAGCGGTCAAGAACAAAGACCTAGAAGGAAGAATGAAGTTAAGCCCAAAACTGCAAGTGTAAGAAAAGTAGGAAGGGTCTGTTGCTTAGAGACATTCAATGAATCACGTTTCAGGATACTATTACTCTATACTGTACTAAGTCACTTCAGTCATGTCCAACTCTTTGTGACCCCATGGACTGTAACCTGCCAGGCTCCTCTGTCCATGGGATACTCCAGGCAAGAATACTGGAGTGGGTTGCCATGCCCTCCTCCAGTTATTCTATGTTACTCTCCTGAAATATGATTCTAGAGTTGTGCTCTATGATAGTGCATCTATAGTGGGAGGTGCCAACACCAAAGACCCTTGACCTTTTTCATAAACAGTATTTCCACTCCAGGGACAGCACTCTGCAAGCTTAACATGATGTGTCTTCTGCAGGGAGCAACAACTAGTACATGTATTACCTTACATGATGCTGGCACTTCTGGCAAATCTAAGCAAGACTTTGGCTTTATGAGATGTTGTAACATCATGATAACCTGAAGATAGGTGTAGATGCACATAGAATGCGGAAGGTTGTTTGCTGCATGTTAAATGGGTTTGAATACCACACATTCCTTGTGTGAGCCTTGGCAAGTTATTTAGCTTCCTTAATCTTTACTTTTCTTATCTTTAAGTAGAGATAGTAACACCTACTTTCAGAATTGAGGTAGGACTTCCCTAGAGGGCCAGTGGTTAAGAATTTGCCTGACAATGCAGGGGACACAGGTTCAATCACTAGTGTAGGAAGATTCCACGTGCCTCAGGGCAACTAAGCTCCTGCACTATAACTACTAGATCACATGTCACAACTGCTGAAGCCCACGAGGCCTAGAGCCCATACTCTGCAACAAGAGAAGCCAAAGCCACAGCCAAGAGAAGCCCATGCACTCTGACTAGATAGTAGCACCCAAGAGAGCAAGGAGAGAAAGCCTGGGTGCAACAATGGCAACCAAGCGCAACCATAAGTAAATAAATATAATTTGAGTGAGTGCTAAGTCACTTCTGTCCAACTCTTTGCAACCTATGGACTGTAGTCCACCAGGCTCCTCTGTCCACAGCATTCTCCAGGCAAGAATACTGGAGGGGGTTGCCATTCCCTTCTCCAGGCGGTCTTCTCGAACCAGGGATCGAACCCATGACTCTGTGTCTTCTGCATTGGCACGCAGGCTCTTTACCACTAGTGCCACTTGTGAAGCTGTTCAAATTATGTATTTAGGTAAAGATTTAATGAATATAAGTAAAGTTCTTAACACAATACCCAGCTCATAGTTGTTCTCAATAAATTACTGGGATATTTTTTTATCTATTTTTTCATTATCGTCATCACCACCAAGATACACGTTTGATTACACATTTGAGTTTCACAAAGGCGATTCATGGAGTGATCTAAGCCAAGTCAATACTTCATAAGAGTTACAAGTGGAATCCTCACTCCCTGCATTGCTCAATATTTGCCCTGCTTCCAGTCTCATGGCTGGATCAATGAGGCATACAGAGAGGTGAGCCTTACCCTCGGCGACATAGTACGCAGCAAAGCCAGTGAAACGCTCCTCGTTGGAGAAGTCCGACCGGAAGATCACCTGGATTTTATTGTATGGGATGTGGAACTCTTTCACCACTGGAGAGTTGGAATTCTTGCTGGTCCTCCGTCCACAGAGTTTCCCTTCTTCATGGCCTCCCGACATTATCTAAGAGAAGAGTCAAAAGAACCTGGGAAAGGGTGATACTTTGATATGGAGGGCAGAGAGATAGACAGCTTCCCACCTTAGGACTGTGACCCAGCTCACTGAGTGCTCACCCTCTCAGCCCACCTCCCCAGCCCCATCCTTTGGTGCCCATCACGTGTACCTGCAGTGAGTCATAGGAGCAGTTCTCAGACAACTCTATGTCCAGGTGGGTGAAGTAAAGGTGGATCCCGTACCCTTCAGGGACTTCTATGTCCCAAGACTTCTCGACCTCATTGGGGTACGCCTGAGGGTAATTGGGGGATAGAACCTCTCCATACATAGTAGGCTCGGCATAAACCCAGGCCACAAGGGAAAACAGGACAATGCACCTTTAAAAAATAATAATAAAGGCAATTGGAGAGGTGGGTGACCCAGGTACGAGTGGACTAGGGCAGGGAGAAGGGAGGGGAGAGGCGAAGGGCACCAATATGTGGAAGAGAATCTTGGGCTGAAATGAAACAGAAAGGCCTAGGGCAAAGCCAAACCCAGGCTTAGGATCGGAGCTGTTTTCTTGAGAGGATGAAGGGAATGCATTCCATGTACATCTCTCTAGACCTGGGATCACTCACCACATCTCTGGCAATTTGTTCATCCCTGGTGAGCAGCTCATCTCTTGGTCCTGGCTCTCTGCACCTCTGACTTTGGAGCTACAGGGGTGGCAGGCCTGGCAGTATTTGTCTAACAAACACAGGCACCTGCTTTGGTGATAAGGGGTCAGTGTCATCTTGGTAAGAATAACACAGAGGTTAAAAAGAGCTGTATCATTAAGCAACAATGTATGACACCCATCCTCTCACACTGGCTCTTGTTCTAGACTGAAACTAAACCTAATCCTTCTACCATGGCTTCTCAGGACCTTCTCCCAGTTTTCCTCCAAAATCACCAGACTTTTTTCAAGTTCTTTGCTTCCTCTGTTCTTCTTCTTCACCCCCAACCTCCACCCTGCCCCCGCTCTGTCAGCCTCTCTTTTCCTCTCACAGGACAGTATCCCTGTTTCCACTTGGGGTTTCAGGAGTTTGTCCCCATCATGACCAATCCACCAGGACAGGTCTCCCTCCTCTTTTGACAAGGAGCCCCCTTATCACTTCAAACCAACTCTCTTGCCTGTGTATTATTGCATGTATTTCTCTTACTGCTCCCAAAGACCACTGATGGAGGAATGGATTTGTTTCCCTAGGGGAAGGCAGAGACCTTGGGGGAAGTGGTCTCAGACAGAGTTGTGTGGGGGGGAGAAGAAAAGGGGCAGCTGAATGAACATAAAAGGAAACAAAAGCTATTTCTTCAATTTCCTACCTTAATTTTCCAGATCTTTTTTTCCTTTTCTTTTTTACCTTTACTAAAAAGATAAGCCACCTCCTCGTAGTTCTGAGTAAAGTGTTACCAAATATGCTTCTAACCCTGAGCACTGTTTTGGGTGGGGGTGGGTGACATGGGGGTGAATGGGATCAACCTAAGAGAAATAGGTGGTCTATATTCTCCCTCCTTTGGATTCTGCTCTTCTCAGCCCTCCATGTCTGCCCGAAACTTCCCTATGTAAAGTTTTCCGCCTTCCTTTTTCCCTCCATCAAAGCTCTGCTCTTCAAGTTTAAGGATTTTACCTTCAGAAGCTGATGGGAACAAGTGGGTCAGTCCCGTCCCTCTTGCCAGTGGGCAGGCCGGGCGACCCTGCCCGCTCCCAGGAAGAGCGGCTCAGAGCTGGGCGCTCCCTCTGCAGGAACCTCCGCCGGCCTCCCTGGATCTGGTTCTCTGGTTCTGTCCCTGTGATCCTCTACCCGAGGGTGCATGTCTGAAATTCCCTGATCCAAACAAAGAGGGGGCTGGGAGACCATGGCTTAGGGAAAGTGGAACTCAGCTTTGATCTTGGAGCTCCCTCTGCTTTTGAAACAAGAACTGCATCCTTTTACCAGCCTGACACTCCTCTGTCTCAGGCTGCAGGCGGGAAAAGAGGGATTGGGGAATTTCACTGATTGCCTAACACTCTTTTTTAGCCAAAGGGTGTGTTACAGAGTTTTCGGGGAAGTCAGGTGATTTATGGGAAAAGGAGGGGATTAATACTATAGGGAAAAGCAAAACAGGGGAAGTCCAACCCTCCAGCTACATATGAAACACAAATTAAGAGAGAGGAGTTATCAGAAATGCCACTTAAGGACTTGCCTGGTGGTTCAGTGGCTAAGACTCCCTGCTACCAATGCAGGAGGCCCAGGTTCAATCCCTGGTAAGGGAACTATATCCCACATGCCACAACTAAGAGTTCGCATGCCATGGCCAAAAGACCCTGAATGCTGAATTAAGACCAGATGCAGCCAAATAAATAATAAATAAATAACCTCTAAAGAAAGAAAAGTACACAGAGTGTATAAATATTTACAAAAAAGAAAGAAAGAAATGCAGGTCTCTCTGCCTCTAAGGCAAATGTAATGGTTAGATACTGACTTACACTTGAACCCAAGCTGATGTGCTATTGTTGTTCAGCGGCTAAGTCGAGTCTGACTGCGACCCCATGGACTGCAGCAGGCCAGGCTGCCCTGTCCTTCACCATCTCCCAGAGTTTGTTCAAACTCATGTCCATTGAGTCAATGATGCCATCCAGCCATCTCATCCTCTGTTGCCATGTGAGATGATGCTTTTTCCTCTTCTTAAAACCCCTCCATGTCTCCACATATCTAAATTATATCCAGCCATCAGGGATTTCCCTCATGGTCCAGTGGTTAAGAATCCAGCTGCCAAAACAGGGAACACGGGGTGGATTCCTGGTCCAGGACAATTCCACGGTGGGACAGGGCAACTAAGCCCACACACCACAACTACCGAGCCCTCACTCTAGAGCCCTTGAGCTGCAACTACTGAAGCCCGCACACCTATAGCCTGAGCTCTGTAACGAGAGAAGCCACCGCAATGAGAAGCCCAAGAACCACAACTAGAGAAAGCCCCCACACAGCAACCAAGACCCAGCAGAGCCAAAAATAAATAAGTCAAAATAAATTCCTATATCAAAGGACAGAAAGAAAAATTATAAAGCATGTTTTTTAAAAAAATAAAATAAAAAGGCAGGGCAGGGAATTCCCTGGCAGTCCAGTAGATGGGACTCTGTGATTTCACAGCTGAGGGCCCAGGTTCTCTCCCTGGTTGGGAAACTAAAATCCCACAAGCTTCAAAAAATGGCCAAAAAATAATAATAATAAAGTAGGTAACATCTCTTGTTGTCCCTCCCCTTGAGGGACTGGGACAATGCTCTATCAACAAACATTAATATTTCTGCAACTAAACAGATTGATCTTCACAGTGACTAGAATGAAGTTATCATTACAGATTATGTTTAAAAAATTAATTTGCGTTAGTTCAGGTTAGGTTTTGGTGCCAAATTTGGAAGAAGAAAACAAATAAACACTCATATTCCAGAGCTTTTTGGAATCTAGAGCTTCAGCTAAGGGACCAAGGGTGGCAGACCTCCTCATCAGAGCCTTCCCTGACCACCCCCCACCCCAGCTCTCCTCCCGTCCCCTCTCACTTTCTACCCCTGTCTTAGTGACTGTATTCCAACAAATCTACAATTCCTTCAAGTGAAGTGCCCCCTTATTTGACATCAGTTCAGTCGCTCAGTCGTGTCCGACTCTTTGCGACCCCATGAACCGCAGCATGCCAGGCCTACCTGTCCATCACTAACTCCCGGAGTTTACCCAAACTCATGTCCATTGAGTCAGTGATGCCATTTAACCATCTCATCCTCTGTCGTCCCCTTCTCCTCCTGCCTTCAATCTTTCTCAACATCAAGGTCTTTTCAAACGAGTCAGCCCTTCGCATCAGTTGGCCGAAATACTGGAGTTTCAGCTTTAACATCAGTCCTTCCAATGAACACCCAGGACTGATTTCCCATTAGGATGAACTGGCTGGATCTCCTTGCAGTCCAAGGGACTCTCAAGAGTCTTCTCCAACACCACAGTTCAAAAGCATCAATTCTTCTGTGCTCAGCCCTCTTTATAGTCCACCTCTCACATCCATACATGACCACTGGAAAAACCATAGCCTTGACTAGACAGACCTTTGTTGGCAAAGTAATGTCTCTGCTTTTTAATATGCTGTCTAGGTTGGTTATAACTTTCCTTCCAAGGAGTAAGCGTCTTTTAATTTCATGGCTGCAATCACCATCTGCAGTGATTTTGGAGTCCAGAAAAATAAAGTCAGCCACTGTTTCCCCATCTATTTGCCATGAAGTGATGGAACCGGATGCCATGATCTTAGTTTTCTGAATGTTGAGCTTTAAGCCAACTTTTTCACTCTCCTCTTTCACTTTCAACAAGAGGCTCTTTAATTCTTCTTTGCTTTCTGCCTTAAGGGTGGTGTCATCTGCATATCTGAGGTTATTGATATTTCTCCCGGCAATCTTGATTCCAGCTTGTGCCTCATCCAGCCCAGCGTTTCTCATGATGTACTCTGCATACAAGTTAAATAAGCAGGGTGACAGTTGCCATTTAAACTGTGCTGTATCATTGATTCCAAGATGCATCTGAATTCAGAAGTGTCCTAAACATTGCCAGATGTTGTGGGGCCTGGCCTTCTTCAGAGCAATTTATCATATTAACTTCTACTCCAGAACTATTGATATGGCTGTGAGTTGTATTTTTTTGTTTGTTTTGATGTGGACCACTTTTTAAGTCTTTATTGAATTGTTTACAGTATTGTTTCTGTTTTATGTTTTGGTTTTTTGGCCACAAGTCATCTGGAATCTTAGCTCCTCAATTTGGGATTGAATTCACACTCCTGCCCTGGAAGGCAAAGTCTTAACTACTGGATCCCCAGGAAAGTCCCCAGAAAAGAGTTTTAAACATAAATGTCAGCACTTCATGGCATTGTTTGAGCTATTAAAAACAGTTTTACATTTAAAAAATGGCAAGTGTTAATCTGAAAAATAGCCACCAAAATTATTCCATTCCAAACCATACAAGTGGAATGATCATGAAGGTAGGTAGGCATTTCTGTTAAGCAGCTGTGGTGACAAAAACTCGACAGACTTACTAGCCTACCAACTCTGCAATTGTTTAATTTTTAATAACTACACAATTCTTGATACTAAAAAGAGATAATTTGTAATCGGCATCTAAAATGAGACTTTGTTGATACTTTTGTTGTGCTACTTCAAACTGGCATAAAGTGGTGCCATACCATATCCAGTGTTTTGGTGAGGTGATGAAAGAGAAACACGCATGTGATGTGTGTAATCACTAAGTTTAAAGTCCCATTTTTTAGGGAAACCTATTTGCTTTAAAAAAAAAAAAAAAAAAACCACTGAGGGGTGGGACTTGCCCAGTGGTTAAGACTTCATGATTCTACTTCAGGTGGCATGAGTTCAATCTCTGGTCAGGGGAGTTCTGGAAAATAAAATTAAAATAAAATAAAATTCTAGGGGTGGAGGTGGGGTTGAGTGGGGATTATAGATGAAACAAAATTGGCCTTAGGTTATCATTATTGAAATGATGGGTAATGGGAATTTATTATGGTATTTTCTTTTAGTGTATGATTGAAAATGTCTGTGATGAAAAGTTAAAAATAAATAAAGAAGGCTGATCTTGTTCACATAAAAAAAAAAATTGCAGGGGAAAACCACAGGCCTAGGAATTGATGCAGCATGATATTTGTGATCACGTCTTGCTTCCGGCTGACACCAGGCCTGGACTCAGACAGGCCAAGTCTCCACTCTGCCACTCACCAGCAGGGGGACCTCGGGTTCATCATCTAACTTCATAGCTTCTTCAAGGATGAAATAGAGTATCAGTTCTGTCTACCTTGCACGGCTGTCTGTCCGAATGATCTAAGGAAACGGTGAGAAGAGAGAGCTCTGCAAGCTGTGGTGCCAAATAAATGCACACTTTGAAAGGGAGGGAACTCTGAGTCAATGAGGTGCCTGCAGGCAGGTTCTGGGACTCACCTTTGCATGCTCCATGTCTAGCTGCATCATTCGTGCACTCAATGTAAAGAGGAACTTGAGGTGTTCCTCTGGCTGCCCAGCATCGGAACATCTTTACCACATTTGGGGAGCTCCTCATTGTGAGTCTTGGGAACAGAGCCCATCTCCCAGGAGAGTAAATGCAAATGCAGAAAGCGTGTCTCTTAGCAGTCTATCAGCTCTGGAGCAAACTGTATACTCACACTCCATTCATCAGAGGCACTGTCTAGACTTTGAATCCGGAAGCAGTAATGCCAAGAAGCAGACACTACAGTACCTCTGGGGACAGTGGTAGCCACCCTAAGATGGAGGAGGAGCTGGGGCTTGCAAGCAGCACCCAGCATCCTGCCCCAGTGGGTGAACCTCACAAGGTGAAGTGTCTAGGACATGGCAGGGGCAGTGGCAGCCACGTTGTGTCCACTCTTCCTGTTGTTACGTGTCCACACCTGGCTCCCCAGCTCTCCCAGCATTTCTGCAAGCAATCCAGGATCCCTTTAATAAATTCCTTTTCTGCTACAATCTACCAGGGTTGGTTTCTATTTCTTGCAATTAAGAACAATGCTCAGTGGATAAACAACAAGGTCCTACTGTATAGCTCAGGGAACTATATTCAATATCCTGTCATAAACTGTAATGGAAAAGAATTGAAAAAGAATATATATACACATAACTGAATTACTGTGCTGTACAGCAAAAACTAATACAACATTGCATATCAATTTTATTTCAATAGAATAATTTTGGGAAAAAAAAAAAACTAAGCTCAGTGAGTACCTGAGAAATGAATGACTACATGAGTGCACCAGTGAGTTCAGACCATTTAGTAGCTGCTTTTAGCTGCGTGACTTTTGAAAAGTTTTTTAACCTCTCTGAGCTTAATCATGTGTAGAATGGGAATAATATCACCTACCTGAAAAACAGCTGGAATAATATCACCAGCTCAAAAACAGCTGTCATTGTCAGGGCCTGTTATGACCATGATTAAATAAGATCATGTATGCTAGGCATTCAGCATATATTCTGCACTCAGTAAGCCCTTAATAAGGCTTTCCCAATGGCTCACAGGGTAAAGAATCTACCTGCCAATGCAGGAGACACAGGAGACGAGGGTTCCATCCCTGGGTCAGGAAGATGCCCTGGCCAAGAAAATGGCAACCCACTCCATACTCTTGCTTGAAAAATTCCATGGACAGAGGAGCCTGGAAGACTACAGCCCATGGGGTCACAAGAGTTGGACACGACTGAGTGACTAAGCATGCAAGCCCTTAATAAATAAACAGCAATAACTTCATCTCCAAACACAAGCAGAAGGAAAAAGAACATGTCACCAAATTGTCCGTGATTCCTTCTCATCCTGTGGAATTCAACACTCGCCAAAAAGTTGGTGACTGTCTCTGATGTACACTGTGTTCAGTCTTCTCTTTTTCAATTTTGTCATGCAAGTGAAACATTTTCATTTTCTAACTCTCAAGGAGACAGCAAATCACACGTGCGATGTTACACGATCGGAAGAAATCATCTGGAAAAGGGTTCGTTTGGGCATTCTGTACTTAGCATGTGGGGGTGGGGGTGCTCCTATGCAGAAATTTTCATTTCCATTTCTCCTCTGGAGACCCAAGCTTCTGGCTCTCAAGGCTGCATTGGTAGATGAGCTCTGTCTGGTAATTCAGCCTCAATGGTGCAAAGAGGGCAGATGTTTTCAACCCTGGGCACCTGCGTCTTTTGACTCTGTAATCACTAAGACGGGAAACGCCTTTCTCCTAGGTGTGACTCTCCCTTCAAATCCACGCTTATTTCAGCTAGAAAAAAAAACCCTCAGTGGATTCTTGAACTGAGGCCCTGACTCTTTTGAAGCCTATGAGCCTAGTTAAGGAATAATACCTCTATCAGATGCCCTGATACTAGTCTTTCTTCCACTTTTTAATTTCAATAACAAATTAGGGTGACTTCAGGGTACAGGTAATGCCAGCAAGCTCACCTACAATAAGTATATCACCTGGAAACCCACTGAGTAATTTTTTGAGAATTTTCCACTCTTAAATCTTTGAACAAACCACTTGAATTCAAGGTCAGACTTTCCAATTTCCTCCTTGGCCGTGAATGAAGGATGGAGTTGGATAATTTAGCACTCTGAACCTTAGCCAGGCCCTCGCAGATTAAAGCTGCAGTCTCCGCTGAGTCATGCAGCACTTGCAGAGCTTCGCTTCCCTGCAGGAAGTATTTCTAGAAGGAAACATTGGGATTAAGGAGAATCCTAGTTCCACAACATACAGGGGATCTGGACCATGGTCAAATAGAAGCCATGCTTGCCAAAATTCCGATTCATGTACTGTTCAGGAGCACTAAAAGAGGATTGTTTATTGATATACTACTTTGATGTAGAAAAATCAATTTTAAAAAAGAAGTATAGCTACATCCAAACACCAATATGAAGGCCCAGGTCCCTCAAGGAAATTTTTAGTATTAGAAAGAAAATCGTGTGAAATTCCTACAATAATAATTATAGTAGCTTTTATTTTTATCTTTTTAATTTTTATTTTATACTAGAATATAGTTGATTAACAATGTTTTGTTTCAGGTGTACAACAAAAGTGATTCCATTATATGTGTATCTATTCTTTTTTAAGCTCTTTTCTCATTTAGGTTGTTACATAATATTGAGTAGAATTCCCTGGACTATTCAATAGGTCCTTGCTGGTTATTCATTTTATTTTATTTTTTCATTTATTTTTATTAGTTGGAGGCTAATTACTTTACCATATTGTAGTGGTTTTTGTCATACATTGACATGAATCAGCCATGGATTTTGGTTGTTCATTTTAAATATAGTAGTGTGTACATGTCCATACCAAACTCCCTAACTATCCCTTCCCCTCATCCTTCCCCCTGGTAACCATAAGTCTGTGAGTCTGTTTTGCAAATAAGTTTATTTGTATCACTTCAACTCCACAATTTTTCTTAGATATAGGTGATATCATATGGTATTAGTCTTTCTCCCTCTGACTTTTTTCACTTAGTATGGTACTCTCCAGGTCCATCCTTGTTGCTGCAAGTGACAATGTTTCTTTCTTTTTCATGGCTGAGTAATATTCCATAGTATATATGTACTACATCTTCTTTATCCATTCTTCCATAGATGAACATTTAGGTTGCTTCCATGTCCCTGCTATTGTAAATAATACTGCAGTAAACACTGGGATGTATATACCCTTTTGAACCATGTTTTTCTCCAGATGTATGCCCAGGAGTGCTTTATTTTTAGTTTTTTTTATTTTGTGGGGGTTTTGGGGGTGGGGGTTGTTTTTCATTTGTTTGCTTTTTGGCCATACTGTGTAGCTTGCAGGACCTTATTAATAGTTTCCCTACCAGGAATTGAGCCCAGGCCCCATCCTCGTACTCACAGGACACTCACTCTTGGAACCTAGATGCCATGCTGTGGGGAAGACCAGGCCATGTGGATGTGCTGGCTGAACCCACTGAACTTACAGCTGTCAATCAACATTAATCTCAACACCAGGTTTGTGAGTGAGGGAGTGCTCACAGGATGACTCCATCCCCATCTGACTGCAACTGCAGGAAACCCGTGAGAGCCGCCTACCTGAACCCAGTGAATGTCCTGAACCATGAGAGATAATAAAGAAATAATAATAAGAGACTTCCCTGGTTGTCCAGTAGTTAGAACTCCACCTCCTTTCCACTGAAGGGGGTACAGGTTCCATCCCTGGTTGGGGAACAAGATCCCACTCGCCAGAGAAAAAGAAATAATGACAGTAAGTATTGTCATTAAGTTTTGGGCTGACTTCATTATTTAGGGCTTCGCTGGTGGCTCAGATGGTAACGAATCTGTCTGCAACTCAGGAGACCTGGGTTTGATCCCTGGGTCTGGAAGATCCCCTGGAGAAGGAAACGGCAACACACTCCGGTATTCTTGCCTGGAAAACTCCATGGACAGAGGAGCCTGGTGGGTTACAGTCCATGGGGTCACAAAGAGTCAGACACGACTGAGCAATTGAGAAAACATACACATTATTTAACAATAGATAACTGGAACTGAACTGCAACTAAGACCCAATGCAGCCAAATAAATAAATATTAAAAACAAAACAAAAAGTTTTTTAAAAGTCAGCAGAACAGCAAAGGCCTGCCATCTTCCACACATTACTTCCAGGGCCACTGTAAAAAAAGAACATAGTGGATCAGAGAGTGGGAGATTTCTATGAGCCAGGGCTAGGTGTGGTACATACAAGTTCTATTCACATTCCATTAGCTAGAAGTCAACCATGAGTTTACATCTAACTGTGAGTGTGTGCCCAGAAAGAAGAGGATTTGGTTAGCAGCTATTAGTGTCTGCCACAACCTCCAAATGTAACCTATATTTCTCCAAGCTGTGGATACAAATAAAACCCCTTAAATATGTATGGGCTTTTCTACTTGGGGGAGGGAAAAAACTTTCCTCTACCCTTTTAGGTTCTTCTGGCTGATCTCAGAATTAAATTGACATGATAGGGATTTCCCTGGTGGTCCAGTGGATAAGAATCTGCTTGTCAACTCAGGGGACACAAGTTCGATCCCTGGTACAAGAAGATTCCACACATTATGGAGCAACTGCACCATCACGAATGAAGCCCACACTTTAGGGCCTTCAAGCTGCAACTACTGGCAATTCCTGAGCCTGAGTGCCAAGAGCCTGTGCTCTGCAAAAGAGAAACCACCGCAATGAGAAACCAGCACACCACCAGAGAGAGTAGCCCTGGATGGCTGCAACTAGAAAATGCCTGAGCACAGCAACGAAGACACAACACAGCCAAAAATAGTTAATTAATTTTTTAAAAAATTTAGAAAAGAATGTGGGGTCCAAGTTAGGCAACTGAGGCTCACATGCCATCTGAAAGTAGAAGGGGGTAGGGAATTTGAACTTCAGCGGCGAAGAAGCCAATTCATGTGGATATGGAATAACAAATGCTTGCTAGACAGATGTTTGCTGGGCCGTGCAGAGACAATGAGACACAGGGAGGACTGATCTCGGCCCCACCAGACACGTAGCCCCTCTTCCCTGTAGACATCTCTGGTAAGAGTGCTCTTCCTGGACCAAGCTCTTCATTCAGATTCTATTTTTGGTATCTATTTATTTGGCTATGCCAGGTCTTAGTTGCAGCATGCAGGATCTTCAGTATTCATTGTAGCATGGGAACACTTGGTTGTGGCATGTGAAATCTAGCTCCCCAACCAGGGATCAAACCCGGGCCCCCTGCATTAGAAGCACAGAGTCTTAGCCACTGGACCCCCAGGGAGTTCCCACCTTTATATAAATTCTTAGGGACTTTGAGATTGACATGTACACACTACTGTGTTTTTAAATGCATAATTAACAAGGATCTACTGTATAGCACAGGGAACTCTGCCCAATGTCATGTGACAGCCTGGATGGGAAGGAAGTTAGGGGGAGAACGGATACATGTACATGTATGACTGAGTCACTCTATTCTACACCTGAAACTATCCCAACATTGTTAATCAGCTATAATCTAATATAAAATTCAAAATCTTTTCAAATAAAAAGAAACTTCTTTTAGGCAGAGAAAGTAAAAAAATGACTTCCTAACTCTTCTATTTCTTACAAATAACCAGCCTAAAAGAATCCTCATGCCAAAGAGATACACTCTAGGGTGGCAAATTTTGCTTCCTGTACCCTCTCCCCACGTACACAGGATCCTCGTGTTCATAAACACTCTATGACCTGGCAACTTCCTCACCAGCCTGTGGGGACTATAACAACCCAGCAGTGCCATCTCCTGGAAGGGAGCTCCTGCTATCACTCGGAAGCCCTTTACAGGCTAAAATCACACCACAAGTAACATAGAGGCAAACACTGCCTTCTTGCCTTTTTTCTAATTTTAATGAGTTTGAAGTTTCAAAGAAGGCTTCTTAGAGCACAATACTTAGGAGTTTAATTTTTAATATAGATTTATATGAATACATATACATTTCATGTTTACTTTATAAAATATTTTTATAAAATATAAATGTTATAATTATAAATATAAATTATAAATAAATTAAATCATATATAGCATATATATGCTAAGTCACTTCAGTCATGTCCAACTCTTTGCGACCTATGGACTGTAGCCTGCCAGGTTCCTCTGTCCATGGGATCCTCCAGGCAAGAATAGTGGAGTGGGTTGCCATGCTCTCCTCCAGGAGATCTTCCCAATCCAGGGATCAAACCCATGTCCCGTATCTCCTGCACTGAAGGTGGGTTCTTTACCACTAGCGCCACCTGGGAACTGCCAGCCTATATGTGTGTATATATATATATATATATATATATATATGTATATATAGGCAGAAGAAAAAGGTGTCAGAGGATGAGAGGGTTGAATGCCATCACCGATGCAATGAGCATGAACCTGGGCAAACTCCGGGAGATGGTAAGGGACAAGAAGGCTTGGCATGCTGCAGTCCATGGGGTCGCAAAGAGTCAGACAAGACTGGGTGACTGAACACAACAACATACATATATATATATATATATATAGACCATGCCCTGTGGCTTGTGGGAGCTTAACTCCCCAGCCTGGAATCGAACCTGTACCCTCTGCCATGGAAGCACAGGGTTTTAACCTCTGGACCCCCAGGGAAATCCCCTTTCTTGCTTTTTGGTTATTTCTTTTAGGGAGCACCAGGGCAGAGTGTCGGGGCTCCCGTGTCTTGTGGGGTTTTCAGTGACGTGGTTCTTGCATTGTTTACACACAGTCTCGTGGATCCAGATAGGAACCGATCAGGGCTGATGTGAAAAACGACTTGAGTGACACGCAGTGGGCAGTAATAAGAATGCTGTCAGTCAGTCAGTCGGTCAACACTTACTATCTACTGCGTGCCAGGCTCCGCTAAGCTCTGACTGCACAGTGGTGACACGGCCCTTGCCCTCACAGGAGTCACAGTCCAGTGTGGGGAGTCTCGCATCAGTGCTGATCCAGAGATTTTGTCACTGAACTGAGCATATCAGAACAGGTTCCCCCTTGCCTGTGGTCAAGTTCTCTCCTGAGGAGAGGCTCCTCAACCAAGCAGGTTTCTGATACACTCACCTGGCCCATTCCCCAGAGAGAGCCAGATAGCTAAGAATCCTAAGTCAGGCTGCACCACCATCCTCTGTCTCTCATTACACAGGTGAACTGATCAGAGAGGATAAGGCTGCTGAAAGAAAATATGCCAAACCTAGCCAGCAAATGTGTCTGATTTGCTTCTTGCTTCTTAGTATTGGCTTATTGGTGTATCAAATTATAAAGAATCTACCTAGAATGCAGGAGATCCAGGTTTGATCCCTGGGTCAGGAAGATCCCTTGGAGAAGGGAAGGGTAACCCACTCCAGTATTCTTGCCTGGAGAATTCCATGGACTGGGGAGACTGGAGGGCTACAGTCCATGTGATCACAGAGTCAGACACAACTGAGCAACTAACACTTTCATTTTTCGGTATTGGCCTACAGAGCACTTTTAAAACTTTTTAATTAGTCACTAAGATTAAAAAACAAATTAGACACATGTATCCCAATGTTCATTGCAGCACTATTTACAATAACAAGGACATGGAAACAATCTACATGTCCTTCAACAGAAGAATGGATAAAGATGTGGTACTTGTATACAATGGAATATTATTCAAACATAAAAAGAAATTAAATTGGGTCATTTGTAGAAATATGGATGCTTTTGAATTGTGGTGCTGGAGAAGTCTCTTGAGAGTCCCTTGGACTGCAAGGGGATCAAACAAGTCAATCCTAAAGGAAATCAATCCTGAATATTCACCGGAAGGACTGATGCTGAAGCTGAAGCTCCAGTACTTTGGCCACCTGATGCAAAGAGCTGACTCACTGGAAAAGACCCTGATGCAGGGAAAGATTGAAGGCAAAATGCAAAGGAGGCGGCAAAGGATCAGATAGTTAGATAGCATCACCAACTCAATGGACATGAGTTTGAGCAAACTCTGGGAGATAGTAGAGGACATAGGAGGTTGGCGTGCTACAATCTATGGAGTCACAAAGTCAGACACAAATTAGTGACTGAGCAACAATCAACAACAATTTCATAGACTGACAAGTGGGAGGATTATTCCAACTATTTTGGAGAAGGGACAGAGACTTCCAGGTATTGGGCCACTGCCCGCTCTTTGGCCTTTTATGCTTAGCCTGGGAACTACCACGGTGCCCGTGGGTGTGTCATTCAGATGCTGATGCATTACAGAGTGTAAATGAGGCTCAAGCTCTACTGAACGTCAAATCTTCAGCCGTCTTGGACCTGTAGAAAGTGAGTGTTAGTCGCTCAGTTGTGTCTGACTGTTTGCATCTCCATGGACTGTAGCCCACCAGGCTCCTTTGTCCATGGGGATTCTCCAGGCAAGAATACTGGAGTGGGTTGTCATGCCCTTCTCCAGGGGATCTTCCTGACCCAGGGGCTGAACTTGGGTCTCCTGCATTGCAGGTGGATTTTTTTCCCTGCTGAGCCACCAGGGAAGCCCTCTCTGGAGTTGAGACACTTAGTTTTTTCAAGGCAGAACCCCACTGTGTCTCCCCTTGCCCAGCAAAACAATTTTGTTGTTCAATCACTCAGTCATGTCTGACTCTTTGCAACCCCGTCAACTACAGCACACTAGGCTCCCCTGTCCTTCACGGTCTCCCAGAGTTTGCTCAAACGCACGTCCATTGAGTCAGTGATGCCAAACAATAAGGATATCCTTTTCTACTTCATACAAAACACTGTCTCCAGGATTTGATTTGACACCAGTTTACAGAGAGGCCAAGCTTCCAGGAACATCCAGGAACTCACTCCACAGTTAAAGAAGTGCAGCAACGAGTCCCTGTTCATGGAATTCACTGGTTGCATCATGTTCCTCACCACTCTGAGGCAGTGGCTAGATGGTTTTTGTGGACTTCCGAAGACTCAGTTACAGTGATGACGGGGTTCAGGCCAGTCCACCCCAAGATGTGCCATGCTGGCATGCAAATTACTTTGAGCCGAAAATAGGCGAGGCCTGAAAGACTCAGAAAGAACCTTTGAACAACATCCTCACTAATTGCCTGTCCCAGGAAGGAGTTATCAGGATAGATAACTACAGCCAAGTGTAAATTTAGGTGTGGTAAGCAGGGAGGAACCTAGCAAGGCACCCTTGATCAAAGTCCTCTCTGTGTCCCATTGTCTTTGGATTTATTTACCAAATATTAACTCTTTTTAATCTTCCTGTGAATTACCTTACATTCCTTTGAAGTATCATGCTCCTACCACCTTCTCCTTACTGTACTGATGTGCTCAGTCATAGCCGACTTTCTGACCCCATGGACTATAGCCCACCAGACTCCTCTGTCCATGGAATTTTCCAGGAACGAATACTAGAGAGAGTCGCCATTTCCTTCTCCAGGGCTCCTTCTCCTTAGTCCAGGATAATACATATTCTCTCGCTCTCTTTTTTTTTTTTTTGCCATGTTGGGTCTTCCTCACTGCTTCCGGGCTTTTTCCAGTTGCAGCAAGTAGGGGTTATTTTTCTTTGAGGTACTCGGGCTTCTTACTGTGGTGGCTTCTCTTGTGCAAGCTTCAGTAGTTGCAGCTTAGTTGTTCCAAGGCACATGGAATCTTTCCGAACCTGGGATTGAATCTGTGTCCCCTGCATTGGCAGGCAGACCCTTAACCATTGGTCTGCCAGGAAAGTGTAAGGATAATATATATTCTCTGTCTTGCCTTGCTGTCTTTGGACTTCTTCATGCTTATGTGGATTCCTCACGCCACGTAATAAATTTTATTTTCTCCTGTTCATCTGCCTTATGCCATTTAAATTTGTCAACCAAAAAGAACTAAGAGGAGGAAGAAGCAACTTCCCTCTCCCACAGTGTTTTTGAGGAGGAAGAAATTGTCCTCTACCCTTCTAGGTTCCTCTGACTGGTCTAAAAATTAAATTGATGTGAGACAGAATAACAGGAGAAAATCAAATAAAAGTTAGTAACTTGTCTACATAGGAGAGACCCAGGAAAACTGAGCAACAAAACAGACAAAATCTTAATCTTTAATAGCATCTTCAGCTAAAGACAAAAGAGAATGGTGGGGAGACTTCCCTGGCAGTCCAGTGGTTAAGAATTTACCTTTCAATGCAGGGAGTTTGAGCTCAATCCCTGGTCAAAGAGCTAAGATTCCACAGGCCTCATGGACAAAATACCCAAACATAAAACAAAAACAGTATTGTAACAAATTCGATAAAGACTGTAAAGATGGTCCACGTTAGGAAAAAAAAAAGAAAGATAAAATGATGGGAAAATGGTTTTGGAACCTCAAAGGGGAGGAAGGCAATACATATGGAGATGAAAAAGTATTTGGTGGGCTTCCCTCGTGGCTCAGTGGTAAAGAATCTGCCTGCCAATGGGTTCAATCCCTGATCCAGGAAGATCCCACATGCCACACAGCAGAGGCCGGTGCATCACAACTATTGAGCCTATGCTATGAAGCCCAGGAATTGCAACTACTGAAGCCCTCGCACCATAGAGCCTGAAGAGAAGCCACTGCAATGAGAAGTCTGAGCATCGCAACTAGAAAGTAGCCCGACTCTCCACAACTAGAGAAAACCTGCACAGCAAGGAAGACCCAGCACAGTTAAAAATCATAAAGAAAAACATATTTTTAAAAAAGCAGGTGTTTGGCTAACAAATGTTTGCTGGGATATGGAGAGACACTGGACCCAAAGCAGACCCTGATCTTAGGTCTTGCCTGGAGCTTCCCCACCCCACCCCACCCCCACCCCCCACGGCCCCACTCAACCCATATCCTTTGCAGATATCTCTGGTGATAGGTCTCTTCTAGGAACAAGACCTCTGTCTGAATTCTTTTAGGCAGTTAGGAAGAAGGTCAAAGGTTCTTCCTGAGTCTTTCATTCCTTATCTTCAGCTCAAGATAATCCACATACCAAAGAGACATTTTAGGGTGGCAAATTTTGCTCCCTACAGTGGTCATACCTTGCAGGGCTGGGGCAAGTTTCTCTAGAAGGTTGTTTATACTCTGAATCAGCATCTAACATATGGTGCTATTCCTCCCATAGCCAAGATTCAAGCGTCCAGGTATCAAGGAGTAGAAATAGGTGATCACTACTAACCCTAGAACCCACAAGTGAAATTTTTGCTTCCTGTCCCTGTGTCCTTATGCTCTGCTGGCCTGGAGGTCTTAGTTCAGAGGAAGGAATGCTTCCACCAGGAGACATAACAATGATTCTATTGAACTGCAACTTAAGACTGCTGCCCGGCCACTTTGCCTGTTGATTTAGAGGCATGAGAGACTCAAAGAAGGGGGTTTCTGTGCTGGCTGGACTGAGTGACCCTGACTTCCAAGGGGAAACTGGACTGCTTCTCCACACTGCGCACAAGGGAGACTAAGCCGACCACATCAAAGAGCCCTTTAGGGCTTCTCTTCCCATTAACATGCCCTGGGATGAAGGTCAGTGAAAACTGGCAGTCCAAGCCAGGCAGGACTATTAATGATTCAGACCTCTCAGGAATGAAGGTTCAAGTCACTCCACCAAGAAAAGAATCACAACCAACTGAGGTGCTTGCAAAGGGATTGTATCAATAGAATGAGTAATAGGGACTTCCCTGGTGGTCCAGTGGTTAAGAATCCAACTTCCAAACCAGGAGACATGAGTTCAATCCCTGGTCGGGGAACTAAGATCCCACATGCTGTGGGGCACCTAAGCCTGCCCACTGCAACTAGAAGCTAGTGATAATTACCAGCTATGACCATGTGACCAGTTATATAAACACTGTAATTATAACAAGTATTCCATTTCATTTTGTTATGTGAAACACACATAACAAACACACACACACATACACACACACATATGGTTTCAAGGTTTCCCTCATGGCTCAAATGGTAAAGAATCCACCTGCAATGCAGGAGACGTGGGTTTGATCCCTGGGTAGGGAATACGACCTGGAGAAGGGAATGGCAACCTACTCCAGTATTTTTGCCTGGAGAATCTCATGGACAGAGGAGCATGGTGGGTTACAGTCCACATGGTCGCAGAGTCGGACACGACTAAGCTACTAACACTCTGAATTTTACTTTTGTATATATATAATCTTGGGCTTTTTCCCCTTATTCCTTTTCATGTAGCATAATATACATTGATTTTCTCTCATACAATTTATGTGTTTGGGTTTTTTTTGGCGGGGGAGAGGTTAGGGTTGTTTGGTTTTTTTGCCATGCCATGCTGCTTGTGGGATCTTGATTCCCCAATCAGGGATGGAAACTGGGTCCTTGTCAGTGAAAGTATGGAGTCATAACCAGGGAATTCCCAGATATGTTTTTAATTTTACATCATAGTATTTAAGTTAAGGGGCTTCCCTGGTGTCTCAGCTGGTAAAGAATCCACCTGCAATGTGGGAGACCTGGGTTCGATCCCTGGGTTGGGAAAACCCCCTGGAGAAAGGAATAGCAATCCACTCCAGTATTCTGGCCTGGAGAATTCCATGGACTATACAGTCTCAAAGAGTCAGATATGACTGAGTGACTTTCACCCTCACTTTCACTTTCATTTAAGTTAAGAGAGACCAAGGAAAAGAGCAAACATCACTCAAGGGCTTTACTTCTTCTGGGGAAGGGGTTGGTTGCATTTTCAGTTGCACACAGGATAATTATATCATGTTTGGTGGAATGATGACCTTGTTGCTATTTTTATTTGGAGAATAAGAATGGCTTCAGGAGATGCAAAAGAGTGCAAGTTGACAGGGGGTAGACCTGTGATTCTCAATTTTATGTGTCAATTACCTGGGGGCCATGTGGGCCCAGATAGTTAGCTAAACATTATTCTGGTGTGTGTCTGAAGAGTTTATCTGGATGAGATAAATGTTGGAATATTAAGACTGAGAAAAGCAGATCACCCTCCCCAAAGTGAGTGGGTTTCATCCTATCCTTCGAAGGCCTGAACAGAATAAAAGGCTGAGTAAGGGAGAATTTGTTCTCTGCCTGCCTTTGAGCAAGAACATCAGTCCCCTACCTTTGGACTGGGACTTAGACTATTAATAAAAATCACTCCATCGGCTTGCCTGGTTGTCGGGCCTTCAGAATTAAACAGGAACTCAACTATTTTCTCTCCTGGGCTTCCAGTTTACCAAGTATGAATATTGGACTTCTCAGTCCCCATATTCACGAGAGCTAGTGCTTTAGTACATATAATATATAGTTGACCCTTGAACAACATGGGGGTTAGGGGCGTCCAACCTCTTAGGCGGTTGAAAATCTGTGTGTAACTATATAGTCGATGCTCCCTATTAGTGATTCTGCATCTACTAGTTCAACCAACTGTGGATCATGTGGCACTACAGTATGTATACAGTAAAACAGAATCTGTATAGCCATGAACCCACACAGTTCAAACGTCTGTTTTTCAAGAGTTAACTGTATATATATATATATTCTATTAGCTCTTTCTCAGCAGAACCCAGGCTAATATAGAAGCTTAAGCATGTTCTTTAAAGACATAAAAGTCTCCCAAAAAAATAGATTGTCTAAAAGTTTTTTTGTTTGTTTTTGGTCATGCAGCTTATGGGATGTGGGATCTTAGTTCTCCAACCAAGGATTGAACCCTGGGTCCTTGGCAGTGAGAGCACAGAGTCCTAACCAGTGGACCACCATGGAATTCCCTAAAAGTAATTTTTTTAAGTAGACCAATAGAAGAATACTTTTAAAACAAAGAGGGGACTTCCCCAGTGGTGCAGTGGATAACAATCTGCCAGCCAATGCAGGTTCAGTTCCTCATCTAGGAAGATTCCACATGCTATGGGGCAACTAATTCTGAGCGCCATAACTACTGAGCCTGTGCTCTAGAGCCCAAGAGTCACAACTACTGAGCCCACGACTAGAGCCCGTGCTCCATAATAAGAGAAGTCACCACAATGAGAAGCCTACACACATCAAGGAAGAGAAGCCCTCCCTCGCTTAAAATAGAGAAAGACCCAGTACAACCAAAAATTAAAAAACTAATAAATAATTATTTTTAAAAAGAAAAAAATTTTTTTAAGAAAAAAGAGGAAAATTTCTCATAAAGATGGCAAATCAACTTGCCTCTTGTGCCTAAAATCCCAGTAAAACATAGTAAAAATGAAGTGAAGTTGCTCAGTCATGTCTGGCTCTTTGCAACCCCATGGAGCCTGCCAGGCTCCTCCATCCATGGGATTTTCCAGGCAAGAATACTGGAGTGGGTTGCCATTTCCTTCTAAGGAAGGTATTAATCTATAGGAACGAAGTGAATGGAAGAAAAGCAGATGAAACATTTAAATTCAGTTTTGGAAAATGGAAAGAAGATGGGGGAGTAGTGATGACACAGGCCAGGGGAGGCAGCTGACCAATAGCCCAAACGGGAGGACTGGCCTGACAGCCTAAACTCTGAAAAGTCAGACCCCTCAGCAGTTAAGACTCCATGCTTCCACCTCAGAGAGCATGGGTTCAAAACCTGGTCAGGGAGCTAAGACCCTGTATCCCAGAGGTACAGCCAAAAAAAAAAAAAAAAAAAACCCAAAAAGTTGGACCCTCAAGCTCCCTTCCCACCATCAAGGTCAGGTAAGTAGCCAACCCCACCACTACCAGGCAGAGAATTATAGTCACCTAGAAAATGGACAGGAAAAACTCCAGACCTAAAAACATTAGTCTTGCCTGGAAAATCCCATGGACAAAGGAGCCAGGTGTGCTGCAGTATATGGGGTCGCAAAGTCAGACATGGCTGAGCAACTAACACTATTGCAAGAAACAAGGGAGAGATGTGGACCCAAAAACTGGACATACATCCTCCAGGCAGGAGACTAGCAGCTTCCTCTCAGTTCAGTTCAGTTCAGTCACTCAGTCGTGTCTGACTCTGTAACCCATGGACTGCAGCACACCAGGCCTCCCTGTCCATCACCAAATTGCAGAGTTTACTCAAACTCATGTCCATGGAGTCAATGATACCATCCAACTATCTCATCCTCTGCCATCACCTTCTTCTCCGCCTTCAGTCTTTCCCAGCATCAAGGTATTTTCCAATGAGTCAGCTCTTCACATCAGGTGGCCAAAGTATTGGAGTTTCAGCTTCAACATCAGTCCTTCCAATGAACACCCAGGACTGATGTCCTTTAGAATGGACTGGTTGGCTCTCCTTGCAGTCCAAGGGACTCTCAAGTGTCTTCTCCAAGACCACAATTCAAAAGCATCAATTCTTTGGTGCTCAGGTTTCTTTATAGTCCAAAAATCACAACCACACACGACCACTGGAAAAACCATAGCCTTGACTAGATGGACCTTTGTTGGCAAAGTAATGTCTCTGCTGTTTAATGTGCTGTCTAGATTGGTCAAAACTTTCCTGCCAAGGAGTAAGCGTTTTTTAATTTCATGGCTGCAATCACAATCTGCTGTGATTTTGGAGCCCCCCAAAATAAAATCAGTCACTGTTTCCACTGTTTCCCCATCTATTTGCCATGAGGTGATGGGACCGGATGTCATGATCTTAGTTTTTCTGAATTTGAGCTTTAAGCCACTTTTTCACTCTCCTCTTTCATCATCAAGAGGCTCTTTAGTTCTCTTCACTTTCTGCATAAGGGGTGTCATCTGCATATCTGAGGTATTGATATCTCTCCCAGCAATTTTGATTCCAGTTTGTGCTCACGCCAGCCCAGCATTTCTCATGATGTCTCTGCATATAGTTAAATAAGCAGGGTGACAATATACAGCCTGTGACGTACTCCTTTTCTATTTGGAACAGTCTGTTGTTTCCATGTCCAGTTCTAACTGTTGTTTCTTGTGCATACAGATTTTTCAAAGAGGCAGTTAGTGTCAATATTCTCATCTCTTTCAGAATTTCAACAGTTTATTGTGATCCACACACAAAGGCTTTGGCATAGTCAATAAAGCAGAAATAGATGTTTTTCTGGAACTCTCTTGCTTTTTCGATGATCCAGCAGATGTTGGCAATTTGATCTCTGGTTTCTGTGCCTTTTCTAAATCCAGCTTGAACATCTGGAAGTTCATGGTTCACATACTGTTGAAGTTTGGCTTGGAGAATTTTGAGCATCACTTTACTAGTGTATGAGATGAATGCAGTTTTGCAGTAGTCTGAGCATTCTTTGGCATTGCCTTTTCTTAGGGATTGGAATAAAAACTGACCTTTTCCAGTTCTGTGGCCACTGTTGAGTTTTCCAAATTTGCTGGCATATTGAGTACAACACTTTCACAGCATCATCTTTTAGGATTTGAAATAGCTCAACTGGAATTCCATCACCTCCACTAGCTTTGTTCGTAGTGATGCTTCCTAAGGCCCACTTGACTTCACATTCCAAGATGTCTGGCTCTAGGTGGGTAATCACACCATCGTGAATATCTGGGTCATGAAGATCTTTTTTATATAGTTCTTCTGTGTATTCTTGCCACCTCTTCTTAATATCTTCTGGTTCTGTTAGGTCCATACCATTTCTGTCCTTTATTGAGCCCATCTTTGCATGAAATATTCCCTTGGTATCTCTAATTTTCTTGAAGAGATCTCTAGTCTTTCCCATTCTATTGTTTTCCTCTATTTCTTTGCACTGATCACAGAGGAAGGCTTTCTTATCTCTCCTTACTATTCTTTGGAATTCTGCATTCAAATGGGTGTATCTTTCTTTTCTCCTTTGCTTTTTGCTTCTCTTCATTTCACAGCTATTTGTAAGGCCTCTTCAGACAGCCATTTTGCTTTTTGCATTTCTTTTTCTTGAGGATAGTCTTGATCCCTGTCTCCTGTACAATGTCAAGAACTTCTGTCCATAGTTCATCAGGCACTCTATCAGATCTAGTCCCTTAAATCTATTTCTCACTTCCACTGTATAATCATAAGGGATTTTATTTAGGTCATACTGAATGGTCTAGTGGTTTTCCCTACTTTCTTCAATTTAAGTCTGATTTTGGAAAAAAGGAATTCATGATCAGAGCCACAGTCAGCTCCCGGTCTTGTTTTTGCAGACTGTATAGAGCTTCTTCATCTTTGGCTGCAAAGAATATCTGATTTTGGTGTTGACCATCTGGTTATGTCCATGTGTAGAGGCTTCTCTTCTGTTGTTGGAAGAGAGTGTTTGCTATGACCAGTGCATTCTCTTGGCAAAACTCTATTAGCCTTTGCCCTGCTTCATTCTGTATTCCAAAGCCAATTTGCCTGTTACTCCAGGTGTTTCTTGACTTCCTACTTTTGCATTCCAGTCCCCTATAATGAAAATGACATTTTTTGGGGTGTTAGTTCTAAAAGGGTCTTGTAGGTGTTCATAGAACCGTTCAACTTTAGCTTCTTCAGCATTACTGATCGGGGCATAGACTTGGATTACCATGATATTGAATGGTTTGCCTTGGAAATGAACAGAGATCATTCTGTCATTTTTGAGATTGCATCCAATACTGCATTTCAAACTTCTGTTGACTATGATGGATACTCCATTTCTTCTAAGGGATTCCTGCCCACAGTAGTAGATATAATGATCATCTGAGTTAAATTCACCCATTCCAGTCCATTTTAGTTCGCTGATTCCTAAAATATCAATGTTCACTCTTACCAGCTCCTGTTTGACCACTTCCAATTTGCTTTGATTCATGGACCTAACATTCCAAGTTCCTATGCAATACTGCTCTTTACAGCATCAGACCTTGCTTCCATCACCACTCACTTCCACAACTGGGTGTTGTTTTTGTTTTGTCTCCATCTCTTCATTCTTTCTGGAGTTATTTCTCCACTGATCTCCAGTAGCATATTGGGCACCTACAGACCCAGAGAGTTCATCTTTCAGTGTCCTATCTTTTTGCCTTTTCCTACTGTTCATGGGGTTCTCAAGGCAAAAATACTTAAGTGGCTTGCCATTCCCTTCTCCAGTAGACCACATTTTGTCAGAACTCTCTACCATGACCCATCCATCTTGTGTGGCCCTACACGGCATGGCTCATAGTTTCATTGAGTTAGACAAGGCTGTGGTCCATGTGACTAGATTGGTTATTTCTCTGTGATTGTGGTTTTCAGTCTGTTTGCCCTCTGACGGAGAAGGATAAGAGGCTTATGGAAGCTTCCTGATGTGAGAGACTGACTAAGGGGGAAACTGGGTATTGTTCTGATGGGCAGGGCCATGTTCAGTAAATCTTTAACCCAATTTTCTGTTGATGGGTGGAGTTGTGTTCCCTCCCTGCTATTTACCTGGGGCCAAATTATGGTGGAGGTAATGAAGATGATGGTGACCTCCTTCAAAAGATCCCATGCATGTACTGCCCCCAACCCTGCAGCAGGCCACCACCCATCCACGCCTCCACTGGAGACTCCTGGACACTCACAGGCCATTCTGGGTCCGTCTCTTGTGGGGTCACTGCTCCTTTCTCCTGGGTCCTGGTGCACAGGTTCAGTTTGTGTCCTCCAAGAGTCTATGTCCCAGTCCTGTGTGAGTTCTGGCAGCTCTATGGTGGGGTTAATGATTACCTCCTCCAAGAGGGCTTATGCCATACCCAAGTTCCTCTCAGAAGAGGCTGAACAATCCTAGAGAATAAACCCTCCACCTACTGACATTCCAAAGTTTCTCAGTCAAAAGGGGAACACCCAGCCCAATCAATTTCAGGGAAATTCACCAGGCAACAAGCCCTGTTCACAGCCCATACATCCAAACAACTTTGTAATACCTTGTTTGTATATGAAAGGATGACCAGCATCTTAAAACAGATAATGTGAAAGAAAGTGAAAGTCACTCAGTCCTGTCTGACTCTTTGCAAACCCATGGACCCTTGGAATTCTGCAGGCCAGAATCCTAGAGCGGGTAGCCTTTCCCTTCTCCAGGGGATCTTCCCAACCCAGGGATCGAACACAGGTCTTCCACATTGCAGGCAGATTCTTTACCAGCTGAGCCACAAGGGAAGCCCTAAAAGAGATAAACAGAAAACAAAACCCCAGAGGGAAAAAGAAAGTACTGAGAATAAAAGAAGAAATATAAACAACAATTTTTAAAAATCCCCCCAAATCCGTAAATCATGTTCTCAGAAGGTTAATATAGCAGAGTTCATCCATGAAATCAAGAATGCTGTTGGGGGGAAAAAAGAATATGATACAGGGAATTCCGAAGCAGTCCAGTGGTTAGGACTCTGAGTTTTCACTGCCAAGGCCATGGGTTCAATCCCTGGTCAGGGTTCTGAGATTACACATGATGCATAGCAAGGCCAAAAAATAAGAAAAGTTATTTAAAAAATATGAGACAGAGAAGCTCAGCCTCTCTGTACATTGGTGCCAAATCAATCCTGGAGGCAGACTTTTGCATGAAATAGAAAAGGATAGCTTTATTGTTTGTCGGGCAAAGGGAGATACACTGGGGTTCTGCCTTGAAAAACTAGGTGTCTCAACTCCAGAGAACTGGAGGAGGCTTTTTATGACAGTGGGTCAAAGGTGGGGTGTCTGATAAGATTAGAATGTGAGCAGGGCTTTCACTCCCTTAATCTCATCTCAGGTGGTGGGTCTCCTAATCTTGGTGAGTTTCTCTGATCTGTTTGATCTGGCCTCAGGTTGTTTCCTTAGTTGCTTCTCCCTCAATCAAGAAATTGTTTGAATCCACCTTTTGGAACTCAGGGAAGGTCATGGTGGCTAGAGTCTTACCTACAAGAGATGGGGGACAGAGCTTCTCTGGTGTCTCAGTGGGAAAGAATCTGCCTGCCACTGCGGAAGACCTTCCATTTGATCCCTGATCTGGCAAGATCCCACATAGCACGGAGCAACGAAGCCCATGTGCCACAATTCTTGAGCCTGTACTCTAGAGCCCAGGAGGCACCAACTATTGAGCCCATGTGCCCTATAGCCTGAGCTCCACAGGGAAAGAAGCTACCACAATGAAAAGCACGCCCACTGCAACTGGAAAGTAGCCCCTGCTTGCCGCAACTAGAGAAAAGTCCTGAAAGCAACCAAGACCCTGCACACCGAAAATAAATAAATAAAATTATTTTTTAAAAAAGAAATGGGGGACAGAAAGGCCACCACGCCATGCCAGGGAGCCCCACAATGTCCAGCTCAGTTTCAGAGGGAAGGTACACATAACTAGTAAGGAATAGTTGGTCTTTGAGTGAATAGTTTCATAAACGAACACCAAGTTCTAATGGGGTTAAAGACTGGTGTATTAGTCCCATGTATTAGTCCGGGCAAGTTAAAGCAATAACTTTAAATCTTCGGATTTCACAAATGTTTATTTTTCATTCAAGCTAAACGTTGAGAAAGAAGCAGTTTGGGTGGTTTCTTCCATCTCAGAACACTTGTCCTCCGTATGTGTTACTATCAAGAGAAGAGAGAAATTTCGGAGTCATCCTGATCCTTCACCTCCTTGGCCAGGAAATGACACTTCATTTCTGCATACAGTCCATCAGCCATAACTAGTCACAGGGTCCCAAGCTTACTGCCAAAGGTTGAGAGATTATAAATCCATACCCGGATATTGAATGAACTCCAAAAAGACAGGTTCTCTACAAGTAGGTAGGAAGGGAAAGGAAAAGAGGGCAGATACCTCAGGGGAAAGGAGGGTGTTTTAAGGTGGGAGGGCTTCCCTGGTAGCTCAGAGGGTAAAGAATCTGCCTGCAATGTGGGAGACTCTGGTTCGATCCCAGGGTTGGGAAGATCCCCTGGAGGAGGAAAGGGCAACCCACTCCAGTATTCTTGCCTGGAGAATCCCATGGACAGAGAAGCCTGGCAGACTGTATATAGTCCATGGGGTCGCAAAGAGTCAGACACGACTGAGCCTGAGCGGCTAACTAACTTTAGGATGGGAAGACCTGCAGATAGTTATGGATAATAGAGGTCAAGGAGCCAGAGGAAAGGGAGTAGAAGGAAATACTGAAATTGATAAAGAAAAAAGGGAAGGGGGGCCCAGGGGAAAACAGTCATAAGAAATGAGGAATTTCACTAATGCATTATGCTTATTTCTATACAAACACTTCCACTCTGGTTTCTAATTATCTTTCCATGTCTTGACACAGAACTTCCTGTGGGCAGGGGCTGTCTCAGCCATCTTTACGTCGAGGGACCAGCACAGAACCTGACTTACTAAGCCTCCCACGAATGTGCTTAATTATAAAGTAAGAGGTCATAGAATCCCAATCTTCTCCCAGTCAGCAGCTCATCAGCCAGTGTAACTAGAGGACCAGGTGCTTCCTTGGAACAGTAGGAAGAATGAAGGGAATGCAGCCCATCAAGTACCTGAGGGAGAAAGTAAACAGGCACCTGTTGTGTTAAGGGAGACACAGCCTCCTGCCACATTGTTCCTTGCCTTGTAACACCAGAGGTGTGAGAAAGGGCAGACATATTACTGAGTTGGATATAAGGAAGAAACGGACTCCTGTTTTTACACAGGGTCTAGCTGACTGGATGCTTTAACAAATATGTTTTACTTATTCAGAAAATCAAAGGTTTTAAGGGCCTTAAAATTTAGCCAAACACTTCAATTAGGCAAAATCTAGTAAAATTGAAGGTGAGCAAACCTTAGCACTCATGATTCCTCTCCTGGTTATAATCCCTAAAGGGGTGTTTCTAACACTGAGAATCATAAACTACTAGCAAGTAGTGATATCAAGTTAGTGGATCCTGATTATTTTTTTAATGAATTAGAACAGAAAGTATCAGAGAACACATACATAGCAAGGCAGTGTGTGATGTGTGCATATAGTGTGAGTACTATACATATATGTTATGTAGTGTATGAACACGTGTATACTGGGTAGCAACATGTTTCCTACAGTAGTTGTTGTTTAGTTGCTAAGTTGTGTCCAACTCTTACGTGATCCCATGGGCTGTAGCACACCAGGCTCCTCTGTCCATGGGATGTCCCAGGCAAGAATACTGGAGTGGGTTGTCATTTCCTTCTCCAGGAGATCTTCCCAGCCCAGGATCAAACCCCGCATCTCCTGCACTGGCAGGTGGATTCTTTAGCACTGAGCAATAGATCCCAGTTAATTAAAAAAAAAAAAAACTTTGGAGTTACAGTCCTAGAGAAGCTTTCACTCTTGCTTAAAGGAGAATGTCCACAGCAGCAACGTTTGTAATAAAATAAATACATCAATAGGAAACAATCCAAGTATTTCTCAACATGATCATGAAAAAGTGGCATAATCATACCAGGCAATGTTACATCACAATTAAAATGACTGTATTACAGTTACCTATAAAAACATGAGTCTGCCTCAATAAAGATGTTAATCATAAAAACAAGTTGCAAAATGATACATTCTGCTGTAATTATAAAGTTCATTATTTATTTTTTTCCATTTATTTTTTTCGTTGGAGGCTAATTACTTTACAATATTGTAGTGGTTTTTGCCATACATTGACATGAATCAGCCAATTATAAAGTTTAAAAGCATGCAAAACTGTATTACAATTGTTTCTGGATATATACATTGTATAAAGTATAAAAGTAGGCATGGGATTGATAAGTACCAAAGAAGAGGACCTCTGAAGGACAGGAAGGAATACACCAGACTCAGCTGTGCAAATGTTTGTTTTTTTGACTGCACTAGGTCTTTTTTGCTTACAGTATCTTTTATTCTTGTTGGGACACATGGGACCTTTTAGTTGTGGCAGCCAGGATCTACCTCCCTGACTGGGGACGGAACCTGGGTCCTCTGCAATGAGAGGGCAGCTTCTTAGCCACTGGACCACCAGGGAAGTCCCTGTAAGGGGGAAGTTATATTATTTTTGACTTCTCCATTTGTTTGTTTGTTTTTCTTTCATTTTGTCTCCCCCTGAAGAGGAGAGAGGTGAACTTTAACACACCTAGGTTTCCATTCTGTCTCTGCCACTTACTAGGGAAGGAACTTTGCAGGTTGCTGAATTTCTCCAAGCCTCTGTGTCTGTAAATAACCTGTTTCATAATCAGTTAAGTGAAATAATATGACTATTAGTGCTGCATAAAGTGCAAAGTGCTATAGAAGTATAAGCTGCACTCGGGCAAGAATGCTCCACGAATTCCAGTGATCACTGAAAACTTGGTGTTCCTTTGTTACATATTCTCACGGAACATTCTTCTTTTCCTTCAGAGCACTTGCCTTCCCTTGCACTTAATTACACATCATTAATACCTTATATGTCCGTGCACCATCTCCACTCCATAGCTTTGGGCTCAGAGCCCAGCACAGGCCTTGGCACATTTTTGTTAGTCTGATCTGAACACTGGAAGTAAGAATGCAAAGCAAGGTGGGACAAAAGGACTTTTGTCTCCAATTTCTATCCTCTTTGCACTTTGATCTTGAACCTGTATTACTTAGTGACAAATTAGTTCAATTTTAAATGAAAAGCCTAACGGTTAAATCATATTAAAAAGCAGAGACATTACTTTGCAAACAAAGGTCCGTCTAGTCAAGGCTATGGTTTTTCCAGTGGTCATGTATGGATGTGAGAGTTGGACTATAAAGAAAGCTGAGCGCCGAAGAATTGATGCTTTTGAATTGTGGTGTTGGAGAAGACCCTTGAGAGTCCCTTGGACTGCAAGGAGATCCAACGAGTCCATCCTAAAGGACATCAGGCCTGGGTGTTCATTGGAAGGACTGATACTGAAGCTGAAACTCCGATACTTTGGCCACCTGATGCGAAGAGCTGATTCATTGGAAAAGACCCTGACGCTGGGAAAGACTGAGGGCAGGAGGAGAAGGGCACGACAGAGGATGAGATGGTTGGATGGCATCACCGATTCAATGGACATGGGTTTGGGTGGACTCCGGGAGTTGGTGATGGACAGGGAGGCCTGGCGTGCTGGGGTTCATGGGGTCGCAAAGAGTCGGACACGACTGAGAGACTGAACTGACTGACTGACTGAATGATTAAATCAGCGTAGCTTAATTTCATCGCCTCTCGGAGGAAGGCAACGTTTTAATATAGGAAGTTACAGGAAATCAAAGGAGCAGGTAGAGAGTGCTGGGGGCGCCGGGGTGGTCCTCTCGGTCTGGGAGGGAAGGCGGCTTGTCTAACGATTCAAGAACAGCCGCGGCGCCGTTAGGGGGCGCTCGCGAGGCCGCCGCAGGAATTCGCGCCCTCCTGTTACATGCCCCAGTAACCCCGGCGCGCCTGCGACCGAGAGTAACCTCGCGGTCGGGTGACAGCCCCCCTCTACCCGACTCTCGCCTGCTCCGTCTCAGCCAATAGAGAGGCAGCGCACGAGCCGGCCGGACTCTCGCCCGCCCCGACTCCTCCCCCGAGCTGTTAGAACTGAGTTGTACAGTCCTCCGCCGCCGGCTTCTTACTTTTCCAATCGCGGGTCTGGTTCCCGGTTCCAAGCCCCGCCCCCGGCCTGCCCCGCGTTCTTTCCCGGGCCGAGTCACCTTTGCCTTACAAATATGAGGCCCCGCCCCCGGCCTACCTTGCCGCGTGAGGCCCCGCCCCCGGCCCGGGCTGACCAATGACCGGCTGAGTCCGGAGCCTCTGGGCGGGTCTGCAGCCAATGCGCACGCCGTGGGCGGGCTCCGGGCCGGAATTGGGGGTGAAGCTCAAGCGCTGTGCCCACATTCGGGGCGCGCGGAGCAGAGGGGTCCCTGGGGGACGCCCGGAGCTAAGATGGCGTCCGCAGCCGAGGGGGACATGGAAGCGGAGCTGACGAGGGGGCTGCGGTGGGATTTCCAAGACCTGAGCCTTAACAAGTTGGCGACGTCCCTGGGCGCGTCAGAACAGGCGCTGCGGCTCATCATCTCCATCTTCCTAGGTAAGGACCCCTCGCAGAGTCCCCGGGAGACGGGGATGTGACCTCACCGTCTTCTCGGAGCCACGGGGAGGGCTTTTCGGGGTGCGGATGTGAATCCTCGCACACACCAACCAGCTGTGGAGAGGAAGATGACACTATTCTGGAGTCTGGGGGCACTGTACCCTCTGAACCTCTTCACCTTTCCCTTCGACCCCTCTTGTACCCTTCTGGCCCCTCATTGGGCGCCACCACCCTCATCCTGTCATGCTCTGCCCTGTGTCCCCACGACCTGTCCTTATTTGTCTCTCTCTTGAGTTCTACTCTCTGTCCATGTGTACTGCTGTTATTAATATCAACCCTCAGACACGCGCGCTTCTCATTGGCAGGTATAGGCTTCCTAACTTAGATATTTTAGTCCTATGGACCCGTTCAGCCCCATACTCCATGCTTGCATATTCTGTGTCTCTTGTGTGCATTGCCAGCTTGTATTACACTCTCGTCTTTTTGTCCCGTTTCTAATTTCTTCTTTTAACCATACTGCTTTTTCTGGTCATTAGCCACCCACCTGTCATTTACCGTGGAATATCATTTTAGTACTGGGCTTGGAAAACAGGGTTGGCAAGCCCTTAAAAACTATTCACGCTACCCCAAGCGTGTTTTACACACGTGGTTCAAAGGATGTGGTGTATTTGCATTTATGTCCCAACAAACCCTATTGTAACTGGTTTATGGGCTTTTTTACTGCATCCTTCCTCTATGGTTTTTTTAATAGCCAAGCAGCATGGCATGGTAAGAAAAAAAAAAGTGTGTGGACTTGGAGGGCAAAAAAATCAGTCCTGCTGCGCACAAACTGGGATGCTGGGCAAACCACTTAACTTCTCTGGGCCTTTAGATGAAATGAGCATAATAATGCCTATCTGATAGGACTGCTATAAAGTCTGGTAGGAATTCAAAGGTCATAAGCTGATATTAAATATTTGAGTAGTTGGAAGGCTTTATGAAGGTTACGGGACTTTAGCTAGGAGAGTAGGGGTGGTGAAGAATTAAACACACCAGACTTGGGGGGGAGGATGGGTGCAGGAGCAGGTCTGAACCACAAGAAATTTGAGATAAATTTGGGCAGATGTGGAAAGCCTTAAATGCTGGTATGTAATATCACCTAAAGGGTGCTAATACGATCCAGATAATGGGAAAGGCATTAATTCATATTTAAACAACCTTGGGTAATATCATTGTCATTTGCCCATAGCACATCAAGCCAAGATACTATTTCTGTCTTCCAGATAAAGATCACCTTTACCTTCTCTTGTAGAATTACAAAATTTTAGAGGTGGCAGGAACATTAGGTTGTGGAACTTATTTGCTGTCACCCAGATCTAACCCAAATTTATTAGTACTTCAATCTAGGGTTCTTTGCACCACACCAGCTTTGAACTTCCTACTTCTTCACCCTTGTTTCCAGGCCCAGTTATTTGTTGGGATTATAATTGACAATTAAGAGTGTTTACATTTCATTCATTAGGAAGTCAGCTGTTGATGTCTCAACTATAAATGGAGATTGTAACACAAGGAGCAACAAATTATAAGGGACAACCTGTTAAATGGAGCTGCGGCTAGAATTAGGCTTGGAATCTGTCTTTTTAGTGGTGACATAATCAAATACAGCCTACACACTTGTAGTGGACGACTGTGTACTATCATGGGGCATACACCTGTCTAGAAAGTTGTTGTCTCCATAGCCTACCCCTCTAACCTCATCCTCTCATTACCACCAAGCATCAAGGTAATAAAAACTTGGTATAATACATCCATCACACTCCTGAGCCCCTTTGCCCATCCTACCATGGCCCACATCCCCCCTTCCTAGCCCACATGTGTCATTGCCTTCAGTAACTCATAGTATATCTCATTTTTAGGTCAATTTGGGTTCACATTGACCCCCAAATTGATCAGGCCTAAGTTTCACACATGGATGTATAGGATTGTATTTTCTAGGTTTATGTTACATACATATACAGAAACATACATTGATAAGCTTGTTGACAAGTACATGGAAGAAAGGGTGCATTTTTCTGGTTGTAAATATGCTTCTCCTACAAAAGTATCATCACTTCTGTGTATTGTAACCTAGAAACCAGTAGCCTTTCAGCAATGGAGTTCCTGAACCACCTCTCCTGGGGAACTGGGATACTGGAGGAAATCCTTGTCTGAGGTACCGAAAGGCCTGTAGTTGGAAACAATTTCTGACTCACTTTCTACTAACGAGATTAATTTTGGTTAAAAGCACTGAAATGCAGGTCCCCTGAAGGAAGAGTTGGGTATATCAGACATTCACATTTTAAAGGGATAAAATATGAGTGTCTCACTGTTTTAGTTAGATAGTCTCATTACTGGTTCCCTAACATCTTTCCCTGTTTGAGTTGTGTGCTGATCTTGATCTACCCAGCATTAGCCCTCAAACCTTTTGAACTGGGGCCCATGGTGAGAAATAACATTTTACATCATGACCCAGTAAACACACAGATGTATACTTGCATTGGAAACAGAAGTTTCAGGAAACATTACTCATCCTGAATATAAGTAGTGTGCTTAGCTATTTTCTATTTTATTTTTTAGTATCATTTTTAACCTACTAAATTGATTTCAAAACCCACTAATGGATTACAGCAAGCAGTTTTAAAACTCCTGAGTTAGAGGCTGTAATTTTTTGATATTGGGTGCTGCAAGGAAAGGGTGGGTTTATGAGCACTGCTGCACTGGAGAATTTCAAACAGGCAGAGGACGCTGTCAAGAGGGGCATGTGTGTGTCTGTCTTGCGTCTGATTGCCAGGAGTTTGGTGGAAGATAAATTTTGCTGTGAGCTCTGGTGCTGGCAGATGCCACTGGAAAACATCTCCAGTTCAACAACTCAGGTCTCCTCGTTCCTCAGCATAATTAGCAACACGAATTGTTCCAAATAAATTCAGCAAGATGTACCTGTTATGGGTGAAGCACTGTGCTTGGCCCTGCAAAGGAGTGGGCAGTGGTACAGGATGAGTAATGGGGCTGGGCACCCGAAGGTATGACCTGTGGTCTGCTGGGGGCAGGGAACAGGCACGCGAGAAGTACTCTCGTAACCATAATAACAGGCGGCACTCTAGGTGCTGGCAGAGCTTCCCAGAGTTTTAGGAGGTTTAACGACTGGACCTTTAATGAACTTTGAAAGTCAAATAGGGTTTCAGCAGACTGAGATGGTGAGGAATAGGGACTAAGGCAAGGATGTGTGGTGACACATTCCAGGAACAGGAAAGACTGGAAATGTAGGTTGTGGATCCTTGAAAGCCAAGGGAAGACGTGTGTGCTTACTGAAGCGGGTGATCAGGAGCCATCGCAGATACTTGAAAGGGGAGCGATGGGCCAGCACTGTCCTGGGAGCGGATCCAGGAGTACAGAGTAGTTTGGAAGATAGATTCCGTGACTACTTTTCATCTACACAGCTGCACGCACCAGAAACCAGGCTTATCAGCACCCCCCTCACTCTGCCCTCACCCCAATCACCGAGTTCTATCAGCACCACCTCCAAATTGTGCCTCAGATACACTCCTTCCCTCCATCATCACAGCCACTGACCATCTGTCACCAAAACTGCCCGAATAGCCCCTGGACAGGTCTCTATAGTTTCTTCCTGTCCACCCAGTCCATTCTCCCTGGCTCAGCCAGGGTGACCCGTCCCCATCCCTCTCTTGGCTGAGCCCCCACCAGGGGTTCCATATACCCCTGGGAATCTCCCACTCCAGTTTCAACCCGAGCAAGTTCACAGCCTTGTGGCCACGTGGCCTTGCCCCAGCTCCTCAGAAAAGGCATCAGGCCCTTTGCACCTGAGCCATGGTACCTGCTGATCCGGCTGCCAAGAGCACTCTGTGCTCATTACCCACCTCACCGAGCCTTTTCCTCTTTCGGGCCTCGGTTCAGATTGTCACTTCCTCGCAGAGTCCTTGCCTGCCTCTCATTTTAAGTTATGTGACCTGTTGTACTTTCTCCTCCAGACTGAAATCCCCTTCTGAGTGAGTACACATGCCAACACGTGATTATGTATTTGCAGATGAGGGCAGCAGTCGTTTAAGTTCCGTTCATCAGTTGAATACAGTACCTGCCTTGTGGAAAAGGCCCAATAGATATTTGCTGAATAAGTGAAAGTGTGGATGAATGACTTGACAACTGATTGCCTGAAAGAGAAAGAAGTATAATAGTTGGGAAAAAACAAAAAACAAAAAAACAAGCTCAGTTCTTCTGCCAGGGGAGCTGAAAAGGTGACGGTGACTTTCACAGATGTGGAGAGGTCAAGTGAGAGTTAGATGTTGTTCAGTGCCAGGGAATGACCTAGTTTGGGGACTGGCTTTTAGGTTCAAAGGGCACCTCCGGCTTGTCTTGTGAAGCCTAGTCTTGAGCTTGAAAACTGTTGATAAGGGTTGATAACAGTTAGTTTTAGAAGTCAATACTGGAGAAGGGAATGGCTACCCACTCCAGCATCCTTGCCTGGAAAATCCCATGGACAGAGGAGCCTAGGGGGCTATAGTCCATGGTGTCACAAAGAGTCAGACACGACCCTACTAACACATTTCACTTTTCAGTGGTATCATAATTGAATCAGGGAGGGACTGAAATGCCACAGAGATGCTTACAGAGAGGGAAGAGAATAGAGTGTATTGATAATGGCATTGGTAGCTGACATTTATAAAGTGCTCAACAGTACCCCGCCTGGCCTGCCAATTACCCCTAAGTTATGTACAGTCCTCTTATTAGCTGCCTCGTGCAGATAGGAAGCTGTGACCTCCAGCTCATACCCGTTTCTGCCCACCTCTGAAACCCCTGCTCTTTACCATCTCGGGACTGGGAGGAGCGTGTGGGATGGGAAAGACAAAGGCCCTTGGTATCCTCTACTTTTTACTTTCGACATGACTGAACCAAGATGTAATCAGCATGTTAGGTAACTCTCAGCAGCCAAAGATGGCATCAGCCAAATGGAGCAGATGGCCACCCCACCTAGCACAAGCTCCTCCTTCAGGCTTGACCATGACTACGGCTTGACTGGTAGACTCGTCTAAAGTGGCACTTGAGGGTGAGGACTGTTTCCTTGGAGCTTCAGAATCAGCACCACTATGGTTAGCAACCTTTAAAATCAAAGGAGGTCCTACAGTTCAGCTCCCTTTGGACCAGAGTCAGGCCTGGCCCTTCACAACTAAATCCGTCATTCAGGGCAAAAAGCTTTTTTTTCTTTCAAGTAGCAAAATGAAGAGCCCACAGCTAGGCGCAGTGGAAACTGAGCAACATTAATGAGACAAATGAGACTTCTGACCGTAATACAAAGCACGGTCCAAAAATCCTATGACTGTGAAGTGAGGAGGTTGTCCTAAAGACTTTCAAGGCCTTGTCTCGTCCCAAAAGGCTAGGTCCATTCTTCATTTTAGACTTTTATCTTTATTCTAATTCATGGCCACAAATTTCATCATAACCTAAAGCTTCCTGTTGGGATTTCTTTTAACTATATTTTTCCAACTTTTTAATCCACACTCCAATATCATACATTGCACAAAAGTTCATGTTTGAATGGCAATATAACTTTAATGTCAAACAGAACCATTTCTTTGCAGTATGCATGGGTGCTCAGTCACTCAGTCATGTCCAACTCTTTTCGACCCCACAGACTGTAGCCCACCAGGCTCCTCTGTCCATAGAATATTCCAGGCAAGAATATTGAAGCCAGTTGCCACTTCCAACTCCAGGGGATCTTCCTGACCCAGGGATTGAACCTGCGTCTCTTGTGTCTCCTGCATTGGCAGGTAGATTCTTTATTCCTACGCCACCTGGGAAGCCCATTTCTTTGCAGAGACATGTGTAAAACAGGGCCCATGAGATTCTATGCACAGGGTAATTTAACAAAGCAATTACATGCCCACTGACATGAAATCTGTCTGGGCAGTCATGGGAACTCATTGAAGGAGTTCTGTCCAGCAGCCTTTTAAAAATGGGGTTCGGTCTTCAAAAAGGAAATGGCATTTCAGCTCGACCTTAAAAGGCATGGAAGATTCTAGTCAGGTGGAGATGGAAAGGGAAACTTTTCAACAACAAAGGGTAATGAGCATGTATGTGGAGAGTAGGAAAAGTGAGGAAGACCTGAGGAACAGCAAGCAGTCCAGCTTGGCTGGGACACCAGAGGTTCCATAAAGGAGCCGCAGAGGAAAGCATGATTGAGTCTTCAGGGGACAGGGATGGAGGGGGCGGGGTGTGATGTGACAGAGTGAGCTGGCAGGACAAGCATCTTTACAGACCTGCAGGCCTAGGTGCAGGTTTCTAAAATTAATTAAGATTAAATTTGGGGATTTCCCTGGCCATCCAGTGATTAAGCACACATGCACTAAAATAATTGCAGCCACAAAATAATTATAATAAGATTAAATAATGTGCCAACTCTTTCACCATCGACTAGTTACTAAGCTTTAGCCTTCCTTTTCCTCATGTTCCCAAAGGCCAATTTGAGTAAAGAATTGAGGTTAAGAGTTAAACGCTGTATCTGATACACATTTTTAAATTGTATTTAATTAATAACAAGCAGCAATATTTTGAAACAGAATACAGAATTGACCAGCATTTTTTAAAATGATATAGTCATCGAAGAGCTTGCCTATTTCTAGAGACCTGCCTAGGCAGACCCTTCGCTCTCATTCTGCTCTGGCCAAGTGTGAGAAAGAAGCGTTGTTCTGGGGAAGCTCTGAGGACCAGGTGAGATGGACTGTATCAATCCTTGGCCAAGCCTGACCCAGGATAGTTTTAAATAATTGTTCTCTCCTTTCCCTCAGTAGATATTCATCTCTTTCCTTTCTAGGGAGACTCCAAGTGTGGTCTTGGGACCAGCAGCATCAGACCTGCTAGGAACTTGTTAAGCAACCAGGTTCTCAGGAGGGACTAAATGAGAGACTCTCAGGATGAGGCCCAGTGATCCGTGTTTTAACAGCTCTCCATGTTATACACTTCCCCACTTGTCTGAGGACTGCGGGCTTAATGTGTGGCTTCAAGTCCCTTTTTTGTAACAGTTGATGTCCCCCATAGTACCTTAAACTTGTACCCTACGATCTTTGGGATAAACAAAATGCTCTCAGATTCTTTATAGCTTAGGTTTCCCCATTTGCTAACATCTCCAAATATTATTATTATTACTGAATCATAGGATTAATGTACTAATGACATTATTATATCATTATCATCTCTTGTCAGATAGATAAGCTCTGATTTCTTATCAAATAAGAAAGCTCTTTGATGACTATATTATTTTTTTAAATGCAGGTAAGTTTTGTATTCTGTTTCAAACTATTGCCGCTTGTTATGAATTAAATATAATTTTAAAAATTATTTATCAGATACAGTGCTTAACTCATTACCTCATCTTTAGTAAAATTTTAGGTCTTTAGGAACATGAGATATCTGATAATCTGTCTATTATCAGATAGGTAATAGAGATGATAATCTTTCCAGGCCTTCTGTTGTGACCTGTAGCTCTAACAAAAATTAGATGCCCTCATGCAATTCTAAGTGATTTGTCCTCCTGAAGCAGAGAGTTTTTAAGGTGGGGGCTGAAGGGTGTTGACATTTCCCCTGCAGTTACTGAAGTCAAGGGCAGGGAGATTTAGGGTCCACCTAAAATTCTCTTTGTGAAGCAATAATAGCTTCCTAGAGACCTCAAAGCTTAAGATTTGTGTATCCCAAAAGGTGCTGTATACATCTTTATTTCTCCCTATTTTCAAAGCTAGAATGTGGAAGGTGGCAAGTAAGACACGAAAATTAAGGATGAGTAATTTCTGGATAAGGATTTCCTTTTGGCTTAAAATGGATGGTTTTTTATTTTATTTATTTCTTGGCTGCATTTTGCGGCATGTGGGGCATGTGGGATCTTAGTTACCCAACCAGAGATTGAATCCACACCCCCTACATTGGGAGCATGGAGTCTTAACCACTGGACTACCAGGGAAGTCCCTGGATTGCTTTTTAAATCTGAGTTCCTCCCTGTTCAAGCAGTGGCTTTGAACATAAATGAGATTCATGAAACTCTGGACACCCTTAACGAAGGATTCTATCTGAGAACCTCATGTACCATAATTGTTAGCGATAGAGACTTCTGATGGAAATGTCATTGCATTCTAATTGTAGGGACCGTTTGTCAGAAAGCGGAGAGAAGTTCAGGACAAAAGTGATAAGACTCACGTTTTGTTCTTGATTCACATGAAGTCAAGTGGACAATTTAAATACCCCACACCAACCACAGGCTAAGTTTAAATTAAAAATAAAAAGCTTTTGTCAGTTAAAGATGCTTTTCAGTATCAAGTATCTGTCATATTGCTATGGCATTTTGATAAAAAAGCATACATGGTCATACCTGCTACACAAAATTATAAGTGGTAAGATAGTAGTTTTGTAGGCAACTAAGAGCTCACTATTAAAAAAAAGAGAAAGAACTCATGTGAGTATGTTGTGTGCAAATCTGAGGAGGATATGCAATCCCAGAAGGCTGAGCTTGGGTCGCTGTGTATTTGTATGTGCTGTAATGAGAAGTGGCTTCCATGTAGACATGCTCAATGGCTTACAGCCCTTGAGGTTTCCAGTTTCTGCTGTGATAGCGATTCTAAACTCAGATGGACTTGGACACCATTCTGGATTACCGTCCGCAAATATAAAACTTCTGTTTGCTAGCCAGCAAGCAGAAGCTAGCTGGCATAGTGCCCTTTAAGGCTCCCATGGTATATACCTCAGGCTCTGGTGGAAAAGATTGATTATAGTTGGAATACAATATACATGTATATTAAAATTAAGAATATTCAATTAAAAATATTGAACCAGAAGGGCTACTAGAAACCCTCATTCTTTAGCTAAAGAATAATTTGACCCCATGTTTTAGTTCTTCTTTAGTTCTTCTGAAAGAAGGAAACAAAAGCAAAACCTAGGAATTCCTATACAGCATTCGTGCTAAGTCGCTTCAGTGTCCAACTCTGTGCAACCTTATGGACTGTAGCCCCTCAGGCTCCTCTGTCCATGGAGATTCTCCAAGAGAGAATACTGGAGTGGGTATACCATGCCCTCCTCTGGGAGACCTTTCTGACCCAAGGATCGAACCCGCATCTCCTGAGTTTCCAGCATTGGAGGCAGATTCTTTACTGCTGAGCCACCTGGGAAGCCCCCCTAGATAACATGCATTTGTATTATTTATACTAAGAACCTAACAGTAATTATAGGGAGCCAGGTCATCATCTCACCAGAAGCTTCCAACTTCTTCAAGTCTTAATCTCGCTTTGTATTTTTAAGGTATATGTGCTTTTATTACATTCTAAAATACCTAACTTGGGGACTTTCCCTTGGTGGTCCAGGGTTAAGACTCCATACTTCCAATGCAGGGAGTGTAGGTTTGATCCCTGGTTGGGGAACTAAGATCCTGGCATGCCATAGGGTGCAGCCAGAATAAATAAATAAAATACAAAATTTTTAAATAGTTTTTAAAGTTCTTCCCAAATCTTCAAGTAATATTGAGATGCTGATAAAGAAATTGGATTTTTTTTTCAGCATGGATGGTGAGGGATAATGTGAACTTCATCAGAATTTTAAACTTTTTTGCATCAAAGGATACTATAAAGCAAGTGAAAAGAAATGAGAAACAGAAAAGAAAGAGAGAGAGAAAATACTTGTAAATCATTTATCTGGTAAGGGTCTAGTATCCAGAATATATCAAGAATTCTTATAACTAAACAATAAAAAGACAACTCGGTTTAAAAATGGGCAAAGAATACGAATAGACATTTGTCTAAAGAAGACATGCAAATGGCCAATAAGCACGTGGAAAGATGCTCAACATCTTTAGTCTTTGGGAATGCAGATCAAAGTCATAATGACATACCACTTCACACCTGCCAGGATGGCTGTAACCAAAAAAAGGAGTAAACAAATGTTGGTGAAGATGTGGGGAGATTAGAATCCTCATGTGTGGTTGGTTGGTGGGAACGTCAAACAGGGCAGCCCCTGAAAAAAGCAGTTTGGCAGTTTCTCAAAGTTAAGGAGTTATAGTAGGACCCAGCAGTTCCACCCCTAATTATCTACTCAAAAGAGTTGATGTATATGTTCACACAAAAACCTGTATGCACATATTCATCACATTATTATCATTGACAAACAGTGAATGACCCAACTGACAAATAGATAAAATATTAATATTCATAAAATGGAATATTCAGCCGTAAAAAGGAATGAAATACTGATAACTTCCTACAGCGTGGATGAACTTTGAAAACATGGTGCTGAGCAAAAGAAGCCAGACACAAATGGCCACGTAATGTCTGCTTCCATTTATGTGAGATGCCCAGAATAGGCAAATCCATAAAGACAGAAAGTAGATTGGTGGTTGGTGGGAATGAGAGGAGGGTTGAATTGGGGGTGACGGCTGAGAGGTGTGGGGTTTCTGGTTAGTGTGATAGAGGTATCGGGACATTAGTAGTGGGTGTGGTTGCACAACATTGCGAATGTACTAAAATTCACCAAATCCGCAGACCTGAAGAATAAAGGGTGACTACGTATGCTCACAAAGGTAGAGAAACAGAACCCAACAAATAACCACACCCGTTCAGATTCACAGGTTCAGTTAGAGGGTGCGATGCCTTTTGTCTTTTCTCCTGTTAGAATCCCAGCTGGTTCAGCAAGAGTTTATTGTTTCACTTGCTGGAATACTTGTTGCAAAAAGGAAGTCTCACCTACTTTGTTTGTACTTGCAATCCTAGATTTGGCAACTCTTCACAGGAGGAAGAAAAACTACCAAGACAAGTTATTTGGGAGGGCTGTGTAAAGCTAATTAGCCATTTGGCTGCCTTGGGGCAGCCACTTGGCAGCCTTGGGGCAACCCCTGGCCAGATCAAGTCACAACAGGAGTGAAGAACTCCAGTTTCTCCACTGAAAACCAGTGTCAGGAATCAAAAGGGGGAAAACAACTCAGGCTGCCACACACTAGTTCAAGACTTTTTGAGAGAGAACCATGAAGTGTAAAAGCCAAGAAGCAGGGAATAGAAGACTTCAGGCCTTTATATCAGGGAAAGAAGAGGAGGAAGCAGTAACACAAGGCACAAAAGAAAGAAAAGAAGTGAGAGGAGGGGCAGACAGGACCGAGCAGAGAAGATGAGTCTGGGGTTCTGCAGGCCTGGCCTCTCTCCCTGACCTGTGCTGAGCCTGTGCTCGCAGCTGGTAGACTTCTCTGTGGTAGACTTCTCTGGTAGGTGACGTCAGCACTCCTTCCCTTCTTGGACTTAAACAGGAATCCTGGGTCTGAAATACTGAGTTGGCCCAAATGTTCGTTCAGGTTTTTCTGTAAGATCTTAGGGCAGAGGATGAGATGGTTGGATGGCATCACTGACTCAATGGACATGAATTTGAACAAACTCCAGGAGATGGTGAAGCACAGGGAAGCCTGGCGTGTTGCAGTCCATGGGGTTGCAAAGAGTCGGACACCACTTAAAGACTGAATGACAATGACAACAAATGCCTAGTTTTGTTGTAGTGGTTGATTTTTTTTTTTTTTTTAATAATCCAGGATTTGTGGGACCTGAAAATTCTCTAATCTTGGTGACTTTCTTTAAGAAAAAGAATTCAAAAATATGTTACACGTTTTATAACAATGTATGACCCCGTGAGCATGTTGCTAGATGTATGATCACGTGAGCACGTTACTAGCTCCCACCTCCACCCCTGCACACACACACACCCACCCAGGCCTTAACAGACCCGTGCAGAGAAAGGGCCTCAGACTGAATGAAGCTGGATGAACTTCGTGGCAAATTGCCTTCTTCCTGGGAGTACTGGGGTCAACTCAGAGCTTTATTTTTGAAACTTGCTATAGACTTAATTTAGTTAAAATCAGATCAAGATGGGTGAAGACCAAAATTTCCCACCCCTAGCTCAAGGCTAGAGGCTTGAGCCTGAGAGTGTATGTCTTAAAACTGGTTAAAAGATCTCACACAGATTTTAAGAAGTTAGGTATAGATATGCTTGTATAAAATATTTGCTCATATGTAAATATTTCTTAAGTGGCCTCAAGGAAGTACATGTTTGATGCTTTTTTATGGATATTTTCTCTTATAATCTGCACAACAGCCTGCAAGATGGCTAGTATTTTCCCTCTTCACTGAAAGAAAAACACACAACCTAAAAATGGCAAGTTAAGTTTTATTCAGGGACTTTACTGAGGAATACAGCCTGGAAGACAGCCTCTTGGATGGCTCTGAGGAAGGCTCCAAAGAGATCAGGGATATATTAATATGTGAATTTTTTTTGCTTGGAAAAAAGCATGTAGTTGAGCTTCAGAGAGGCTTCCCTGTGGCTCAGACAGTAAAGAATCTGCCTGCAGTGCAGGAGACCAGGTTCAATCCCTGGGTCAGGAAGATTCCCCTAGAGAATGCCATGGACAGAGCGGCCTGTAGCAGGCTACGGTCCGTAGGGTCGCAAAGAGTTGAACACGACTAAGTAGCTAACACACACTTTGAGCATCAAAAGATTACTGCCAGTCACAAAAAGCAGACGTCTCAAGTTAATGATTTTAGTGCCTTTCTGTGTTATGTGAAGATGCCAGAATCTGGACTCGTTGAAACTGTCCCTTAGATATACATCTGAACTATCTAGACCAGTATCCAAAGCACAGAATCCTTCCAGTTTTTCTCCATCCTGAAGTCCCCCCTAGGTGCGCCATTGGTGGGCAGCTGCAGTGGCCGCTGGCGTGGTCCTTGAAGAACTGGAATGGGCGGGCCACATTCTTTTCTTTACATCACTACCTTAGACGTGAAGAAATCAAGGTACAAAGAATCTAAGTGATTTGCTCATGCGGCAAAGCAGAATTTCTCAACCAGATTACTCTTCATTCCTGAGTCTAGCTTTGATAATTTGGCTAGAAGTTGGCCACCATGTGGTTCGCTAATTTACAGAGATTTACAATGTGATAAAAAAGCACTCTCTGATTGTAAGCCTCAGGCTGCTATCTTTGCTAGCATTTCTGTGTGTTCACGTGCCTGAGGGTTGGTCAGCCTTTATTGTCCTGTTCCACAAGTCAACAGTGACTAGCAACTAACCTGCTAGCAAACAGCCTTAACATTCTTTCAGTCTATAAATTTTTGTCATAACAAAAAAACTATGTGACCATTTGCACAATCTGTAATAGTACAGAAAAGACTGTAATAGTGCAGACAGACATTCACAAATAGTTCCGAGCATATGATCAGGCTTGAGGTAGTCCTGAGGGCTGGCCCCTGACCCAGGGTGGCGGGGGTGGAGGGAAGCGGTGCTGACTTTTCCTAGGCTAAGAAGCCAGTGAGTACCTCTTCCCAGTGGGGTCATACAAGGGAATGTGGCTTCAGGGTCAGTCTGTTGTCTGATCATAACATCATAACTTCTCAGCCTCAGCACCAGTTTGCACACACAATTGCCAGCTTGTATCATTGGCGCTAACCTTAACATGGCCTTGCCTGTGAACTGCTAAGAGCCCCTGGCTTGAGTGGAACAATAAAAAACTGAGTTTTGATGGGACTTTGGGTGCAATTCAGGTTTAGGTTGTTTGGGTTAAGTGACTGAAAAAACTAATATGTCCTTTTTTTGTTGTTGTTCACACCATTCCACTTGGCTTATGAGATTTTAGTTCCCCAGCCAAGGTTTGAATTTGGGATCTCAGCATTGAGAGCACCAAGTCCTAATCACTGGACCTCCAGGGAATTCCCATTTAAAAAAAAAAAAACAAAAAACTTTTTAACCTTCATAAGAGCCTTTTTCCTTTCTCACAGATAACAGTCATTTACTAGTTTACCCTTAAAATGCCCCTTCTGTTCTTATTCCGAGGACATTTTGATCATTTATACCTGAATTCTATTCTATAGTCATCAAAATGTTTAAGATACTCAGCAGGAGGTCCCTTTCAGAAATGAATTGCACCCTAAGAAGATAGGCAGGGGGCGTCCCCAAGAACTGATGAAGAAAGAAAGAACAAGGAGTACCTAAATTTAGCAGAGATAAAGTTTTCAAATGGTTTTAGATAGGATGATAAGCAGACATGGGCATGCGTGTGTCTGTGAACAGAGAATCAGAGAATAACATAGCCGTAGCTTTAAAAGTGCACAGCTAGTGACTAGTGAGGCTTCCCTGGTGGCTCAGAGGTAACAAATCCACCCGCAATGCAGGAGATGCAGGTTCAGTCCCTGGGTCGGGCAGATCCCCTGGAAAAGGAAATGGCAACCCACTCCAGTGTTCTTGCCTGGAGAATCCCATGGACAGAGGAGCCTGGCGGGCTACAGGCCATGGGGTCAAAACAAGTCAGACATGACTGAGTGCCTGAACAACCACAGTGACTAGTGATGTGTTTGCCGGCCACCGCCAAGGTGCCAGGGCATGTGACAGGAGTATCAGCATAGAAGTCAAGTGATGTGGGTTCTAACTGGGGCTCTGCTCTATTAACCTGAGGCAAGCCAGTTAGCCCCTTTGGGCTTTGCTTTCTTCTCTCTCTAATCAAGGGTTTGGAGTCAGTGATTTATAAAGTTTCATGGGTTCAGAGAATCTGAATCCTATGGATAACCATTCAGCATGTGACTCAGCCTGAGCCGTAGAGGACTGTCGGAGTGGGGCAGGTGTGTTGACACCTTGGCCATACCATCAACAAGGCTTAATCTGCCGAATAGAGACAGGACCATTGTGAACAAATTCCAGAGGTGAGTGTCACCCCACCTCCAGGTCCATAATGTCCCAGTGTTCCCCCAGCTGACAGCGTGGTCAGTAACCAATCAGTTACCTATCACCGCAAAGAGCCAGAGTCACACAGGGCTTCACTCTCCTTCCTATCTCCATTTGTCTTCCTTTCCTCTGTATAGTTCTTCAGTATGAGGAATTTCCGCTTTGGTGAAAGAAAAGAAATGTGAGTGGCAGTTCTTCACAGTGGAAATAATCACGATAAAGCTAGCATGTGGAAATATGTGATAAAAAATAAACTGTCATTACCAGTAAGCCATTAGACGGCCACTTCCCTGGCCATCTGGTGATTAGGACTCTGCACTTCCAGTTAAGGTAGCGCAGGTACTATCCCTGGTTGGGGAGGTAAGATCCCACATGCCACATGGCCAAAGATAAATAAATAATACAAATAAGCCATGTTCAAAAGCAGTCCTGTTTTATAATCTAGTCTGTGATCCTTAGGAAAATTGAACTGAAACTTGATCATGAAAGTTGGCCTTTGCATTGTCCAAAGCAAAATACCCATTATCTGTGGGAACATTTCATAATTTAGAAAAATTTCAGCATTCAGATGATATAAGGCTGGAACAGGTTTTTCCATCCATCTTTTTTAGCTAGAAATTCCAGAGTTTCCATAATTTTGTCAGTGAACTATCCCTAAGAGCAGAGATGGACAGACATAGCCTTTTGGGGGGGATCCACTGTCTTCCATCCCTTTATCTCCAACGATAAGCATGAATTTTGAGTTTGAGATCAGTTTCAGTCATTTTACTCTAAGAAGCCTGTTGACCCTATGAACCAGATCTTCTCACAAGAGGTGAGGGTGAGTTGGCCTGGGCTGGAGGTATGTTACCCCATTGCTGAGGGCCAAGGCAGAAATGGGTAGACCGGAAAAAGAGGTGATGAGCTCAGTTTATTTTTGGCTGCATTGGGTCTTCATTGCTGCACGGGCTTTTCTCGTTGCAGTGAGCGGGTGCTATTCTCTAGTTGCATTTCTCGGTTTCTCATTGCAGTGGCTTCTTTTGTGCAGAGCTTGGGTTCTGGGACTTTCAGGCTTCAGTAGTTATGACACGTAGACTCAGTAGTTGTGGCTCCGGGGCTCTAGAGCACAGGCTCAGTAGTTGTGGTACATGGGCTTAGTTGCTCCATAACATGTGGGATCTTCCTAGCCCAGGAATCAAACCCATATCTCCTGCATTGGCACAGGCAGATTCTTTACCTCTGAGCCACCAGGGAAGTCCAATCCTCTTGATTTTTTTCCCCATTATATCAAATTCTGACTCTGTCTGGTTTTGCAAACCTTCCTGCCCCATCTGGTAGTCAGCCCGGTCTGTGACATGACTGCTCCATGCCCTCTCCTGCCTCTGGGTCTTTAGTACATCATTCTCCCTTGGAACTCCCTTCCCTTGTTTCGTCTCTGCTCATCCTTACTGCTCTGTTCATTATTGACCTCTTGTCTTCTCCAACCTCTACAACATTGGCTTTTCCATCAGTTAGCATTTACACAACATCATTGCTTGGTATTCTTTTCTCTCTAAAATGCTCCTTCAGAGTCTGAAAGCATCTCTTACAAATCTACCATAGTCTCCTTTTGCCTAATGCATTGCTGACCACATAATGGATGCTCAATACATATTTTATTCACTCCCTAGGATACAGAGTATTTGTTCATTCATTCTTTTATTCTCTCATCCATTCAACAAATATTTTTGAGAACTTTCTTGTACCAGGAACTCTATAAGGCACTTGCTGTACAGTGTGGGGGTGGGGGGGGGGAGAAAAAATCTTGCCTTCAAAGACCAATAAGTAGAATATACAGCATGTGGAAGAGTAGTAAGTGCCAGGGGAAAATAGGAAAGATGAAGTAGGAAAGAAAAACAGGAAGTGTGCGTTGGTGGCATACAGGGTGGGGCAACGTGTGCAATCTCAAGATACGGGGTCAGGGAAGGCCCCGCAGATAAGGTGACATTTCAGTAAAAACCTGAAGTGCTGGAGGGACTTGAGCTCATCAGTGAAAGAGCATCCCAGGCCAGGAACATATTAATGTGAAGGCTCTAAGGTTTGCACAAGCCTGCCATTCCAGGAAGGGCAGCCCAGAGTCAGAGATGAGTCAGAGCGGTGGGGGAGGGGCGGGCAGCTCCGTCTGGCATTCTGGTTGGACTTCAGCTTCTGCAGAGCAGAGCGTGACTGAAGGCCCTGGGGGAGATGAGTCAGGAGACGACAGTAATAACACAGGCCAGGGATGGCACCCACGTGGACCAGGGGAAGAAGTGGTCAGATTCTGGGTTCACTTTGCAGGTAGAACAGACAGGGTTTGCTGACAGATGGGGTTGCCTGTAGGAGGGGAGGGTATTAGGAGGAGGGGAAGGTGGCAGGGCCTCAGCCTTGCGCCAGCAGAAGGGCTGAGCAGAAGGCTTTGCTGAAATGAGGAAGCCAGGGGAGGAGCAGGCTTGCTGAGAGAGGGACATCAGCAGTTGAGTTTGAGGCCTATTACTTCTGAGGTGTCCGTTAGGTGGGTGCTGACTCCACATGGCACATGAGTGTGAAGTTCGGCGGAGAGCCTCGACGGGAGGGGGACATACAGGAGCCGTCGGCACTCACGGTGTTTGAAGCCAGGTGACTGGTGGAGGTCGCTGGGCATGCCTCTGTTAAAGGAGAGGTTGATCCCATCTCACACTACTGAGCATCTGATATGGACCAGGTTGAAATATGAGCCAGGACCTAGATACTCTACTAGTGAAACTGAGGACCAAAAGCAGTAACTCATCAACCAGCCTAAGGGGACAGCTAGTAAGTAGCAGAACTGGGATTCAGGCTGTCAAATCTCATCTTAACCTCAGAGTTGGTGTTCTTCTAACCATCCAGTGCCTTAATTTAACCGTACGTTACATTTTAGAAAAAGTGCTCTTGGCAAGCCAGAGTCAGTATCTTTCTAAAATAAATAGACAATGACTCTCCTTTTAAAGTGAAGATGAGAAGCAAATCCCTCAGTCATTTGATTGTCACATGGAATGAAGATTAGATTCAGAACCCCTGATACCACTTTCATCAGAATTTCTCAGATAAGACCTAGTTTACAGACACCCTCTATGTGAATCTGCATGTGTGTGTGTGTGACTTTGTGACTGCTTACAATATTTTAGGCTGTGCTGACTACTTTATATGCATTATCCCCTTTAGCCCTTACAATAATCATTGGAGCAGGTCCTGTCCCCATTTTACAGATGAGGAAACTTACACTCAAACTGGTATTAAGTGTCAATTACTGTAGGTCAACCCATCAGAAAATGAAGTACACAGGATAGCATGCTATGGGAGATCCAAAGACACAGAAGGACTTTAGGAAAAGACATTGTGAACGTGTGATAGTTTTTTTTTTTTTAATATGGAATGCTTCACAAATTTGCGTGTCATCCTTGCACAGGGGCCATGCTAATCTTCTCTGTATCGTTCCAATTTTTTTTTTTTTTTTAGTATATGTGCTGCCGAAGCAAGCACGTGTGATAGTTTTAATTCGGAACAGAAGTATAAGGAATGGCAACATGTATTACATAATGATTTTGCCAAATGAGTCTTTGTCCTAAGCACCATGTATTTAAGGCATGAGTCCAAAGCGCAGGGTCATGAATTAATTGTGGTCTACAGTAACCCTAAAGAAGGAGACACTTGAACTGAGTGTTTTTCAAGAATGGGTAGGACTTCACTTGGTTAGAGGAGTGGTTGAAGAAGGTGTCCCACCCAAAGAGACTGGTATGAGTGAAGGTCTAGAGATGAAAGATATAAGACATGTTTTGTTTGGTTTTTTGGGGGGGCTGTTGTGGTTTTGTGTGTTTGGCTGGATTTTTCTTTTTTTGGCCACACCACATTACATGTGGGATCTTAGTTCCCTGACCAGGGATTGAACCCTGGAGGGCCCTCGGCAGTGAGAGCGCAGAGTCCTAACCTGTGGACCACTGTGGAATTCCTGACACAAGGCATGTTTGAGCAGAAACTAGCATATCAGTTAGCTGGAGGAAGACGGTGGAGGCTTTGCCCAGAAATGTAGTTTAGAAGGTAGATCTTAAAAAAAAAAAAAGAAGGTAGATCTTGAATCTTGGACTTGGGAGCTGGTGCTGTGTGGAGTGGTCAGGTCGAGTCACTGATGGCTTCTGAGCAGGAGTGGCAGAGAGAGCCCCCTGGTGGAGGATGTCAGAGGAGGCAGCTACAGGCAGAGATGAGGTCGTGGCAAGACTTGAAGCCGGGAGCACTTGAGGGCCTTCCCTGCGGATGTAACGTGGGAAAGAAGAGGATGCGATGGTGGCGAGAGACTTTGGAAAGGAGGAAGCAACAGGATTTGGTGGGGGAAATCCATGGCAGTCCTTATGGCTGAGAACTCTGGACTTCCACTGCAGGGAGCATGAGTTCAATCCCTAGTTGGGGAACTAAGATCCTGCAAGGCTTGTGGTGCGGCCAAAACAAAAACAAGCCAGGATTTGGTGATTAGATATGGGCACTGAGGAGAAAGGGAAGAGGCAGAGACAACTTCACGCCTTTGAATGTCGCTGTGTGGCCCAGAGAGCAGTAACATTAATCAACAAAAGAAGAAGCTGAGAGAAGCCTGAATCAGGGGAAAGCCCATGTCTTATTTACACAGAGATAGAGATGGTACAAGATATCAAACTGAAAATGCCCCGCCAGGAAGTAGGAAATGTAGAACTGAAACCTGAGAGGTCAGGATTAAAGATGTGAGGTTGTCTTTGGCATAAAGATCACGTTAAGTTACATGAGAGTAGATGGGCTGTCCAATGAGATGGTGTAGAGAGCATAGCAGAGGGTTGGGACTGACTGGAGGTTAGCCATGTTTAGGAGTCGGAAGAAAAAGCCTTCAGTGAAAGAGGCAAAGGAGAGGTTGGTGCAATTTGTCACCACCCTTTGACAAATCAAAGCTCAAAGCAAGTGGAGAGTAAGAGTGAACATTTAGGGATTTTCACAGCAGTTCGATAGTGCCACATCATCCAAGCCCATGACTTTGTACTTTCCTGAAGTATCGCTTCGCAGCAGATGGGAAATTTTAAAAACTGATCTGTACCACCAACCGAGAAGTGCTGCTCAGCAGCCAAATGAGCCAAACAGTCTGCTCCTAGGTACATACCCAAGAGGACGGAAAACATGCACCGTGCAAAAAGTGATACAGGAATCTTCACAGCAGCCTTCTGCTTAATATCCCCAAAGTGGAAACAACCAAGATGTCCATCAACTGATGGCTAGATGAATGAAGTATGATCTGTCCAAACGAAGGAATGTTATTCAGCCATAAAAAAATAATGGAGTACTGCTACATGGTACAGCGTAAGTGAACCTCAGAAACAGGGCGCTGAGTGAAAGAAGCTAGGTACAAAAGTCCACGTGTGGTGGGACTCCGCTTTTATGAAATACCCAGAACAGGCAAGTCTGTAGAGTCAGAAAGTGACTTTGTCACCAGGGTCTGTAGAGTGACCACTAACAGGGATGGGGTTTCTTGGGGGCGGGGAGCAGGGGGTGAAAACATGCTGGAATTTAGACATTCCAGTGGGGACATTATACAACCTTATGAATGTACTAAAAACCACTGCATTCTACACTCTGATGAATTTGATGGTGTGTGAAATACATCTCAATAGAATAAGAAAAAAAGAGGAAACTGATCATCTCAAAACCAAGGACAGAGAAACTTTCCAAAAAAATAAAATACAGAAGGAGGGACTTCCCTAGTGGTCCGGTGGCTAAGACTCTGCCCTCCTGGTCAGGGGGCCCGGGTTCAATCCCTGGTCAGGGAACTAGATCCCACATGCTGAAACTGAGACTCAGTGCCACCAAATAAATAAATTTTTAAAAAAAAGAAGGAGCAGTTGAGGAAAGGAGGGAGGAAGAAAAGCCTGTTGATTTAGGGTGCTTTAACCCGGAAGATTAAGCCAAAACACCATTCCGTGTCAGCATTTCTCCAAGTGTAGTCCATGAACTCCTATGGGTCCCTGAGAACTTTAAAGTTATTTTCAGAATAAAATTAAAATGTTATTTGCTTTTGTCATTGGCACTTGACAGTGCAGAAGCAATGGTGGGTAAAACTCTGCTGGTCCCTAAGCATGAGTGAAGGTGAGGACACCAAACTGAACCAGCATACCCTACATTCTTCACCACCATGCAGTCGCTCGAGAAAGGGCAGATCCAGGACTTCCCTGGCAATGCAGTGGTTAAGAATCCACCTTCCAGTGTAGGGCACACAGGCTTGATCTCTGGTCCAGAAACTGAGATCCCACATGCCTGGGGGCAGCTAAGCCCATGTGACACAAGTAGAGAAGGACTCGAGCCGCAACTACTAAGTCCAAGTGCCACAGCAAAGATCCAATGCTGCCAAAAAATAAATGCTAAAAAAAACAAGGCGGGGGGTGCACAAATCCATCCACTGTCCACTCATTGGAAAAGACCCTGATGCTGGGAAAGATTGAGGGCAGGAGGAGAAGGAGGAGCAACAGAGGATGAGATGGTTGGATGGCATCACTGACTCAATGGACATGAATTTGAACAAACTCCAGGAGATAGTGAAGGACAGGGAAGCCTGGCGTGCTGCAGTCCATGGGGTCGCAAAGAGTCAGATACAACTGAGCAACTGAACAACAACCAAAGAGTGTCCTGGATGAAGCATAAAATCTCAACCCTGAGTACATGTCTTTTTAACATTCTGTTTGAAGAACTGAGACACGTGCATGGAATACCCTCTGTCCCAAAGTAGAAGTGTCTCAAAGCAAAGCACCTGTGCCCTGGCTCAAACTGCACGTTGAATTGACAGCTTCTCTTACACAGAAGACCATTTTCACGTGAAAAAATGACTGATAGACAAACTGGTTGTTTAGACTGGGCATTTGGCAGATAGCTTCTTGGAAATGTGCAAAGTGAGCCTGTCACTTCAAGGAACATTACTGACAGTGTTTGTAATTAGTGATAAATTTCAACTTTCAAGTGAAAATTTGAATTTTGCAAAACTTATATTTGCTACCATGAGCTAGACAACTTCCCATTTTATAAAGACTTCTCTGCTGAAAATCAATGGTAATACTAAGAAATGTGATTTTTTTTTTTTTTTGGATATTGTATTATAAGGATGTCTCAAGATTTGAAAGATCTCCCTAACTCAGTGAACCAATATTTTCCCAATGACCAATGCACACTGTTAAAAACCCAGGCCTGGCTAATATCTATTTATAGCTCATGAGAGACCTGTGGATTTTAATGTAACAGTGTGAAAAGCTCATTGATATGATTTCAGATTCCGTGTTACAACTAACCTTTAAGAAACTACTTATTTGCTGAGTTTTGATTTTCTGTATGTTATCAAAGACAGAATATCCAAAATTACCTGTAAAGGCTATTAAGATTCTCTTTCCAGCTGTATATCTTTGTGAAGCCAGATTTTTTTTCATATATTTTGGCCTAAATGACATATTACAACAAACTGAATTCAGAAGCAGTTTTGAGCATCCAGCCTTCTTCTATTTAGCCAAGGCCAGATATTTGTTAAAAAAAAAATCCCATTCTTTTCATTAAGTGGTTTTGTTTTTATTTAAATGGTTAACTTAGAAAATATAGCTGTTTTCATTAAGAGTACATTATTTATATTAATGTGTAATAGGTTTATTTTTTTTTCATGAATTAATAATTTTAAAACTTTTAATTTTTTTTTCTTTTGCCTCTGCCGCATGGCATATGGGATCTTAGTTCCCCAAACATGGATCCAACCTATGGCCCCTGCAGTGGAAGGCTTTTAAGAGTATAAAGTGATGCTAATTAACAAGGACCTCCTGTATAGCACAGGAAGATATATTTAATATCTTATATTAATAATAACCTATAATGGGAAAGAATCTAAAAAAGAATATATATACATACACACACATATATATAACTGAATCAGTTTGTGTATACCTGAAGCTAACACAACATTGTAAATTAACTCTATTTCAGTTTTTTTTTAATGATTTTTAAAACAGCAGTGCTGAGACCAAAATGTTTGACAGCCACTAATGTATATGTGCTAAGGGTGTCCTCTGAACTCTTGGTGTGGTGTTGGAGGTGGTTGTCTTCTTTTTGGTAAAACCGGTGTCAATACCTGGCTAAGACAACACACAGCAGTTCTAGTTCTGTCTTCTTCCTCACACCTGCCAAAACATGCTCTGTTTTCTCTTCATCAAGGTCACATGAACCATTGCCTGATCAAATGGGGTCATATCATATTCCCACAGAGCCCAGAAATAGCGATATGGGATGAGAGACAAAGAAATTCATCAGACTTGAATGAAAGCAGTCCATTTCTATTTCTTCACATGGAACTTCAGGACCTTTTAGGATTAATGAGTAATTTCACAAGTCTTAGATCTCAGAGAGGGAGGAACTCCACTAGCGATCTCAGTTAATAGATCCAAGTTTCTGACTCAAGACAGCAGTGGGGCCTGAGGAGACATCCAGCGACGAGCTGGGGAGACCAGCGGGGTACACACACTCCATGTTGTAACTACTGGGATCCTTGAAGGCAATGGTCCCCAACTTTTTTTGACACAGGGAGCAGTTTCCTGGAAGACAGTTTTCTCCAAAGACCAAGACAGTGAGGGGTAGAGGATGGTTTCAGGCTGACTCAAGCACATTACATTTATTGTGTGTTTAATTTCCATTAATACTATCATTGCATCAGCTCCACCTCAGATCCTTGGATCCCGGAGGTTGGGGACCCCTGCCTGAAAGGGCCAAGTGCAGTGCCTCCCAGCAGTCCGCTGTAGGGTGTAGGCATAGTGAGTGCCCTCCAGTCTGCTCTTGGCCTATACCCATTCTTGCTTGGGAATCCCGGGTTTAGGGTGCAGATTTGATCTTCAGCCTTCATCCACTGATAAGTTTCTGCAGGGTCCTCCTTTATTATTTTTTTAATATTTATTTATTTGGCTGTGCCGGGTTTTAGTTGTGGCATGCAATCTCTTAGTTGCTGCTTGTGGAATCTAGTTCCCGGACCAGGGATCGAACCCAGGCCCCCTGAATTGGGAGCACAGAATCTTAGCCACTGGATCACCAGGGAAGTCCCCAGGGTCCCCCTTTAAGCAAACAATCAAATAGAAGAAACTGTTCCAGTGTGGCGGCCACACAAGCTCTAAAAAGCCTCCAGACCGGATTTAGAGAGCAAACCTCTGCCTATTGGGTGCCATTCAGGGAAAACAGCAGCCCCTGGTCGTCGAGCTCAGGGTTTTCTCCCCAGGACCTGCCCTGCACGAGGGTTTAGGAAGGCAGAGCTCCTCAGCCCCGGCTGCCCATTAGGGCCACCCAGACCTAACTGCAGACTGACGGGCGGGTGTGCGGGTGGGAGCTGCTTCTGTTGGTTTATTTTAGAGATTCTTCAGGTGACTGCAGCCACTGTATCAAGCGTCGGCTCCCACACAGCAGCACTGAGACTCAGAAGCAGCTTGTAGGATGACACCCGCCCCCCAAACAGCACATCCCCAGTAGGATGAAGGGCAGCCAGGCTCGGAAGCCTGCCGAGCTGAGCAGCAGCGGGGAGCAGGGTACCGTGTTGACAACCAGCTCCGGGTTGTCACAGCAACTCGCCCAGCACAGCTCCTTCCTCCCCTTGGCGGCTTCCAGAGCCTGGAGGCTCCGCTGTTCTCTCTGATGATCTTCCTGTCCTTGGTAACCTGGCCTGCTGCGCTCTTTTTCTTTTTCTCCCAATTATTCCATCTCCTTATCGGTACATTTCCTGGTGCGCAGTCAGACTTCACCTGCATGGAACTCCTCACCCAATTCAACGCCCCCCCAAATACACCTGAAAATAGGAGAGAGTGAAAGGGCCTTGAATGCCAGAACAGCTGTTACAAGGGCTGCGCACTAAGTCTGCAAGGAAGACACCAAGGCCCTTGTTCTTGTCTTAGATCTTGTCTGTCTGTTTGTTTTGCACCTTTAAAACAAAGTTAAGACTTCTAAGGCCTGCTGTAAATTAGAAGTAGGAAGAGAGACTATTCTTGGCACTGAAAGATCAAGAAGTGACTGTAGATCCCTGAATAGCAAAGAAAGGGGCAGAAAAGTATGGGAAATAGATATAAGGACTCAGAATGTAGGACAGTGTGGGCACACCCCAATAGGTCCTAAAGCCATCATGCCTTTAGAACAATGACCCAGATCACCAAGAAAATGTCCAGTTATATTCAATTTAAGGAGGCGGCGTGATGTGTGTTGTGTTTTTTAACTTCAAGCATCCCAAATGATGAAGGGTTTCAGTGATTTCAATTGGTTAAAGGTTTTTAACCCTTTAAGTGCTTTAAAGGGTAAACTCTCAGCTGTCCGAAACTTTTTTATGAGTACTCTAGGTAATTAAGATCCACCCTATTTGTTGTTTTTGTTCATTTATGCCCCTATTCCTAAAACATTAAAGACAAAAGATGTAAGGCATTTGGTGTTTACATATACTTTCTAGTACCTGGCTCTGGTTCTTAGCAATACTTGCTGCTAGTCCCACAAGATTTCTGCCCACGCGGTACGTATGAGGCTTGTCGTATTCCTTTACTCATTCATCTGACTGTGAAAGGGTCACAGTTGCCCCCTCCCCTCGACTAGCAGCCCTGCATCACTTCACCTTAGGTAGCTAGAACATAAACCATTCCACGCCACCCCCTCCGTCATTCTGTGCTCCATAAACAGAACGCTTGGCATGTAGTGGGCACATAATAAACATCTGTCGGATGAATGAATGAGCAAATGAGCCAGTCATCCACAGAATTATCTACATCGACTGTTTGCATGAAGCTATATATTTGATAAATATATAGCCCATTATGAGAGCAGCATTCAAAGGACACCAGTAGATCCTGCCACCACGAAGAAGATAAATGACTGATACATTGTTGTGTGAAAAAACTAGGATACATAAGTATACAGGTTGCAATCATAAGTTGTTTTTTTAATTATTATTATTATTTATTTGGCTGTGCTGGATCTTAATTCCAGCACACAGCATCTTTAGTTGCAGCATGTGAGATCTAGTTCCTTGACCAGGGATTGAACCTGGGCCCCCTACATTTGGAACACAGAGTCTTAGCCACTGGACCACCAGAGAAGTCCCTGTGATCATAAGTATAAAAAAAAAAGGTTATGGGAAAAATAACTAGGAGAACATCAGCTAACATATAACATGATTATCCAGTTACTCGTTCACTTAATTCAGCATTTTATGTATGATACTCATCTAAGCCTTGAAGTTAACCAAACTCACAACTATATCACCAGTGATAAACTACCTGCAACTTACAATTGAAAAGTTAAGAATTGCAGGGACTTCCCTGGCAGTCCAGTGGTTAGGACTCCAAGCTTCCACTGCTGGGGGCCTGGGTTCAATCTCTGGTCTGGGAACTAAGATCCCACAAGCCCCGAGGTACAGCCAAAATTGCAAGAATTGCAGCAGCTATAAACCATGACCAACTCAAGAACACTAATTATGCAATGATAGACTGGGTAAAGCATCCTTCCAAAAAACAGGAGGGGCCTCAACTCTCTGCTCAGGCGCTACAGGAGGAACGCTGCCAAGCCTATCGGCCAGATTTCATGATGGTTGATGTGAGGAACCCTGGCTGTGAGTCTGCAGTGAAACAAGGCAACGTGCTGATTTTAGTCCGGGAACACCCAGTGGTGTTGGCCCTTTCCGTCAGCAACCCTTGGCTCTGCATCCTCAGCTCACGGCCATCAAGAGACCCCCTGTAGTTCAGTCGTAACCCTGGGACCATACCCTGAATCATGGCTTCAGAAGACATTTTTCCAGTATACCTAAATGGATTTATTAGCTTGGGCAGTGCCCAGACCTCAAGTGTGTGAGGAGTACCCACCTACTAACTGCCGTGCAACTGTGTATGCTGACAGCAACCCTGTCTGTTGCCAGGGATCATTTGTATTTATCCTCTTAATAATGTGACTGACAATACTCTGCTGGTGATGGAATTATAATAGATCATCAAGGTGTAAAATGGCATTTCTGGGCACAGTTGGGCACCCTCAGTCCCTTATATCATCTAAGAAAAATGCAAGAGAAAGTTCCTAGCAATATTTAATAAGCAGTAAAGGAAACCTCATCATAGGACCTAGTTTGTATTGCCTCAATATAAAATTAATATCTCCCGTGTTAAATTTGTATTTACAAAGAGGCTTCTTTTGATAATTAGGGATGCTGTTGCTGTCTTTGTAGACATCCTTAGTATGCATGGTTTTTTTTTCCTCTCTGGGCTGGGTGTTATGCCAGATCAACTTCCAGAACAAATCTGGGCACCAGCCATGAGTAACCCTCTATTTCTCTTTCTCCCCATCCAGGTTACCCCTTGGCTTTATTTTATCGGCGTTACCTTTTCTACAAGGACAGCTACCTCATCCACCTTTTCCACACCTTTACGGGCCTCTCAATCGCTTATTATAACTTTGGTGAGTGAACTGAGTTAGCACCACAACTATAGGGAGCCTGAGAAGGAACAGACCTGAACAAAACATCCTGGAGGGAATCTGATGGAGAGTGAAGTTGTGATGCTCTGGGAGCAAAGAGAGGGTTTTATGGGCAGGAACACAGCTTAGCTTCTCCTTTCATGTACATTTCTCTCCCAAATAAAAGCATTTTGAGAATGGTTACCCTTACCAGAGGGACTTCCCTGGTGGCTCAGTGGTAACGAACTCGCCTGCCAGTTCAGGGGATGAGGGTTCCATCCCTGGTTCGGGAAGATCCCCTGGAGAAGGAAATGGCAACCCACTGCAGTATTCTTGCCTGGGAAGTCCCATGGACAGAGCCTGGTGGGCTACACTCCATAGGGTCGGTCGCAAAAGAGTTGGACACAACTTAGTGACTAAAACAACAAAACAACCTTTACCAGATGCCATCCACAGAGAGGCACCAGTTTGTCTCTGCTGGGGCTGGAACTGGCCGACAGACCCAAGCAGTACCCCCAGGAGCATCCCTTAGGCCCAACATCCAGAAATACAGGAGCTCCCTGGCAGTCCTGTGTTTTTATACAGTTAATTTCCTTCCCTTCCTCCAAATCAGGAGGCTCCTTAAAAAGAAGAAAGATCCAGATACCAAAGTTTTTTTTTTTCTTCTGTATATATCCTCCTTGTGTTCAGAAGTGTCAGGAAGGGTGGGAAGGTAAGGGCAGTAGGGGGAAAACAGGCAACAACGTGCTGTCTGCTCCACACCCAGGAACCCAGTTCTACCACTCCCTGCTCTGCATCTTGCTGCAGTTCCTCATCCTCCGGCTGATGGGCCGAACTGTCACCGCTGTGCTCACCACCTTCTGCGTCCAGATGGTAAACGTGTCTCTCCCAGGGCAGCTCGGGTCACAGCTGGCCGGGCTGGGGGCAGGGGGAGGACGAGGGTTGGGGTGGAGAAGAAGCCGTGGACTGGGAGATCCACAGCGACCCTCAGCAGCGAGGCTCTGGGTCAGTGTCCAGAGGCCCCGGGAACGTCCCCTGCAGGCTGCCTGCCTCACCGAGGGGTGGCCACTGGCCCTCTGCCCTGGACCCCGCCATCAGGGTTCTTGAGCCTCCTGGGATTAGTGCAGCCATCCGTCCACGAGGGGAGTCCCTCAAAGTCAAGGCGGGAGACCCACTTGGAATGAGCTGCAGGATGTGAGCATCTACATTGTCAGTTTGGGGAAGTCCCCAGCGGTCCCATGGTTGGGGCTCTGAGCTCTCACTGCCGAGGGCCCAGGGGCCCAGGCTCAATCCCTGGTCACGGAGCTGGGATCCCACAGGCCATGCGGTGAGGCCAAAAAAACAAAATTTTTTTTTAACTTTTTAATCCTTTAAATGCTCAGTTTAGCCCTCATTTTGCTGAGAAACCTTGAGGATGTCCGTTTCCCTTTACAGGTTCACTTTCTAGAGCAAGAGAAAGGAAAAAGTGAAAGAATACCTTGGATTTCAGAGCAGGGGGAGATGCACTGTAGTGATGGTGGAATAAATAAATACTCACCCCTCTCCTAGGGCTACCTTCTGGCCGGATATTACAGCACAGCCACCGGCACCTATGACATCAAGTGGACGATGCCACACTGTGTCCTGACCTTGAAGCTGATCGGTGAGTGGTGGGTCCCCTCTGACACCCACGCCCCTCCCATCCTCCTACCCACCCTCGGTCCACAGGCCGCATCGTGTGCCCCCTCCCTCCGCTCCACCCACACCTTCTCTCTCTGCTCAGGTCTGGCCATAGACTACTATGACGGAGGGAAGGATCAGGTAAGTACCCTCCCTCTGCAGAGAGGTGAAGGAGTTTAACCCAAAGGGAGGAGGATGGCTATTATCATCAGGGGTGGGGCCTCCCTCCCGCCCTCGGGCCGGGTGGTATGATCACCATTTCTGACTGCCCAGGTCCAGCTTTTGCTCACAGCCCAGTGATCCAGCCAGCAAGCCCTGGGAAGAGGGCTGCAGCTGGCCGTGGCTGAACTTCCCCCCGACACACCCACTTCCCCCTGAAGCACCGACTCCCCTCCATATTTTCATCCCCTCAAAGAGGTTCTGTTTGCAGAACCCAGTTCAGTGGGGCACCAGGGCGGGGAGCCCTCACACTGGCTCTTGGGGGTCCTGAACTCTTTGTTCTCTTCTTGGCACAGAAATCCTTGTCCTCCGAGCAGCAGATATACGCCATACGGGGTGTCCCCTCCCTGCTGGAAGTCGCCGGCTTCTCCTACTTCTACGGAGCCTTCCTGGTGGGGCCCCAGTTCTCCATGAACCACTACATGAAGCTGGTGCGGGGAGAGCTGACCGACGTCCCAGGGAGGATACCAAACAGGTAATCACCCCCTTCATCAAGACCTCCGTTCAGGCCTCTCACCTGACACAAAGGCGCTTCTGAAGTGACCTCCCAAAGGCCGGCCAGCTGCATTGTCTGCTGTGGCCCAGGCTCTTGCCCTGTGACCAGCGCTGCGTGCCTGCTCATGGCGGGGAGTGGGCACTTGTCAGTTTGGGTCACTTCCCACCATCCCTCCCGAACCTGTGGTACAAACATCAAAATACACTTTTATGCCATAGAATTTTGCCTGAAGCAGTCATGTCCCTGCCTTTAAAACCCATTTTCCCAGTTTAAAAAATGTTAATATATCAAAATCTATATATTTCACAGTCCCATGGACTATAGCCCGCCAGGCTCCTCGGTTCATGGGATTCTCCAGGCAAGAACACTGGAGTGGGGTGCATTTCCTTCTCCAGGGGATCTTCCCCACCCAGGGATCAAGCCTGGGTCTCCCACATTTCAGGCAGATTCTTTACCATCTGAGCCACCAAGAATCAGGAAACTGATCAAGTTACCAGGCAGATCCCTTTGCTGAGAACTTTGGCCAGCCTGTGTCTGAGCATCGATCCAGCCAGGAGAGAAGAGAGCAGATCCAAAGCTGAGCTCTGCATCGGGCTTTCAGTCCCCACGTAGCCTGCGTACACCGGGGAGACCCAGAGGTCCGCCGGACCTGAGGGGAAGCACCCAGACTCAGGACTTGCATGCTCCATTCCCCTGCCCAGCTGAGGCAGCGCACGCCCTCAAGAAGAGCAGAGGGAGGGGCCTCTGCCATCACCCGCCATGACCCCGCCTGTCCCTTTCCAGCACCATACCTGCTCTCCGGCGCCTGGCCCTGGGCCTGGTCTACCTAGTGGGCTACACCCTGCTCAGCCCCCACATCACCGAAGACTATCTCCTCAGCGACGACTACCACGTGAGTGCTTCGTCAGCAGCCGCGGCACAGCAGCACCAGACACTCGGTGGCCAGGCCGGGACCCCCGTAGATAGCTGAGAGGTGGGAGCACCACCTACAACTGCCTGTTGGTCTTGCTCTAGATCTGAGAGTTGGCGCCCATCAGCCAGCGCTGCACAACCTCGCGGGCACAGGGCCATGCCGGGTACGCATCGGCACCTCGACCTCCCCCTGCAGCTCAGCTTGGGTTCATTCTCTTTAACAGCCGGGCGACCTGGCCAAGCCCCTCCAGCCCTGGGCAGACGGGCACTAGGAGCCCAGGACCCGGGGAGAGTTGCTGGCTCGGCCCCATTTCCTTCACTGACGATGAATGTGGACGTAAAAGCCCCCAGCACCAGTGTCCCAAGTGCCCCCCACTTTAGGAGAGGAGGTGAGGCCCCGCTGTCTCGGGGCCTCTCCGAGGGGTTCCCCTTGGCCTATTGCAGAGTAGTCAGCCGCATATGTGAGGTAAGACGAGGAAGGGCTCCTGGTCTAGTGGCATTCCTAACCCACCCACGTTCTCTTCTCTCAAGAACGGCAGCTTCTGGTTCCGCTGCATGTACATGCTGCTCTGGGGCAAGTTCGTGCTGTACAAATATGTCACCTGTTGGCTGGTCACGGTGAGGAGAGGGGTGGGCTCACAGACCAGCTGGGGGGCAGAGGGGGCGGGCTCACAGGGGATGAACCTGTTGGGGGGTAGAGGGGCGGGATCACAGACCACCTGCCTGGAGTGGGAGCCGGGTGGCGGTGGGACACTCATGGCCTGGCTCCCTCAGGAAGGCGTGTGCATTCTGACGGGGCTGGGCTTCAGTGGCTTCGATGAGTATGGGACAGCCAAGTGGGATGCCTGTGCCAACATGAAGGTGTGGCTCTTTGAAACCAACCCCCGCTTCACGGGCACCATTGCTTCTTTCAACATCAACACCAACGCCTGGGTGGCCCGGTAAGCGCCCAGGGCAGGGATGTGTCACTTGACTTCTTCACCTTTCCCCACTGCAGGCGGACCCCTCCAGGCACTCTGACACCCCCAGCCATGCCCACTCTCGTCCCCAACTCAACACCCCCAAAACCATCCCTGTTATGTTTCAAAAACAGAAACAAGGTAGTTAGCGGCCTGGGTACAGGCTAGCCCACCCCTCTCCGCTGCAGCCTCGGCACCAGGCAGGCCACCCGTCATCGTCCACGGTACCAAGCGGGGCCCCAGCTGAGTCTTCATTCAGTCCGTTCTGTCTAAACCGTGACTCATCAGCTTGGCTGCCTTTCATTCTGAAGTGACCCGCGCACACTGCCTTCCCGCCCCAGTGTGGGCGCCAGGAGGCAGGATGGGTCTGAGGCTCATCCTCTCTCACCCTTCTCTCCAGCTACTTCTTCAAACGACTCAAGTTCCTGGGAAATAAGGTTCTGTCCCAGGGCCTCTCGCTGCTCTTCCTGGCGCTCTGGCACGGCCTGCATTCAGGGTACCTGGTCTGCTTTCAGATGGAGTTCCTCATTGTGATCGTGGAGCGACAGGTGAGCCCTCAGGACGGCGGGCAGAGGGGACCTGAGCAGAGGAGCAAGGCTGAGTGAGCCCATTCCTTCCTCCCCAGGCTGCCAGCTTGATTCAAGACAGCCCAGTCCTAAGCAGGTTGGCCTCCATCACCGTCCTGCAGCCCCTCTACTATCTGGTGCAGCAGACCATCCACTGGCTCTTCATGGGTTACTCGATGACCGCTTTCTGCCTCTTCACATGGGACAAGTGGATGAAGGTAGCCAGGGACCTACCCGCCAGAGGGGAAGGGACTGCTGAGAGGTCAGGCGGGCAGTGGGGAGGGGGACAGTTCCAGGCTATCATCTACCACGGAGGCTGCGTGTCCCCACAGGTGTACAAGTCCATTTATTTCCTTGGCCACGTCTTCTTCTTGAGTCTACTATTCATATTGCCTTACGTCCGTAAAGTGATGGTGCCGAGGAAAGAGAAGTTGAAGAAAATGGAGTAATCCCTGGTAAGTACACCTCCCTACAACTGAGCATAAACTACTAGGTCACAGAAGACAGCCGTGGACTGGGATGGGGCGGGGAACGGCTGGTCCTGGGAAAATGGTGTGAACCTCACCGGGCCTGGCTTCCAGAAACACAGTATGGGGCGCTGACTGCTCTGAGAGGTGCCCGGAGGGAGCTGGAAGGGCTGGGGCCCGGGGACCAGGAAGTGACGCCAACTGGCCTCCCGCTGCCTCCCCTCGCAGGTGGCCCACTGCAGGACTGGCACACCAACGACCCGCCTCCCTTCGCAGCACTCCTCTGCCCTGGAGCACAGAGAACCAGAAGCCAGGGTGTGGGAAGACGGGGCTCCCCAGCTGTGCCTCTGCCGCCGGCCACGTCTCCATTTGGGGCCAAAGGGGAAACTCTCATGGGAGGAGCAGAGGGGCCCAGGTCCCTCCTCTGGGCTCCCCCATGCACGTTGCCTTATCTCTTCCCCCTCTAGCAAGGAACTTGTGTTTTTCTTCTGCCAATTTACTATGATTGTATCCATGCCGCTGCCTCCGCCCCCCGCCATGGGGGGAAGGGAGGGGCAAGGCCCCGCCTGCCCCACTTTTCTACCTTGGACTGACTGTACCACATAAAATCACTTCAGTTTGTTTGGTTTTTCACGGCTGGCACCCCTGGCTACTTTCTTTCAAACACAGCCCTCCACGTGTGCCATGGCTGAAACAATCAGGGCTCCCTCGTTGAGGGCGCCAGACTGCAAATACCATAACCTCACGGGTCTTCCTGAGGTCTGAGGGGTTACACCAGGTCACACCATCAGATGCTGCCGAGTTTAGGAACTCTCAGAGGACAACCAGGTTTACAAGAACAACATTTATAAAATAAACAAATAGCAGGCGTACAGCCTGGACTTCTGCAGACCCCAGTCTGGGTGCAGGGAGGGTCTTCCAACAGTCGACTGAGGACAGGGGCAGGAAGCAACGTCCGCACTGTCTGTCGGGGGACCGGGCCCTGCTGTCAGACGACCCCCCACGCTTCTTCAAAGGCAGTGGTGACTTTTGCACAGGTGAGGGCGGCAGAGAGCGGGTAGTTGCTGATGGACACCATCTTCTCTGTGTACTCCACGTCCACCTGAGGAGACAGCATCTCTCAGCGGCTCGTTCGCTCCATCACAGGTTCAGCCCTTCTTTAGGGCAGAAAAACTGCCATCTCATAGCACTGTTTACCACCAGTGTGGGCAAAGGATGGTGAAGGCCTAGTTCCAACCATGAGGCACACCCCAGCGTTCCTCACAGGATGCGCCCGGGGCAGGAGGTGGAGCCCCTCAGCTTTTTTCTTACCCTCTACCTCCCAACTCCTAAGGATCATCAAAATGCTGAGTGCTCTCGGGACTCTGTGCTAAGCTTCAGCTCCGTGAAGAATCTGAGAGTTGAGCCCAGGCCTTACCTTGCCGTGAGCAAAGGCCCCCACCACGAAGACAATGGGGTCACTGCTGGGTGCCAGCTCTCGCACATCACTGACAACTGGGACGGAAAAAGAAGTGCCAATTTTCATACACCCAACTGGGAAGTGGTCTGACACTGGATTCTTAATCACCTAAAGAAAAATAAATAAATAAAAATCAGCCCCAGAAACATAGCCAGAACACCACCTCCAACCAGTAGGTAACAACACCTCACCTTCAAGAGCTTCTGGGGGCCATCAGCTGCTCGAACGCTGAGTTTGTGTAAAAGCTGAACTAGGACAGAAAAACAGAGTTCAGAGCTAGGTGGAGACCCGGCTTCTCATGCCCAGTGATTCAACCAGAAAACCCTTAGGTGAGCTGGGTTCCACGTGTCCCGTGCATCCACACAACTGAGATGCTCTCAACAAGTAGCTGCGAGCACCAGGCTGGTTGTGCAGTGACAGCACCCGCCCCCCCACCCCCTTCTCTGCAGCCAGGAACCCACAAGCATGGGAAGAAAGTGCAGACCGCTGGTGCTGAGATCAGTCACGTGACCCCTCCCCCACTTAAAAACGCCACACTTTATTCAACCCTTCATCTTCCTCCCTCCATCAGTTCTGCCAAGTTTCTCACCCATGAGGCCACAAAAGCGGTCAAAGGTTCTGGGAATTCGAGTCTGGGGGTTCACTTCAATCAGCACATTCTTCTGCGTGTGGATGTAAACCTGGAGCAAGCCCGCCCGGTTCAGAGGACTGTCCATCAGCATCAGTAAACTCTGAGGGAGGTGGGGTGGAGACCAGGGCACAGTCAGGATGGAAGAGAAGCCCCACAGCTGCCTTACCTTCCGTCCAGAGGCCCCAGGGCCTGAGCTCTGCCCCTGGAGTTACCTGGTGAGCTATGTCTGGCCTCACTTCCCCAGGGTCCCGGCCATTCTTCAACAACATGGACTTGTGCTTGTCACAGTTGAGTAGCTCATATGTCTTTCCCACCTGAGAAAAGGGAACAAGAGCTACATAAGCTGCTTTTCCCTGGGATGCCAGTTCTCAAAGAGGGGTCCCCAAACCAGCAGCATCTGAAAACCTAGTGAACAATCAGATTCTCAGGCCCACCCCAGATCTATACATCAGACACTTGGGGTGGGGCCCCCAAATCCTGCAGGGGATCCTCTGTGCCCACATCTTTCCGACCCCCACCCCCATCACTGATCTTGGAGGGAAGAGGGAGGAAGAGGGCAGCCTGTGATTCCACACACTCTAAACTGGATCTAATTTTAAAACCTATGGGTATCAAGCAAAGCCAGTGAGGGGTGATGGAACCAGGCAAAAGTTAGGTTAGTGAGCAAGGCTGACGGCTTGTTTACCACAAAATCATTACGTGCACACTGGGCAAAACATACATGGTCACTACCCTCAGTCTGCTTAAAACAAGCTTGCAAAATGTGAAGCGCTGCAAATCTGAACAGGAAGAAGTGTGAAAACTAATGAGGCCAGAGATAGTGTAACCAAGGAACATTCCCAGAAGTAAAAGAAAAGGGGATAGCTCCAGGTTTAAGGTGTATGAGCAATAGCTAAAACAAACAATTGCAAATTGGAGCCCTGAGGAGCATTAGGGTGGTCAGTAAAAAGTTTTAAGTACAAATACAGTTTTGAAAGGCTAAGTTTTTATGTATCAATACAACATTTGTATGTCTGGCAACATTTTGAGATATGACTCCAAAAAGTTTAGAGGAAGAGGCATGTAGACTTTGAAATTAACTGAGTAAGTGACATAAAAATGTCAGAGAACAAAACCAAAGGGCCAAGAATTAAGTCCATGGAACACTTTTGTATGTATGTGCGTGCTCAGTTGTGTCCAACTCTGTGGCCCAGTGGACTGTAACCCACCAGGCACCTCTGTCTATGGGACTTCCTAGGCAAGAATATTGGTGTGGGGTGCCATTTCCTATTCCAAGGACATTCTAAGTTATAGAAAAAAAACAACCTTTTGAATAGATGAATCTAGTTTTGACTCATTAGTAAGTTATAACCAAGGTTTTGTTCTTTTAATGGAATAGAACAAAAAACATCAGAGTAATTCAAATGCAGTCATGGTAGATAAAGGACTACAAAACTTTCCTTCATATAGCTGAGTGTACACACTGGCTCACCGTGTAATTTTTTTCTTTTTATTGTGGGCTGTGGTTAATAAGCTTGAAAACCACTAATTAGAATAATCAAAGAATGAATACCATGTGTATTCTGTAGTAGGTACTGGAGATACAAGAATTTTTAAAACCTTATTCTGTCCTTTTTATAGCCTTCTAGTGGCAAAGACAATCAACCACATGAATATTTAATTCAAATTGTGATAAACATGAAGGAAAACTAAATGGTTCACTAAAGGATTATGAGGACCTGATTTATACCAGGAATGAAATCATTTCTATGAGATAGAATAACATTTAATAACTGAAGAATGAGTAACAGACTCAATAATTGTCCAATGAATAAGCATTAAGTAGGAATTAATGAGGCAAAGAGCTGAGTAAAGGGTGCTTGCAGTTAAACAACATTTATCTGCAATGGCCTTAAGGTATAAGAGAACTTAGTGCTTTCAAAGAGCTTAGAGGAGGCCAGTGAGGCTGGAGTACAAAGAATAAATGGAGAGGGGACTTCCCTGGTGGTCCAGTGACTAAGACTCTACACTCCCAATGCAGGGGGCCCAGATTAGATCCCTGGTAGGGGGGGGACTAGATCCAGCATGCCACAATGAAGATCTCATGTGTCACAACTATGACCAAGCACAGCCAAATAAATATTTTTTTAAAAAAAGAAGAAATAGAGCAGGCTGATGAGTCTTGTTTTCTGGCAGAAGCAAGAGGTACCAGCACAAAGAAGACAAAAGCTAACAGTACAGAAAACTTCAACCTTCAGCTTCAACTTCAGCAATGGATTTATCACCCTTGGAGTATCATTAATGACAACTGGCCTAATTTACTCTGGAGTATGTTCTAGGAACTTTAATTTAGCCACAACCTTTTCAGCTTCTTAATAAGTAACCTGAATCAGTAACAACTAATTCCAAGTGACAAAAATTATTCTAAATCCTTTACACACATTAATTCCTTTAATCCTCCCAACAATCCAGTAAAACAGGTACAAATACCATCACCCCCACAGAACATACCAGGAAATGAAGTGGTTAAGTGAATCTGAGAACTAACCGGCTGGAGGGATGAATATATGAACCTATAATTAGGTTAGAAATATCAATTATAGAAGAAAATGAAAGGAAACCTGATTAGCTGGTCATTTAAAAGGTTTTCTAAACTGCAAGCTTAATAAAGTGCCACAGTGGCTGAGGAAAGGTGGAAAAGAATTGCACCTAGATTACTATGGAAATGTACTACTTTTAAAGCACATTCATTACAATCCCCCTGCAAGGTATTAACTGCGTTCTACAAACTGACTACAAACTTTTCTCAAGAATCAGATGCTTAAAACAAGTGTAAGAACCTGAGTTAAAATTCAGGTCTGACTTCTCAACTTGTGCTATTTCTTCTGGCTCTACTCAGTGAACAAGTTTAGCTCTAAAGGGCAAGAGAAACAATGTCAAAAGGAATGAGAACACTGCATAAAGTTTAAGACAGGGAACTGCCGGATTTATTTGGGAGAAGAGCCAAATGATAGGTAAAAATAAAGACGTGAATGTATTAATGATAACCTGATCCAGGCAGTGTTTTGAAATATATAGTAGTAATAAAGGAGACTGACAGACACGTTTCAGTGAATCAAAACACTAAGTCCTTACAAATAAAAGGGTGAGCCGACTGAGCTAAAGAGCCTCTTGATCAAAGTGAAAAAGGAGAGTGAAAAAGTTTACTTAAAGCTCAACATTCAGAAAACTAAGATCATGGCATCCGGTTCCATCACTTCATGGCAAACAGATGGGGAAACAGCGGCTGACTTTATTTTTCTGGGCTCCAAAATCACTGCAGATGGTGACTGCAGCCGTGAAATTAAAAGATGCTTGCTCCTTGGAAGGAAAGTTATGACCAACCTAGACAGCATATTAAAAAGTAGAGACATTACTTTGCCAACAAAAGTCCATCCAGTCAAGGCTATGGTTTTTCCCCTAGTCATGAATGGATGTGAGAGTTGGACTATAAAGAAAGCCGAGCGCAGAAAAATTGATGTTTTTGAACCTGGTATTGGAGAAGACTCTTGAGAGTCCCTTGGACTGCTAAGAGACCCAACCAGTGCATCCTAAAGAAGATCAGTCCTGGGTGTTCATTAGAGGGACTGATGTTGAAGCTGAAACTCCAATACTTTGGCCACCTGATACTGAGACCTGATTCATCTGAAAAGACCCTGATGCTGGGAAAGATTGAGGGCAGGAGGAGAAGGGGACGACAAAGGACGAGATGGTTGGATGGCACCACCGACACAATGGACATGGGTTTGGGTGGACTCCGGGAGTTGGTGATGGACAGGGAGGCCTGGCGTGCTGCGGTTCATGGGGTCGCAAAGAGTCGGACACGACTGAGCGACTGAACTGACTGACTGAGCTACAGTAACTACCTTTCCCCTTTGCCCAGTAAACTTGTCTTGGGATGAACCGAGGAACGACGCGAGGGACGAAACCTTTCCCCTAAGACGACTTTGGGGTTAGGGTTATCACAGAATCCTGGTAAATCAATCGAAGCAAGGATGTGAGCGGCACAGAGATTCAATAGCAAAGAAAACGAGTACTGCCAACCCAGGATGTTAAACGAAGAGGCAGTCGGATTAGGCCACTCCTTCTCCAAAAGCCTGTTCCACCCGTCTCTGCTTTCTCCATCCATCACCCCCTGAGCCCACAACCCTCACCACACCGGATCCCATTCTATCGATCCACTAGCTCTTCATCTCCTAGCCCGAGACTACCTTGACTGTCTCCAGACTGGCTCCTTCCAGCACCACAATGAGCCTACGGCCCCCGATCTTGCTTCCCGCCCCAAGTCGGGGCCGCTTGGGCGCCACAGCATCCCAGTCCTCTTCCTGCTCCGCAGCCCGGCGCTCACGAGGTTGGAATGCCCCACTGGGCGCAGCCATCTTGCATCCGGATCGGAAATTGTGTAACGCCTTTAAATTGGCCTCAAGCTCGCCCCAATCGCCAGCTTCCTTCCGTCTGCCCTTTCGAAAGTGGGCGCTCGGAAATGGCGACGGCTCCGGGTCTGGCGCTCGCGAAGCCTCTCTGGGAGGGCAGGGTTCCAGAAAGGGGCTGGACTTCCGGATGCGTACTTCCTGTGCGCCCAGCTCCGGTCCGCCGTGGGCTGAGGGGAGGGTTCAGAAAGGAGCGCACTTCCGGTGCCCTTTCTCCCGCGAGCTCCTGGGGCCCGGACCCTCGTGTGAAGGGTGGCCATCCCTAAGCGGGGAGCGCGGTAGAGGCGGGCCGGCACCCGCTTCTTACCATTGGTGCCGCGGGCCTCAGGACCGAACATGGCCCAGAACTTGAAGGACTTGGCGGGACGGCTGCCCTCCGGGCCCCGGGGTATGGGCACGGCGCTGAAGCTACTGCTGGGGGCCGGCGCCGTGGCCTACGGCATCCGCGAATCGGTGTTCACCGGTGAGCAACCTGCGCCCGCTTTCCGGACTCCCGCCAACGTTCCCTAGACCCCTTCCCAGCCCCGCCGGGGCCCCGCGCTCACCCAACCCCTCACCCCGCCCCACCAGAAGCTGGCACGTACTCTGAGCCCGGCCTGGACTGACCCCCCACTCCTCTCCCTGCAGTGGAAGGAGGGCACAGAGCCATTTTCTTTAATCGGATCGGAGGCGTGCAGCAGGACACCATTCTGGCCGAGGGCCTTCACTTCAGGTAATGGCGGGCAGAGCTGACTGACCCTGACCCTTCACCCTTGAACGTCGACCCACCAGTACCTGTAGTAAGACTTAACAGCGAGATTCAGCGCTGCCCTTTCCCCTCCTCACCCCATCTCCCCGAACAGTGGTGCTGCCCAAATCTCCAGCAGCACATACTGTTATTTTCTGAAGGGAGAAGAGAATTTCTCCTTGACCGTGGTCATTAAGAGGAGGAGCAGGCCAAGAAACACGTGGTGACGGAAAACCGGGCAGAACTAGTGAAATCGCAGCTTCCTAACCCCTATCCCTGTTCCCTCCCCTCCAGGATCCCCTGGTTCCAGTACCCCATCATCTATGACATTCGGGCCAGACCCCGAAAAATTTCCTCCCCCACAGGCTCCAAAGGTAGGTCTGGGCACTGGGGCGTCCCTGACAGTAAAAACGGCAGCCTGGTCAGAGACTGGGGAAGATGGCAGTGTCAGATCTCTTGGGCCTTGGCTTCCACTTCTGCAAACAAGGAGTAATAAAAGCACCTGCTCCAGGGATTAAAGCAGTACATTCTGGACATGCTGTGCATTTGCTCATTTCCAACTGTTCCTCCCCCCACTGTAAGCTCAGTAAGAGCACTGTTTGTCTTTTGTCTTGTTCACTACCTAGGTCAGAGCCTCGCTTTAAAGCCTTTGTTTCACTGTTTGATTTGTTAATCTACTGGTGCATTCTGTTCTGGGGAAACTTGGTCCCAATCTTCACCTATTCCCTAGGGCACCTATTCCCTAGACCATTCAGATGTTGTGCCTTTGAGATTCCCCAGATCATCCCTTACACACACACACATACACACAATGAGGCAAGTAGCTCACCTGTAATGTAATTTTTTGCATTATCTTTAGTGAAGGTTGCTTAAATTCCCAAAACCCTGGGATTCACAAAACAGTCTTTGTTCTCAAGCCCTTACTGTCTAGTTCAGGAGACTGGTGATAATGATACAGTGTAACAACTTTCAGTGAAGCGTCAAAAAAAAAAAAATCATTTTCTGGAGGAGGGGCCATGGGCAGAGAAGATTTGAGCATGGACAAGTATGCACTTGGCCTGTGCTGAGTCACTTCTCCTCAGCCTCCTCACTCTCCTCTGCCCAAGGCCGTTCTGGGCCACAGGGCATTGCCCTAGGTAGCCAGGGGAGTGCGCACAGGAGAAATGCCTGGGGAGGGCGGCTTTGCAGAGAAGCCAGGTGAGCCCCCATAGCCTTGCCCAGCCACTGCTGACCTCTCTCTTAGACCTGCAGATGGTGAACATCTCCCTGCGAGTGCTGTCCCGACCCAATGCCATGGAGCTGCCCAGCATGTACCAGCGCCTGGGGCTGGACTACGAGGAGCGAGTGTTGCCGTCCATTGTCAACGAGGTGCTCAAGAGCGTGGTGGCCAAGTTCAACGCCTCCCAGCTGATCACCCAGCGGGCCCAGGTCTGACTCCAGCTCCCTTTCTCTCCCACAGCGTCAGCATTTCCCTCCGAAGCCCCACGGACGGGCTTTTAGGAAAGACAGCCCATTAGGAAAGGACTGTAACCTGAGGTCCCATCCACCCAAAAAGCCGTGCTGATGGCCAGTGTGGGGAACGAGAGCCGGGCCTGGTTAGTGTCAGGTGGGGAGGGAGAACCATGACCTAGACCCGTACACACGATTTTGGAAGGAGTCGAGCTTAGCAGTCCCTGTGACCGAGGCCTCGCCAGCTCGGCCCGCGGGCCCAGTGAGGAACTCGGGGAGCATCAGTGTGCCCCTGCAGTGTTCCGGAGATCTGGGATTCCCGTGGTCACGGCAGCACGCCTTCCTTTCAGTTCTCCGGCCCCCTCAACTCCCCTCTCCCGTCCGCCCCCTCCCCCCAGGTGTCCTTGCTGATCCGACGGGAGCTGACAGAGAGGGCCAAGGACTTCAGCCTCATTCTGGATGACGTAGCCATTACCGAGCTGAGCTTCAGCCGCGAGTACACGGCTGCTGTGGAAGCCAAACAAGTGGGTGAGTCGGACGAGGTCATCTGAGGAAGCAGGCAGGTGCGACTGCGTTCCCGCCGCCTCGCATCCCCGTGACCCTGATTCTCTCCCGCCACAGCCCAGCAGGAGGCCCAGCGCGCCCAGTTCCTGGTGGAGAAAGCGAAGCAGGAACAGCGGCAGAAGATCGTGCAGGCGGAGGGTGAGGCCGAGGCAGCACGGATGATATCCTTCCGCAGAAGCGCTCCCAGCGCAGGCCGGGGGCATGCGGCTCCACATCCTCCCCCGTAGGCTGGCTGATGAGACTTAAGGCGAATGCGACCCGTGCCGTGCGACCCCTGGGGGCGGGGTTTCCAAGTGGGATCTGAGAACTTGGTGGGGCACCCGAGGGCTGGCTCCCCGCCATGAGGCAGATCAACAGCACAGCTGGCCTTGCCTCACTTCGCCGCTGCCTCCAGTTCCTGGCAGCAGCCTGCAGGGAGGCCAACAGGTGGGGCTGGGCACGAGCCCGGTGAGCGCAACCTTGGATCTGACAGCCCACGGGAGGGCCGAGCCTGGGGAGTAGTTAGAACAGTGCCCTGATTGAGATCTGGCCTCATGTGGCCCCTTAACCGCATCCTGCTTACCTGGGAGAGGCCCTGAGCAAAAACCCAGGTTATATCAAGCTGCGCAAGATCCGGGCAGCCCAGAACATCTCCAAGACGGTGAGTGTGCACACACTGAAGGGAGGAAAGTAGAATCTTGCTTGTTCAGATTTCTGTTCAAATTGGCTTGTCTGACACTTCCTCTCATCAAAAATTACTCCCTGGGCTCCCCTGACCTTCTGTTCATGCCTCTTGTGGACCTAACCCATCACCGTTGCTTGTTGCTTTGGATCCCTGAGTGAGCACAGAAACCAGCATCCCTGTTCTAACCCCCAGGTGTTCTGTCAGTGGTTATTGAATTGTACAGGTAGGAATCAAGGTCTTTTTTGCCTGATGCAAACATTTGTCTCATTTCCTGCCCCGTAGATCGCCACCTCACAGAATCGTATCTATCTCACTGCTGACAACCTCGTGCTCAACCTACAGGATGAAAGTTTCACCCGGTGAGAGACAGGGCCTTCACGTGGGTCGTCCACACAGATCAGGGGCCGGAGCCTGTTACTAGCCTATTCATATGACCCTGGAAAACACCATTTCTCTGGATCAAAGTTAGAAACGTGGGTGGTTAATAATTCCGACCTTGAGTCTCATGGGATTGATTTTATGAGATCAAATAGCATTGTTCCTGTAAAGGCTTTAATTGTAAAGTTCCCTTCCACTGAAAAGCAGTGAAAGATGATATTCAGTCCTTGTCTTGGGGAGCTGCTCTGAGTCACCGAAAGATGCTAGGAAGGCAGAGGTGAGACCTGGCAGTGGCCACGGGAGCAACTCTCTTCCTTCCCAGAGCCAGAGACTCCGGCTTCCAGCAGGCTCCCCTTTTTCTCTTGGGAGGGAGGAGGGGTTTAGAGCTGGGTGGGGCCTGAAACTTATCAATCACATGTGCCTTTCTCTTGTCTTTCTGTGTTCCCTGTTCATGTGGTGATCTGGTGTCCACAGGGGAAGGTAAGTAGTCGACACAGCGTTGGGCTGTGGGGTTTATCTCCCAGTACCTGCCTTTCCCCCACCAGCTCCCCTTTCTGACCTCCCCACCCACACACCAGGGAGGAGGGGGAGGTGCTCTGCCTCTCACAGGTGTGTCCCCTAATCATGTCACCGTCTGTCTCATTTCCACAGTGACAGTCTCATCAAGGGTAAGAAATGAGCCTGGTGACCAAGAACTCTGCCTCCAGGGAGGAAGTGGATCTGTTTCTGCCCTGGTGTTTGAGGAGTCACCTTGGGGCCCACCCCACCCCCACCCCGCTATCATGAGATGGTCCCTCTGCATCGCTCCTCTCAACCCTTCTGATGAACAAAGACTGACCACTTCTGGGGCAATGACTTTCCTCCCTGTGTTGGCCAGGGGTGTTGGGACAGTGTGATTTCTCAGTGATTTGCTACGGTGTTGATTCCTCCCTCGTGGTCCGGAGACGATAACCACCACCCCAGGAATTCTCAATAAATTTTTATTACTGAAGCTGAAGTCAAAGCCTCCTGGTGTGTGTTTGCGGCCGGGGAGGCACCCAGGGGGAAGCAAACATGCGCACGCGCACACCGCGCACTCCCGGGTCCTTCCCCCTTCTCTGCCAGCAGGGGGCGCGAGGACGCCGGCGGAGGCAGGTCGGGAGAGCCTGGCCAGCTGCTCACCCTGGAAGCCCGCAGAGCCGGATCCAAAACAGGACCAGGGTGGGAACCGCGGGCCTTGGGGTCCAGGCCCAGCTGCACTCCCCGCCCCGCCCTCCTAAACCGCATCTCCCCTTTGTTTACCAACATCTCCTTTTCTAAGGCCGGAGCAGCTGTGGCTTTGCTGAGCTAGACCAAAAATCTGATGATCCCAACAGGAGCTGCTTCCTTGGTAACAAGACTCCACGCAACTGTGGGGAGACCACTTGAGCTCACCGGAGGGCTTTCGTGCTCAAACCCCCGCCCTGCGGATCGTGTCACCTGCCCAGGCTGCCCCCACTTCTCAGCCAGGGCCTGCCCTCTGGAGGTGGGCTTAACTCCCACAGCCCTGCCCCCACCGCTACCCCGCAGACCAGTCGCCTCCTCCCTCCTCGATGCCGCCCTCACTGAGCGGGCAGAGAAAGGGGCCCACTGGCTGTGCCCACGTGCCATCTCACCCGTGTCCCGTCCCTTGTATTAAGGGAGACAGGGAAGGGTGGGAACCGGAGGATGGTCGGCACCTGGGGCGGAAGTGTGTGCAGAAGTCAGGGAGTTCTGGTGACGGGGTTAGAGAGCCGGGGCTCACCTTCAGCTGCTTGGCGGCTTGTGAAGAAATCAGATTAACTGGCCCCTGCTCACTGTCATGAAAGGACATGTGAGGAGCTGGGAGCTCCAGGGGAGAGGTGAATGAGCCAGAGTCCAGGTCCACAATTTCATTTCCTTCACATCCCCGAGGCAGGAAGGGAATGGAGGTGCCCAGAGAACCAGCCTGTGTCCAGATCCCCTGGGGCTCTGAGGCAGCCATTTTGATTCCTCCTATTGTTTCCCTTTCCTAGTGACTTCCCCCACCTCCCCAAGGGTAAAGGTCAGAGGTTGCTGGTCCGGAGGGCTCCGTAGTCTTCAGGCCTCCCTGAAGGTCATTGCCGAGGGCACCAGCCGGGGGCCATCTTTACCAGACAGTGTTAGGAGCTTCACCATTAGACCATCCAACACTGTGCTGGAAGATGGACCCAGAGCCGGTCGCAGACATCCAGGCTGGAGCTGGCCAGTCCCTCCAGGGACCCTGGCCGCGGGCCAGCTGAGGTCTCTTGAAAGTCTACTAGCCAATCCTAAACTCCACGTCAGCTGTGGGTCCTAGATCCTCCAGATGACAAATCCCACTGGGTTGGGGGAGGGGCTGGGGCCATTGTGTCCCTTCTGTGGGCAGCCAGCCAGCCAAGAGCCACCTCTCTTGAAGCACCCTCCGCTCAAAAAGAGGGGGCCTCCAGGGCTGGGGCGGGCAGGTTTGGGAGTGGGGACGCCAGCAGCTGTGCGCAGGGAGCCCGTGAGGCCGTGGACGTCGCTGGCACTGAGACAGGGGCCTCCATCATTACCCGGCAGTATTAGAGACTCCCAACCAGCACCCAAACACTGCTGGGTAAGACGGGGGCCCCCACCCCGCCGCCCATCCAGGGCCAGTCCTAGGCCCAGGCCCCCATCCCCCACCACCCGCGTCCCTGGGGACACTTCCGGGTGAGCCTGCAGCGGCCACCAGCCCCACCCTGGGTTGTTGATCCACTGAGGCCCAAGCAGAACTTCAGAAGCCCCCTGACCATCTCTTCTCCACCCAGAGCCCCTTCCCCACCACCCCCAAAGCCAGTCTCTGCCCCCACACACCAGCTTCCCACCCTCAAACCCCTTCAGCAATCCCTAGCCTGGCCCCAGGACCCCTCTCCCAGTGGTCTTTACCTGTCACCAGGCTGCCTGGCCCCCAGAGAGCATGGGCCATGTAGAGCAAGGGGAATCAAGGCCCAGGATTCAAGGCCTTGGAGCCGCCCTGGCCTCCACTCTTCCTTCTTCCTTCTCTCCTGCAGGGCAGCGCAGGCTCCTCACCTGGGCCCCGCCCGCCGCCCCTGCGCACAGGTGTGTCCTCCCGCCATAGGCTGCACCCCGCTGCCTTAACCCCTTCCCTCCCAGTGCCAGCCACAGGCACCTCCTCTGAGGCCTAGTCACCCCACCGGAGGCCCCCAGCCTTTGCCACAGTCTGTCCTCTGCTACCTGCCTCCTTGGATCCGGGGCCCAGGCCAGGGAGGCCTTGTCGCCAGAGGAACAAAGGACAGGGCTGCCTTTGGGCCCCTTCGCCTTCCTCCTTGGGCCTCACCCCACAGCCGCTCCTGCCCCCTGTCCGCTAGCCCTTTCCTCTGAGTCCTCTGCCAGAGATCCTGAGGTCAGTGGGGCTCAGCTCAGCAGGGACTGAGTTCGACCCCCGCCCAGAACATCCCAGCCTGCGGAGGGCACGGGGATCTCCGAGGGGCACCTCCCTGTCCTCACCCTTAGTGTTGGGGCCCCTGCCAAGAGTCCTGAGTTCCTGGTCAGGAACCTCTGCACTGACCCGGCCGATTGGAGTTCTGAGGGCTTCTGAAGCCCTGGCCGCAGTCCCCGTCTCCACTCTTCAGAAGGACCAGGCACCTCACCAGGCAGAGCCACCCCTGGACCCACCTCGAAGCCCAGGAGAAGCCAAGTCCCAGCCTCCAGCAATTAGCCCAGGGCAGTTCGAGGGGTGGGACCCGCCTTTCTTTTGTGCAGCTCAGCTGGGAAGAAAGGGTTGCTGGGAGAGGGGCCCGGAGGCCCACAGGTGATGCTCCACCCTCGCACCCCCTGGAGGGTGACGGCTCCAGGGAGCTGAGATGCCTGCCGAGTTGCCCAATCCCAGCTCTCTACCTCCACACTTGTTTGTGAGCCTGCTAAGTTGCTTCAGTGGTGTCCCACTCTTTTGTTGCCCGCCAGGCCCCTCTGTCCATGAGATTCTCCAGGCAAGAATACTGGAGTGGGTTGCCATGCCCTCCTCCAGGGGATCTTCCCGACCCAGGGATCGAACCCAAGTCTCTTATGTCTCCTGCACTGGCAGGTGGGTTCTTTACCACCTGGGAAGCCCACCTTTGTTTGCTTCCTTCTTAATTCTTTTTTTTTTTTTTTTCCCTTCTTAATTCTTGTCTGTATTTATTCTCTGTTTGTGGACTGTTTCTGGGTCTGCCTTTCCCACCAGTCTCCTCAGTTCCACAATGACAGGAACAATCGGATCCACCACCTCGCCCCAGCACTGCTCCAGCGCCAGGGACATGGGGACACTCAATACAGAAAGTGTCCACTGAGCAAATGACCAGCCAGTCTCAGCCAGCCCAGCGGCAGGGAACCGGGCCTTACCGAGTAGGGCTCTCTGAGACTCAACTCCCCAGGAGACCAGCATTTTCAATCAACATAAAGCCTTAACACAAAGCAGGAATCATGGTTGTCCACTGCAGACACACAGAAAGTGATCAAAAATAAAACTAGGGAACCCTGGTGGCTCAGCGGTGAAGAATCCACTGGCCAATGCAATGGACACAGGTTTGATCCCCGGACCAGGAAAATCCTACGTGCCACAGGACAACTAAGCCCATGTGCCACAACTACTGAGCCTGTGCTCTAGAGCCCATGAGCCACGTGGTCCAACTACTGAAGCCCAAACGCTTTAGGGCCCATGTCTCACAAGAAGACTGTCACAATGAGAAGCCCACACACCGCAACGAGTAACCCCCACTCGCCACAACTAGAGAAAACCCCTAGCAGTGATGAAGACCCAGCACAACCAGATATCAAATAAATACATTTTTTTAAAAAACTAAGACTCTGATCAAGAGCCTAAAGGTAGCAGTGGCCCCAGGAAGGGAGGAGCCAGGCGGTCCTGAGAGCACCAGGTGTCCAGAGGGCAGGGACAGCAGGCAGGGTGGCTCTGGGCCTGTGCTAAATGGCCTTGATCCATCTTCTTAGCGCTTGGACCCAGAAGTCAGGCCAGAGAATGTGGTTGTGTCCCCCTCGGGGTGACCCCGGCTGCATTTCCAGGAATGCAGGCTCTGGGGCCCAGCGGCCAGAGTTAAAATCTTAGTTTCACTGCTCAACAAACAGTCCTGTGGCCTCGAGCAAGTTACTTAATCTCTCTGTGTCTCAGTCTGTCCCACTGTAAAATCGGACTGATACAGGTACCTCGGTTCAATACGTTTAGTCTTGGTTTTGTTCTTTTCTGGGGGGGTCTTGTTTTTTACATTTTTTTGGCCATGCCACATGACCTGTAGGATCTTAGTTCCCTGACCAGGGATCTAACCTGTACCTCTTGCACTGGAAGCTCGGAGTCTTAACCACTGGACCACCAGGGAAGTCCACAATGCTTTTAGTCTCTTACACCAGACCTGATACATGGCAAGAGTGTAATGAATTGGGATTTCCCCGGTGGTCCAGTGGTTGGTTAAGATTTCCTACTTTCATTGCAAGGGGCCCAGGTTCCATACCTGGTCAAGGATGTAGATCTCACTTGCTGCAATTAAGAGTTCACCTAATGCAACTAAAGATTCTTCATGCTGCAACTAAGACCCAGTGCAATCCAATAAATATAATGTGTAAAAAAAAAAAAAAAGTGTGATGAATTATGGTTGCCAGTTATATCATCATCCCTGACCTCAGTGATCTTCACAACCACCCTGGCAGGATCACCCTCCACTTTAAAGAAAAGGAAGAGACAGCCAGACCTGGCTCATGCTCACACTCGCCTGTTAGACTGTGAAGGCTCCCTGCCTGCCTCCCCCTCCCGCCAGGCACACCGAGTTAGAGACCCACACACAGTGACCTAGAGGCTTTATTTACAAGAGGAGAACAGCCTGGCCCCGCCTGGGGCCTCGCTGGGCTATATACAGGATCCCAGGAGAGGGAGGTGAGGACACGGCTATTTAAATTACAGTAGAATGGGGGGGGGGGGGGCGGTGTTGCTCCAGGTTCAGGCTGTGGGTCATCCACTGGAGGCCTCTGCAGAGACAGGGCTGAGGCTGCAAAGGGAAGGGAGGAAAGGATAAGGCAAGGCTGGACCTGGAGTGGGAGACAAGACGCAGGTCTGGTGGGGCTGGGAAGGCAGGGTGAGGCCACAGCCGCCCCCTCTATCCGGGGCAGAAAGCCCAGCTGGGGGGCCCCAGAGACAGGCCAGGGAAGGGCCGTACCATGGCCGCCCCAGGACAGGCCCGGCTCACTTCCTCTTCAGGGAGCCCTTGTTCTTCTCCTTGTCCGCTGACCGCTGTTTCTTCACCTTCTCCTCCTTCTTGTTCTTACTGTGCACATTCTCATACACGTCCTCCTTGTGTCTGCAGGGCGGGGGCCAGCGGGTCAGGAGACAGGGGCAGGGTTCCCCAGCACCAGCCTGGGGTGACATGGGGTCACCCCATCTCACAGGTGAGCAAACTGAGGCCAGAAAAGCAAGGACACCAGCCCTGACAGCGTCCTGACACTAGACTAGAAGCGCCTAGGGGCAGAGGCGCCATCTCACACATCAGTATACTCAGCCCAGGCCCCACGTGGAAGGGCACTCAGGAGACACTTGTGAATACAGGTTGTAAGAACCAAGCTTATACTTGAACCCGAACCTCCCTGGAAAGGAAGGTCGGGCTAGGCAGGGGCCACTCACTTAGAGGAGGTACGGGAGGCCTTGGCATGGGCGTTCTTCATGGCTGGCGGGTAGGTGATGTTCCCGTATTCCGATTCCCGGCCCTTCTGGGACTGCGGGGAGAGGTGTGGTGGGAGGCCGGTGGTCCCAGCAGCACCCCATGATGCCCACTGGCCCCCTCAGCCCAGCCAGGCCCCTGCTCTGCCCGCACCTGCATGACCTCCAACTTCTTCTTGGTGGTCTCGATGAACTGGGCGATGGCCACATAGATGAACTTGTACTGCGCCTCCGTCTGCACCATGCCCGAGCGCTGGGCCCGCACCATCTGGATGGTCTTTTGGATGTCGATGTCACAGTCCAGGCCTAGCCAAGAGGGCAGCCGGATGTCAGGCCCCGAGCGGAGAAGGAGGCGGGGGGGGGGGGGCTGCTCACCCACCAGTCCCAGCGTCCCCCACCGGTCACCCTCACCCTTGGTGGAGATGCTCTCCATGAGCATGTCGATGACAATGATGGTGCCCGTGCGGCCAATGCCGGCGCTGGGGAGAGAAGGGGCGCGTGAGAGGTCCAGCCCGCAAAGGCCGCGAACCAGGGGCTCAAACGGCGCCGGCAGGGGCGGGGCTTAGGGAGCGGGCAGAAGGCAGGGGCGGGGCTTAGGGTAAGGGCAGTGAAACAAGATGCAGGAACCTGGCTGGGTTAGTGCGGTGGGGGTGGAGCAGGCAGGGCATGGGTTTGCCCAACTCTGCACCCATGCTCATCCCTCCAGCCAAAGGATTTGGGGGGAGAGCCTTGCACTCAAGTGCTAAGACGCTGCTCCCCGATGCCCTTCCCAGACTTTCTTCCCAGCCCCGCCGCCTGCTTCCACTTCTCCCCCTTCCCCCCACCACCCCAGGAGACTTGGGACCCCATCCCACCTGTCCTGCCTACTACCCTGGCACCCTGACCCCCCGGCCCTCTCCCACAGCCTTGGCCCGAGCCAGGCTGCCCTCCTCGCATGAGGACCATCTTTCTGCAAGGCTGCATCTCCCTTTTTCTTCAGATCCCAACAGCAGGGTGAAGACAGTGCCCCCGCCGGCGTGCCACAAGGCCACTGGGCTCAGGAGAGTTGGGGGAGCAGCTCACAGGAGGTCTCCCCTCCTTCCCACCCTCTGCCGCCACCCCCTGGGCACACAGACCCCAGCAACCTCAACACCCCACAGAGACCCCAGTTTCACCTCCACCACTAGGCCAGTCAGGCCGATGCCCCAAGTCGCACTGTCTAATTTCAAACCCAGATTGTTAAAAATAACACCCTCTCACCCACTTCCTTCCTGTAACGTCTAAATTAAGGCCATGGGGATTTCAAGAAGGTGGGGGGGGGGGCGGTCACGGGCAGCAGGGTCATTCTTGGCGATAAGCCTGTCCCTGGAGGTAGAGTCCCTGAGACGGCACGTGGAGGGTACCTCCAGGCTCAGCCCACCCGGCCCTGCCCCAGGACACACAAGAGCTGGTGGGCAGAAGGAGGAAGTCCTGGCCCTCAGAGCCTGGGTCACATGGAGGGAGCAGGAAGGGAAGGGAAGGAGACAGACCTCCGTCCCCCCCCACGGGAGACATCAAAACATGAATGATCCCCCCTTCTGGAGCATTTACTGTACTCCAGACACAGTGTGAGGATCTCACGTACAGATAAGGAACCCGGATCAGAGACGTGAAGTCATTTGTCTGAGATCATACAGCCAGGGAGTGGAGGAGCTGGAATTTACGGAAGCTACATCTGTCCAGCAACCCCTGCCTACCCCCTCCTCTCCACCCAGGCCAGGCAGCCTGCTGGGGCCCTGCTGCTCATTGCTGACCCCTCAGCTCCCCAGCTTAGCAGGGTCTCCCAAACATGAACATGGGAAGCTCCAGTGGACCTAGTGGTGCATGAGCCGAGGGGCTGAGCTGGGGGCACTGGCAGGAAGGGAGAAATAGGGGCGGCATGAAGAGGCCTCAGCACCCCTCCCCCTCATGGGTGCAGACGGTAAAGCGAAGAGATGGGGAGCCACACCGACCCCAAGGAGAAACACCGTGGGTAGGTATGTGTGAAAAAACAGGACTGACCAGGATCTGGGTCTACCATGAGCCCTGCTCCAGGTTCCCCCCATGGACCAGAGGTGACCTGACAAGAGGCTTGACCCATTTCCTCATTTGCACATGGCAGGTTGAACTAGACTGGACCGGACACTACATCTCTACGGGGACTCCCCACTCCAGGCAGGGGATCAAGCCATGGGCTTGGTTCAAGTTAAGTTCCACCCATGGGTCTGGAAGCCATCAGGGAACCCAGAAGAGGTGGGGGGCCCAGGAGGCTTTAAATGCGTTCACATGTAAACTGCTTACAACAGTGCAGGACGCTTGGCAGTACTCACTTGCCAGCAACTACTTGGATTATTATCACCGATATCATGATCATTGTCACTCTCACCTGCAATGCACGATGATGGGCCCTGCGTGAGGCAGACTCTCCTGCCGCTGGTTGATCTGGTCCAGGAAGCTGAGAACACCCCCAGGCTCACTGGGGACCCCATGATCAGGCCAGCTCAGGTACTGGTAGTGCCAAATCTCCCGAATCAGGTTCCCCTGGGTGGAGGACATAGGGTCAGTGCACCCTGCTCCCCCGCGTGGCTTCATTCTACCCAACCCAGGAGAACGAGCGTGAGCAGAGCCCCCAGCCTGGGGCAGGGGCAGGGGACACTCACATTTTCCAGCGGGGAGACCTGTAAGTTTCGGAGTTTGTACTCAGTTGTGTCATGTTCCCCGCAATTGGTTACAGTGTAGGGTCCGTAAACACGCTGACTGCCCACTTCTGGCCAGTATGGAACACATTTGTTCTGAAAAGAGAGGGTGGGGAGGGACGTGAGGCACAGAGGCAGGGCCTGAGTGCCCGGTGCTGGTCCGGCAGCTTCTGATGGATGAACGGGTGACCTGGCTGAGAGTCGGAGGCTTAGGTCTTGGCTCAGCGTGCTCCAGGTGGTGAGGCCTGACCAGCTGCTCAACAAGTCATTACGCACATGCGGGCCGGTACGGACCTCGCACCTGAAGCCACGCCAACCAGGCTGGAGTTACAGACACAAGTAAGACACAGCCTGGTGCGCACTGCCTCCAGGAGCTCACAGAGAGAAGGGTAAGCCAGGGAACTGAGCCACTGAGGAGCCCGGGCTGGGGGTGGGGGGCAGGAAGAGGCTAACTCTCCCTCTAGGTAATGGAGGAAATCAGGGGTGGCTTCACAGAGGAGAGAGCATGTGAGCCAGGTCTTTAAAAAAACAAGGAGTCTGTCGGGCAGAGATAGGGAGGAGAGATGAAGTCACTTTCTAGGAGAAATGAGCTCCTGCAGAGGCACGGAAACCTGAAGGAGCCTGGCAGGTCGGAGGTGAGGGCTGGAGGGGAGCCACCAGACCTGAGTACCAGGGTCCTCAGGGGGACAGCCTGACGCAGAAGTCACACACCTCTGCACAGGTCACAGCCACTCCAGGGCAGAGGGTGCCATGCGAGGGGGCAGCCTGACCATGGGGTGAGGGTTTGGGGCTGACTTCAGAGAGAGTAATGAGGCTGAGTGGAGAGGAGGTGCTACTACCCCGAGGGGGACGGTGGGCACTGGGTGGGGGGACACTTAAGGGATGGAGGCCTCTGGAAATCTGGGTCTGATGGTCAGGGGAGTCCCAGATAGGAAGCAGAGACCCAGAAGTCATTGTGTACTCAGATTTCTGCCTCAGTTCCCCAAGGAGGTCAGGCCCTTGCCCTCTGAGGAGGCCCTAAGTGTCTCTCCAGCTTAATGGTGGTGGAGCAGTCCTGGGGGTGGGGGCGGCGTGGGGCTCAGCCTACCCGGCCCTTCTCCACCTCCCGGGTGGTCATGACAATGACGCAGGTGTTCTCCTGCCACACCATCTGCCAGAAGTCGTTGACCGTGGCCTCCAGGCAGCCCTGGCTGGCGATGTAGGTCTTAGCGTTCTCATCAGGGCCTAGCAGCTGGTTCTGGACAGAGTGCAGAGATAAGCAGGGCTGTGAGCCCCTCATCCACCCACACACACCCCCATAGCAACAGCTCTGGCTTCACCCGATGTCTCTGGACCCAGCATCCCCAGGAGCCGGGGCCCATTTCCCGCCCCCACCCCACCATGACTGGTGAGCACACTGACCTTCACGTAGTTGGCGTTAATGTAGTCAGACCCAGGGATGTTACTGTCGCGTCCCTGAAGGACCACTCGACTGTGGTCAACTGGGAGTGGGTAGAAAGGAAGCAAGAAGGGCCTTCTTGAGCTCCCAGGCCATCCTTGCCCAGAGGCCCTGTGGGCAGGCTGGGGTGGGGGACCCACATGGGTTGAGGGATCTCAAACTGTGTGGGTTGGAGGTTTCAGAGGAAGAAGGGGGTGGGGTGGGGTATGAGGGGATCCTCTGGGAGCCTGGAGGAAGGGGGGGCACCCTTGTGGGTGGGGGCCCCTCATAGAGCTGGGGAAGGAGACCGTCTGAGATGGGGGGAGGTCAGCTAGGGGAGAGGCATCTCCTGGGTGAGTGGACGCTGCCTGAGTTGAGGGCGGGCTGGAGGTTGCCCAGGGTGCTCACACGGAAGGATGTTCTTATAACGGTTCTTGCTCTTGTTTTCTGGCCGCTGCCCTTCCAGCCGCTGGTGCAAGTTTTTCACCTCCTGCTTCTGCAGACTCTGTGAGACGAGTCACGGAAATGGAGCCCCAGGCCCAGAAGAGGGGTGTCCATGGGTATAGAGGTGGTGGGGCAGACTAATGTGAGGGAGGGGAGTGAGGGGACAGGGTCTGCCTGGGACCCCATGCCCTTCACCCTGCTGGTCCCATCACAGACCTCAAACTCCTCCCAGAAGCCGGCCTTGGCTGTCTCCTCTGACTCCTGCTTCTTGTTCAGTTCCAAGACCCGGTTCTCAATGTCAGCCGCATTCACCCTCGTGGCATAGTATGGCTGGGGTGGGGGAGGCCAGAAGTCAGCCGCTTCTAGAGCTCAGAGGCTCAGGGAATGGGAGGAGGCAGCCAGGCCCACCCCTCACCTGCCGCAGGTAGACAAAAGCGCCAGACGCCTCCTCGATCCCCGTCCTCTTGAAATGCTCCACCAGGTCCGTGAGGCTGTCAAAGGTCTCCGAACCCCCCACTGTGTAGCGTCCGCCCTGAGGGGTGCCAAGTCAGGCCACCTCAGTCTCCCTGCCCAGACCCCCAGCCTCGGACCAAAGCCCAGGCTGCCCCTCCCCACGGGCAAGGCTGTGGACCCAGAGAGGACCCCCAGCGGGGTGCCTCCCTGGTGCCCAGAGGCCTTACCTCACACATGACTTTGATATGGGTGACTCTGAGCGGGGAGCCGGGGCCAGCCTTGGGCTGGTCGCTGAGCACAGACAGCACAAAATCTCCAGGCTGGCTGAGGCTCTCACGCACAAGGAAGGTCCAGGGCTCCCCCTTGGCCTGCAGCAACGTCTCCGCCTGCCCTCCAGACATGTGGCCATGGTACCACCTAGGGAAGACGGCATCCGGGGAGCTGAGACTGAGGCCGGGGGCGGGCGCTGGGCAGATGCTCAGGGAGGGGGCAGGGAAATTGGGCACCTGCCATGTGCCGAACTGAGCTCTGCTACACGCTCTCAAATCCACCACTATGAGTAGGTCCGTCACTCTCACAGAAACATGAGAGGTAGGTACTACCCATTCTGCAGATGAGGAAACTGAGGCTGGGCAGTTGCACACTGGCCCAAGGACCTGGCTGATAAGTGGCAAGCCTCAGGACTTCTAAGCAAGCCCACCTCTGAAAGTTTAAGACACAGGGAGAAAGGCAGCCACATCCAAAATGTTCAGAGGGGAGAAACCCAGGAAGGGTCTCCATGAAAGAGCTGGGCAAGGGAAGCAGAAATGCAGACAGAGGCCAAACCACAGACAGCGATGGGGTTGGGAGAGACGGAAGTCACAAGGGAGGGGAGATGGGGAGAAGTCCCCCTGGGGTCCGGGAAGGTGGACAAGCCCCACAGGGTGAAGAGTGGTTTGGGGTGCCCCAGGTGGTGTCACTGAAGGGGCTGCTGGGGTTCGGTGTTGGGGGGGAGGCTCAAGGGGTTCAGAGGGGCAGAAAGCAGAACTAGGACCTTTCCCCAAAACACACCCCCTTCCCAGGAGGAAACTGTAGCCCCGCAATGCCCAGCCCCACAGGAAACCACGTGATGGAAAAAACACAAAACTCCTTCTGGGGAGAGAGTGAGAAGTGAGGTTGTGAGGTTTCCTCAGCCCAGGGACAGGGGAAGGGGGGCATTTTCCAACCGCAGGAATGGGGGGAAGGAGGGAGGGGGCCAGTCTGTCCCACCCCATCGTACTGTGGCCCGGAGGAGACTGCAGCTCAGACACCTCCAGAGTCCCCAGCCCAGTGCAGAACCCCCGGGCCACCATATCCCACGGCTCAGGGATAGGCCAGGGCCCCCAAGCAGTGGGGAGGGGGCTAACCTTCTTTCCCCAGGCCCTACAGGATGAGGAAGTCTCCATGCAAATGTCAGACTGACCACAGGCAAAGAGCTAGCCATTGAGGGGACAAATGCAAATTCCCCCCAGAGGAGGAGGGGCAGCTGCCAAGGCCAAGAACCAGAGCAAACCAGAGCAGAGGTTGGGAGAAAGAGCCTTCCCCACAGGCTCCCAGGGTCAAGGGTGAATCCAGGCCTCCTGGCATGGGGAGCCAGAAGCCCCTCTTTAAGTCAGATGCCCTGGTCTTGAGTCCCTCTCTCCCTGACCTCTTCCAGCCACAATTTGAACCCTGACCCCAGGCCCCAGGGGGTCCTCTCAGCTCCATCCCTCTTCCAGCTCCATCCTCAACCACCCCTGCATCCACCCATCCTCTGGCAGCAGCCAGTAGGCCGGACCCTGGCTGTGGACAAGGAGGAGGCCAGGTCATGAAGAGCCCATGAGGATCTGGCTGGGCAGAAAATCCCCATGAATGTGGCAGGTGGGGTGCAGGAAAAGGGTGAGAGGCGGTGAACACCAGGGAAGGACAGACGCAAGCAAGGGCATCCAAGTGCTTCCCTCCTAGGAGCGGCGGCTTCACCAGAAATGGATCCCTGGCTGCATGTTCACGGGAAAAAGGGTCTCCAGGGGTGAGTCTGGGGCCTTTACCCAGCCTCATCTAGATCTCAGTCTCAACCTGTGACGAACAAAATATGGATGCAAGCTGGGAGGCATGCATCTCAGAAAGACCGAAAGCTGAGAGAATCCAGGTTCAGAATCATTTCAACAATCGATGCACAAATACAGGACAAGGATAAGTTGGCTTGGCCCTAGGAGTGTGCCAGAAAAAGCCCCCATAACAACCCAGAGTTTTTCAGCTGTCCTTCCCCTAATTATAGAAGCTATCATGGAGACACAGCTGGAAAATGAGACACCCCCCAACCCACCCATAAAATGCAGAGTTTTTGGGTCTGCCCACACTTTAGGGAGACCACCTGGGGAGTAGCCAGCCCAGTTCTGGGGACCATATCTTTGAAACCAGAAAGATGGGCGGGAAATGCTTAGAGTATTGTCCTGTGCCCAGCTACAAGGCCCTTGCACCCCTATGACACAATTTTCAACGATGTGGGTCTGGTCAAGGGACTAGTCCAGCGCTAGCCAGCCCCAGAGGGCAGACCCATTCTCAGGGGACACTGAGATGAGGCTACGTGTCCTCATACACGCTGACCCCTACGCTCCTCCTCAACCATAGGAACCCGTGCTGGGGAGGGAACAGTTACAAGAGGTCAGATTCTGTCTCAGGCAAGAAGAGCTTTCTAACAACAGAGCCGGCCATTTGGAAGACATGGCCACGAGGAGAGGCCTCTCTGGCACTGGTAGGGCCTGGGGCGTGGGTGGACAGGGACCCTGGAGAAGGGCCAGGCAACCTTCTCTTGCTTCCTAGGGGTTGATGGGAAGGGGGTCCGCAGATCACACAGAGGGAAGAGGCCCAAGGCGGGGAGGTTAGCCCACCTCTCAGTGGGGCGGGCCAGGGAGCGAAGCCCCTCACCTCTCACTGGTGGGGTCTGAGCAGTTCAGCGGGTACTTGAGGTGGATGATGGTGCCGTCTCGGTCCTGTAGAACTCCCTGCTGCTGCGTGTAGTACTCCACCAGCTCCGTCAGCGTCGCGAACTTCTCCCCTCCATACAGGTCGTAGAAGTCCCCAGAGTTCTGGATCCGAATATGAGTCACCTGGTCCCCGACCCTGCAGGGCACCCGGCGGCGGTGGTAAGGCCAGTGGGTGGGAGAGTGGAGGTCGGGTGGGGGTAGGGGGTGGGTGGGGGTCCCGGGTAGGGTTGAGGTGGATACACCCAGGGCCCTAGGGAAGCGAAATGAGCAGCCCAGGTCTAGCACCCCACCCCTGGCTGGAGCCGCAGGCCACCTACCTGACGGAGAGGGAGAAGTCGCCCTGGTTCTTGCGGCTGGGCCGCGCCAGGAAGCTTCCATGGACCCCTCGGCCCTTGAGCAGAGTCTCCGCATCCAGCCCACTGAGGTCTCGGTGAAACCACCTGGGGGCCAAGAAGGTGATGAGAAGAGGCCCCAGGGCCATGGGGCTCCCTGCCTCCTGCCTACCACGGGTGCCCGGCCCTTACCTCACCATCCTGGGAGTGCCCGGGGTGGGGAGGGGGGTGAAGGCGTGCAGGCAACGGGGTGGTGCCGCTGAGTCTGGGCAGGCGGGGGACGCTGGGGCTAAGCTCTGGAGGCTCTCAGCGCCCAGGCCACCTCGCCACCCAGCACGGTCCTGTCCTGCTTCTGGGGCTGCCACTCCACTGGCCTGGGGCAGCCGGCAGGGCGGGGACAGGAAGGGGCGCGGCCGACCCCTTGGGGGAACTCACTCACTTCTCGTTTTAGGGCAGAGCGGGGAGAAGCACGGGGTGGCGGTGGGGGTGGGGACAGGACCCACTTCCCACACGCCTGCCATCGAAGGCCTGGGGAGGGCGGCCCTCCACACACGACCACCCGAATGAGAACACACGTGAGCCTCCAGCGCCCCGGGCCAGCTCATGCTTGGTCCATGGGAACCCACACAGTCACGCGCCATCTCTTCCTGCTCCATGCAGCCTTCCCTGGTCCAAACCAATAATAATGGTGAGGGTGGCAACTATCATTAGCGGAGTCTGCCTAGACAACAGGCACTGTGCTGGGCGGTATTTACCTGCCTTATCTGATATGTCCTCACAGTAGCCCTGTGAGGCAGGTACCTTCATTATTGCTATTTTCCAGACAAGGAACCTGAGGCTCTGGGTGTGAAGGGAGCTCCCCCCTGGGGCCACACGGTCAGTAAATGGCAAACCAGAGTGCAAACCAGACGGCCTGGCTCCAAAGCTAGTGATTTTAGCTACTATATGCCAGGGCTCAGGGCTTCAGAGAACAGAGGTTGGAATTGCAGTCCAATATAAAATAAAAAGTTGAGGGACTTCCCTGGTGGTTCACTGGTTAAGAATCTGCCTTGCAATGCAGGCAGGCATCACAGGTTCGATCACTGGGCAGGGACCTAAGATCCCACATGCCGTGGAGCAACTGAGCCCATGCCAAAACTAAATCTGTGTACCACAATGGAAGATCCTGTGTACTGCAACTAAAACTGGACACAGCCAAATAAATAAGTAAATTTTAAAAAAGAAAAGAAAAAGTTAAAAAGGTTGGGGAGGGGGGCACTTCCCTAGGGGTCCAGTGGCTAAGACTCTGCTCCCAATGCAGGGGGCCCAGGTTTGATCTCTGGTCAGGGAACTAGATCCCACATGCTGCAACTAAGACTCGGTGCAGCCAAATAAATAAATAATTAAAAAAAAAAAAACCGAACAGAGGTTGAGAGTCTCTTCCACTCAGGCCAAGGTGGGAGGGGGCAGTTTCCTAACTGTTTAGGCTGGGCAGATGCCTCTTAGAGGGAGAGAAACCCTCCCTCGACACACACATCTGAATAGGTGCCCTGGGACAGAGGGATGGACAAAATGACCCTGGAGCAGCCCTGTCCAACTGGCACCTTCTCTGCTTCTTATCCTCGACCTTTGGGCCATCCACCGTGCCCCAACCCTGCAGTCAGGTGAGAAGCGGAATAGGAAGCAGGTGGGGCCAGAGCCGCCAGCCCTATGGATGGATCCACCGGAGTCTGAACTGTAGGTTCTTGCTGAGGGGGTCTGGTCTGAATCCGACAGGGCTCAGGACTGACCCAGGGGCCTGTCTCCTGGGCCGCAGCGGGGCACCCAGACCCTGCCATGGCCTAGTCTCAGGACCCGTTCACCTGGGGAGGCCCTAAACACTAAAAGCTTCTGATGCTCCATCTAATTCCAAATACAAACATACCGCCAATCCAAAGCAAGAGGAAGGAAGCCCAATCAATGCAAGATACACAAGAGGGGTCTTCCCTGGGGGCCCAGTGGTTAGGACTGTTCCACTGCAGAGTGCAAGGGTTCGATCCCTGGTCAGGGAACTAAGATTCCACAAGCCCTGGGGCACAGCCAAAATTAAAAAAAAAAAAAAAAAAAAAAAGATACACAAGAAACCCTATGAGTGGCTTCCCTAGGGAAGGGACCAGAGCGGGTAGCTGGAGGAAAGAGCTGGGAGGGACCTTTCCTTCTCCCTCCTTCCACCTTTATTTTTTTTAATATTTTTGTATTTATTACTTATTTAATTGGCTGCACCAAGTCTTAGTTGTGACATGCAGGATCTTTGAGCTTCATTGCAGCCTGCAGGATCTTTAGCTGCTGCATGTGGGATCTACTTCCCTGAGCAGGCATCTCTCTTGGGGGCCTGGAGTCTTAACCACTGGACCACCAGGGAAGTCCTTTCAGTCTACCTTTTTGAAGATTGTAGCATGGGCATGTAGTCCCTTCATTAAAATAAGTAAACTGACTGGGAGATGGCAATTTCTGGGATAGCAGATCTGAGAGGTGTGTACACAGATGAAGTAAATGTGATGTTCAGTATTCAAGCACATTATGTATGCTATGCCTCAAAAAAGAAGGAAAAATAAATAACAAACTATTCAAGCAATAAAAGTCTATTTTCTTATGTTGGCTACTTTATCATTTTTTGAATATCAATTCTCCGCCCTCCCCACCCCCAGAAAGGATTTCTGGAGACCCTGTTTGGTCTGTTTATCTCATGGTCTAACACTGACTACATCTATCTTAGACAGTAGCCCTGAAAGACTATGAACTCTCTCACAGCAGGGGGCAGGAAGAGACTGGACGCCATCACCTCCACTACAGGGGGCCCTCACCTCCAGCACAGGAGGTCCACTGCTGGTCTGGCTCACCTCCAAGTAGTTAAAACTTAGCACCATGTCTCACACAGAGCACGTGTCAAACCACATTCATCCAGACCCATGTATGTACATGGCCACAAGCCCAGGTCCAGTCCTACCCATGCACACCCTGCTTGTCACATACAGATGAGTATACACACACACACGTGCATGCACACACACAAGCATCCACTTACACACACACCGTCCCACTAAAAGCAACCTCATCACCCACGTCCATCTACACACGTACATAGTTAGGTGCAAACACCCACACGTGGACACAGCATCCCAACCACCCACAAATTTGCAGGTCACTACGTAGCACCCAACACCCCCTGTACTGTGGCCACAAACCACTCTCCCTCGGGAGTTTTAAAAAAGAAACTAACTAGGCACCCAGAAACTCCTGACCATGAAAGAGACAGGAATTTCTTTGAAGGGTGTCAAGTCAGAAGGCAGACAGGCACTAGGAGGGTATGCACAGTCTCTACTGTCCCTTGGCCGGAAAATAAATAAGAAGCACTGCCCTTCCCTTGGCATAAGTGCTCTGGAGTTCACAGAGCACGTGCGCGTGCACGCACACCCACACTCCCATTTGGGCCTCAGGCATCCCTCAGGGCTCAGTGGTTGTGGCCCACAGTCTTAGTTGCCCCTCTGCAAATGGGATCTTCCCGGACCAGGGATCAAACCTGTGTCCCCTGCTTTGGCTGGTGGATTCTTAACTGCTGGAACACCGGATCTAGGAATTATTTTCCCCATTCTTTTTTTTTTTTTTAGTTCTACCACTTTATTGCTACCAACCCATCTCCCTCCACCCTCGTGCACACATGCTCAGTCATGTAACCCCATGGACTTCAGCCCGCCAGACTCCTCTGTCCATGGACTTTTCCAGGCAAGAATACTGGAGTGGGTTGCCATTTCCTTCTCCATCCATTCTTTTTTTTTTTTTTAAGGGAGGTAAACAGGTTCAAGGAAGCTGAGAGTTAAAAAAGCAAGGGCCTACTAATTCAGAAGAGAAAATTACTCACTTGGGAAGCAAGGAGACAAAGGCAGAGATGAAGGTCAACGGGGATGCAGAAAGACAGGCAGTCTGGAAGAGCAAACAAAGTAATCTCTAGAAAGCTCTTGAAGTTCCCTGGGCCTCAGTACCCCTACCTGATAAATGGGCTTAACAATATTTCCCAAATGTTGATATAAAAAGCTGATATGTTGTAGATTTTTAGTATGAACAGCTTTTATGTGACGTTATTAATGTACATGCCAACCCTATTTAGTAGGTCCTGTTAGCCCAATTTTCATTTATTTATTTTTGGCTGTGCTGGGTCTTCCCTGCTGCTTGTGGTCTTTCTCTAGTTGAGGTGCATGGGCTTCTCAGTGCTGTGGCTTCTCTTTTTGCAGAGCACAGGTTCTGGGGCTCAAAGGCTCAGTAGTTGTGGCCCAAGGGCTTAGTTGCCCTTCAACATGTGCAATCTCCCCAGACCAGGGATCAAACCCATGTCCCCTGCCTTGGCAGGTGGATTCTTAACCACTGGACAACCAGGGAAGTCCATGTTAGCCCAACTTTAGAAACAAAAACTAAGGCTCAGAGAAGTAACTTGACCAAGGTCACAAGCTAGGAAGGGGGAAGGCAAGAAACCAAGGCCGTCTGACGTCTGACGAGTCCACTGTCCTTCCCACTGTACCAGCCACCGTGGGAGGAGGAGGCAGGGCGTGGGCACAGCGCACGTCGAGGCCGGGTTCAGGGCGCTTCTCCCTCAGGAGCCCCTTGGGGGCTGGCACGGGACCCACGAGCATAGCACCAGCTATGAGCTGGGCCCTGTGGCTGAGCTGAGCTGCTCTGAGAGGCTGAGACCCTTGGCAGAGGGTCTCATGGGGCCAGGCTGAGGAACCAAGGAAGGATTCTTTCACAGGAAAAGACTTGCCAACCATCTGGCAGGAAAATGACAGACAGGAGCGTGGAAGGGATCGGGGACCAGAAGCCCCAGTGAGAACCTTGACAGCAGGGATCTCCCTGGTGGTCCAGTGGTTAAGACTCCTTGCTCCCAGTGCAGGGGGCTCGGGGTCAACCTCTCATCAGGGAACTAGATCCCATATGCCACAACTAATAAATAAATGTATTTATATACAAATAAATCTATCAATAAACAAATTATTTATAAATAAACAAATCTGCCAATAAATCATTTGTTTACACATAAATCTATTAAGTAATTTAATTATAAATAAATCTATCAATAATTTATTTATAAATAAATCTATCGATAAATAATTTATTTCTAAATACATTAATAATTAATAAAAATAAAATTTTTAAATAAATTATTTTTTTTAAAAAGAACCTTGACACTGGGGCTGAAGGAGACAAGGGATGCACTGAAGAAGGCAGGCACACCCCAAGAGCAGATGTAAATATAAAAAGCAAGAACTTACTGAACTTGGGGCGACCAACCTAGCAACTTACCAAGACGCCCAGCAGGTCCTCACTGTAGTATCCAAACTCCAGGAAGGCCCCACATGACCCAGCCCTCCTCTGTCCTCACTGGCCAACTCTGCCCCCAAGCACCATCGTTCAGTTTATTCCCACAGCAGGGCCTTTGCACTGGCCATTCCCTCTGCCAGCAGCACTGGAGCCTGATTCTTCCTCCTCATCCAGGTCTCAGCTCCTGCATCTCCGACTCAGGAGAGCCCTCCCTGGCCCCTCCAGCCAGTGATGCCACCGGCACCACAGTCACTTATTAGCATGTGAAGCTGGTTTATTTTCTGGGTAACACTTCTGAGACCCTGCAATTATCCTATTTAATGGGTTCCTTGGGCAGTCTGTCCCCTTCCACGCGCATGAAGCTCCATGCAGGCAGGAACTGTGTCTCTCTTGTTTGCTACAGTATTGGCAGCACCTTAAAAAGCACCTGGCAGAACTTCCCTGGCAGTCCAGTGGTTAGGACCTCACCTTCCAGTACCCGGGGTGTAGGTTCGTCCCTGACTGGGCAGCTAAGATCCCTCCCACATGACTTAGGGCCAAAAAACCAAAACATAAAACAGAAGCAATATTGTAACAAATTCAATAAAGACTTTAAAAATGGTCCACATTAAAAAAAACTTTTAAAAAATTTAAAAACTAAAAAGCACCAGCATACAATAGACACTTAACAGTATCTGAACGAACTGATGCACAGGAGTGAAGGGAAACTGCGGGAGATCAGAACGAAGGATTTGGGACATTTAGTGGGAAATAGGGGAGCTTTCTCAGGTCTGCCTTTCAGATGCGTAATGTTTCAGGTGACATTCAGCTCCCTAGGGGGTGTGTCCTTAGCAGAAGACAGAAGCAGGGGACCAGAGGGCAGAGAGAGAAATTTGGTGAGAATAAATATGCATCTGTCAGGGAGAAAGTACTAGAGAAGGGGGGGTGGGGCAGAAGGTCAAGAACGAGGCTGGAGTTCTGGCATCTTGTGGGGAAAGTGACCCAGGGAGGGGGCAGGGGCGGGTCGCACTCATGGTCATGCACCTGTCAGGAGTGAGCAGGATCCCCGCCCCTCCCTCCCAAATGAACAGGAGCCCCATTACCCAGATGGAGCAGGGGACTTACCCATGGGACAGCATTTCCCCAGAGGGGTGGGGAGTCCCAGGCAGAAGGCACAGGGGGTGGGGTCGAGCCCCGTGGCGCAGCTGTGCAGGGGACCAAGCCAGGTGAGGAAGAATGCTCAGAAACCAGCCACTTTCCTCTCGACGCTGCCTGCCAGGCCAGAGGCACTGCAGGGACAAGCCCCTGGACTAAATAACCCCGGAAAAGGGAGAGGTGGGGCGGAGCTGGCCTCAGCAGCTGGCTTCTCCCTCCAGCCCCACTCGGCAGTCCAGCGCCAGCCCAGCACCGCCTGCCTGTCCCCCGCCTCCCTCCCTGTCCCCCGCCTCCCTCCCTGGGGAAGGGAGGAGCCACCTGCAACTCCACCTGGCCCACCAGCCAACCGAGCCGCAGGAAGCTGGGTGCTGCCAGCAAAACCCAGGAAGTCACCCTGGCCAAGGGAGCACCAGCCAATGAGGAAGTCTCCAGGGGCACAGAAGCCCAGGGGCCTCAGGAAAAGTCCAGAAAGCCCCACTGCTCAAAGAGGGTGAAGCCTGTGCAGGCCCCCCACCCAGCAGGGTTGAGGGGCCGGCCCATCCTCCCAGTCTGCCCTGGAGCCAGTCCAGCCGGGCAGGAACACAGGAAAGATCTGGATAGGGAAATGGGACAGCCTGAAAGGCAAGAGGGAGTCAGGGGGGACGTGGAGGTTGTCAGGGTCACAAAAACAGACATCAACACTAAGTCACAGGCACATTTATTATCCTGCGGTACAATTAGGTCTTCCCTTCCCCAGCAGTGTCACGGGAGGGCTAGCCCTCAGGAGGCGGCCACGCTGCCACCCGAAGCAGGCCCATGGGGCGGCAAGGTCATGGGCGGCAGGAACAGAGCCTTCAGCTTCCCGGACAGGCTGGCAATCTCGGGATCCTGGGCTTCGTAAGACTTGACAAGGCGGGCAAACTTAAGAACACCTGCAAAGAGGAACGAGGCATCAGTCCACACCCAACAGGGAACGGATGTGTCCAAGATGGCAGGAGGGAGCAGCTTGAGCTGGAGTGGATGGCTGCTTCCCCTCGGGCCAGGTAGCTGTCTCCAAAACAAGACCCAGGCAATGCCCTGCGTGGTCTGGATAAACTATTTCCTGGTCTACAGCAGGCACAACCCGATGGGATGCAGTGAATGACAACATCTCAAAGCAGTGTGCTTCCCAGGATCAGATTAACCATTTTAGCAGTTTAGTCACAAGAGCCCAAAGGATGCATACCCACCAGAACGAGGTCCCCAGTCTATAACCAGGACACAGGAGGATCATGGGCCAGCTGGGCGGAATCAATAAACACTCTTGGAGAACTCGGTGATCTCACCCAAGAAACTGAACTGCCAGACCTCAAATTAGCTGAAACACGTTGCGGGGTGGGGAGTGGGGGGTGGGGGGGGGGCTGCAGAAGTGCGTGGTCATATAGACATCTCACTAAAAGCCACCAAAATGGGACTCATAGAAAGTTCTGCTGTGACCTCCAGCACTGGTTTACTAGCAGAGCCTGATTCCTCATCTTAAAACGGAATAACAGTATAGTTAATGGTAACTACAACATGCACTTAAGAACCTCTCTTGGCTCAAGTTCACAGCAGACCCTGGGCTCTGAGCGCCAACACTGTTAAGACTGTGGCTGCCGCCGTGTGGCGAGAAAGGGGACGACGGCTCAGGGACCCAACAGATCCATCGTCCTCTCCTCGATCCAGTGCACCGCCGACCCCCGTCCGACCCACCTTCCCCGTCGCAGCTGAAGCCGTAGGCTTTAATAACCTCCTGCTGAATCTGCGTGGCCACGGGCAGCACGAATTGCAGCATTTTGCCCATGTCGTTGCACGCGTTGTCCCGAGCTTCGTCCATGCGAACGGCATTCTCCGGCGCCGAGAAAGCCTGGATCACCTCGGCCAGGACCACTGTGCGCAGATGCAGCCCAGGGAGGAGTCGCCGCCGCGAGTGGGCATCCGAGTCCAGCCGACCCGCGCGGCCGAGAGCGCAAGGAAAAGGGCAGCGGATTAGTGAACCTAAGCCGTAATAACCGAGCTCGGCCCCCGAATTCCTCGCTGAGAGCATGGAGGCCCCTCTGAAGAGAGGACGGTCCCGCGCGCCCCCACTTCCCAGCGAATGCAGTCACACCTCTCGCCCAGCGCCCTTCTCGAGAAAAGAGCCCACCCGGCAAATGGGAGGCTTCTCACCCTTGGCCTGCTCGGCACTCAGGGCCGCGGATTGAGCCGAGGCGGACGCCATGGGACAAAAGATGCACGTGCGGTAGCGACGAGCTGGCAAAAAACGAACCGGTTTCTAGTGCGGCCCTCCCGGTGCAGGGGGTAAGCGAACGGGAAGCTACATCAGACAGAGCCGGAAACTTCCCGACAAGAGTCCCAACCTCCCGGATTTTCTCCGCCAGCAACTAGCCAACCACACGTAGACCAAAAAAAAAAAAAAAAAACCGAATCAGGAGAAAAACAACAGTTTCCCCCCTAAATATCAGTCTATTGTTGATAACCACTTATGTGGGAGGGGCTTTCCGGTGCAAACCGGAAAACCTGCTAGACAAATTCTAAAAGAGCTGTAACACTGCGTGCGTAGCCGCCGGAGGGAGAGCGGCATAGCCATCAACCCCGCTGTCGGTGAGGGTGAGCCCCGACGGCCGGTTCCTAGCTCCTACTGCTGTACAGATAACGAGACACACTGCGACTTTCGAAGGGGAAGACCATGTTCTAAGGAACTCTCTTAAATCCTTCGTGTCTAGAGTTTGTGAACGTTGGGTGGGGGCCTATGCAAATGAGCCAGTGCCGATTGGCTGAGTAGGAAGCCAGTCACGCCCCCTTCAGTTTTTAAGAACGCAGACAGGGCTTCGCCGCAGAAGAGCTCGGCGGCTCCCGCGCTTTCCTAAAATGGTCTTTCGTCGAGGTGTGAGTTGACGCCCTGTAATTTCTCTTCCCTTCTGGGCGTTTGAAATTGTTCCCCCACTCCCTCTCCCCGCGACCTTAGGGTGGTTAAGACACCTGGGTTCTAAACTTATTGCAGCCACGCCCCCTGCACCTCCGCTGTATCACCATTTCTAGCTACTCAACCAAAAGGATTCGGGTCCCCGGAGGCTTCTAGCTGTGGGACCAGTGGCAGAAACGCCTCCCGAGTTTGCGTAGTTCCCTAGAGCTGTCCTGGGCCGCCAGCATCCTGACTGCCCAGCCTTGGCAGAAAGGGTCAGGACTTGCCCTGGCACCCCCTTATGGCGGAGCCAGGACTCCAGGAACCCGGCTCTTTGTGAGTCCCCTCTCCAACTCGCCAGGGTCCCTACCCACTTCCGGGCTGGCTCTGGGAGGTCGCACGGCTTTCTCTCGAGGTGTCACTGTGCGGAGACCCACACCCCCACCCACGCCCCACAGCCCACAAAGAAACAGCCACAGACATCTTCCTGGGGAGTCGTGAGGATGTTTTTGTTTGGTTGGTTTCGTTTGGGATGTTCTTTAAAGAGCGTCATATAGATATTTATATATATAAATTATTAATGTGGGGGGGAGGGGCGTACATCGCAGTGGGGCGCGCACACGGTGGGGGGGGGCAGCTGGGGAGGGGCAGGGGCGGCACACGATGCTACGCAAAACAGCCACAGCTAACAGATGAAATAATCACACCAGGGGTGGGGGGCGGGCAGCGGCCATGGGGGGGGGGGTTGACGTGGGGGAGGAATAAAGTCGGGGGCCAAGGGAGAGGGACCCGGTCCAAGATAAGTGTGCGCTTTCTGCCCCCACCCGCCCCCTCCCCGCCTCCGCACACCACAGGAGCCTCGGCCTTGCGTCTGTCCCTTCCTCCTCGGCCTTGCGTCTGTCCCTTCCTCCCTCCTGCCCAGAGGCCCGATTGCTTGGGGCCTGAGCCGCACCGGGAGGCTCTGAGTGGCAGGAGGGGAGAGAGGCCTCCTGGGTCCAGAGGCAGGGGCCATGGTGCTCTCTCGATGGCGGGTCCTACAGCGGCTTGTCGCTTTCCTTCTTCAGATGACTGGGGGGAGAGCAGGCAGAGCAGGGAGTCGGGGTGGGGGTGGGGGTGGGGAGAGACTGAGGTCCATCCTGACCGGCCCCACTCACTGCCGATGGGTCCCCTCCCACGGGGGCCACACCCACCCCTGTCGGGCTGGGGTGCACCCCCTCCGCCGGGTCCCGGGCACCCTGTGGTACCTGTAGTAGTCCTCCTGGGCGGGCAGCGGCACGCTGTGCAGCGGGTGATGGGCATGCAGCCACTGCTGCTGCTCCAGTGCCAAGCGCTGCAACTCAGCCGACTGCGCGTGCATGGCCTGCAGCTGGTGAGCTGCCGACATCGGGGCAGAGAGGGAGGCTGGCAGGTCCCGGTATGGAGCAGCTGTGGGCAGGAAGGGCAGGGGCCACGTGACTGATGAGGTACTCAGGTGGCCAGACTCTGTACATACAGAGGAACCACCACGAATCAACTTAGGTGACAGTCAGTCCTGCAAGCTGCCAGAGGTGGTAAGGATCCAGGCCTCTGAGCCTGACCTTAACATCTGTGCCTCTCAGCCAGGGCCTCAGCCATCCTGCTTCCATTCCCAGTTCCTCCCGCCACCTCATCTCTCCCCAAGCCCAATCAGACTGATTCCAGCACCTAACTTCCTCCATTCTCTCGAGAAACCGTCCCCACCCCCAACCTCCATCCTTACCAAAGAGCTGGTGACGAAGAACTTCGTTCTCGTGCAGAGGGTGAGGAAGAAGGGGGTTGGGGAGGGTCCCAGCTGGGTAGGGGATCCGGGTAAGGTGAGACCCTGAGGCCAGGGGGTCAATGAGAGGGTGCACCGAGGCAGAGGCTGGAGGGTAGAGAAGAGGAAGGTGTCAACAGAAGGCAGGTTTGGGGAAAACCATGCATTTGGGTGAAGGGCTCCATGCCTGGGAAGAGAGGTGGACGATCAAAACAGGGTGATCCAGCAAATCAAAAAAGGCACAATGGAGGGGCTAGAGGTCTAGGAGATGGACAGGGCAAGACCCTACTGCAGGAGGGACAGAGTGACGGATGGCAGAAGACAGGAGATTCCAGTTCTCAGAGGGACCTGAGGAATAGGAAGGGAGTGGACTACCGAGAGGAGATGGAAGAGAAAAGGAAGTTTAGGAGATGAGACAGGGAGGAACTTAAAAGAGAGAACACAAGGAGCCTGGAATGAATGTGAGTGTAAGGCTAAATGGGGCAGTGTTCTGACAATTAGAAAAATGGTGGAAAGACTCATTGTGAGTAAAGCTCGTTGTCCCTTGTGATCCCACAACCTGAGCCACAGGGCTCTTTCTAGAAAGGCACAGATCTATAGATTGGGAGAGGAACATGAATCACCTCTGCCTGAATGGAGAAGATGGCAAGAAACAATACAGCTGAACCCAGAGGAGCAAGGAAATAGTTATGAGAAGGGCTCAGGGACAGAGGCTGTGAGGGGAGGAAGGTCGCACTCCTTTAAAGGTTTCCACCTCCAGCTTCTACCTGGGGTGTGGGGGGAGATGCAGACCTGAATGTGGCTGGGGTGTGGGGCAGGGTCTCTGCAGTAGGGCTGGGGTAAGAATGACAGGCTGGGGAGGCAAAGACCAGGGCAGCAATCTCAGGAGACCGGCTCAGGCCAGACGTGGGGTGGGAGGTCCAGGCCTGAGCAACAGAAGCGCCCAATGACTTGCCAGGGTGCACAGGGATCCCAAAGGGCCTGGCCAAGGACGAGGGAGTCTCACCTGCGTGGATGGCATCCTGCTGGTGGAGGTGCAGGTGAGAGTGGATGTGAGAGTGCTGGTGGTGATGGGGGGTCACGTTGAGCATCTGCAGCCGCGCCAGCGGGTCATTGCCCAGGGCGGCCACCCTTTCCGCGTGCTGCCTCTCAGCCGCCAGACGCTCCGCATAGGACATGTCAGGCCGCAGGGCGGGCCCAGCTGCCAGCGCTAGACGTTCTCTCTCCAGGGGCCCCAGGCTCGGATGGAAGGGGAAAGGGTGCAAGCCCGGGGGGCCGGGCTGCAGAGCCAGGCCTCCGTGCCGGGGGAAGGGATCCAGGCCTGGCCCAGGGACCCCATGTAGGGGCTCCAGCTCGCTGGGCTTCACCTCAAAGCCAGGCTTGAGGCGGTCACGCAGGTCTCGTTCACGGGCTTCCCGCTCCCTCTCCCGGGCTGTTGGGTCACTGCTGTACAAGGCCGGGACATTGTAACCCAGGAGCCCCGGGTCCACTGCCCCCAGGGGCACGTAGAATGGATGGTTGCGATTGCCAGGAGACATCACGTGGGGCCGGGCGTATTCACTGAGGGTGCGCAGGGCTGGAGTGTCGGGGCCCAGGTAAGGGGGCACTGTAGCCACAGCACTGCCCGGCTCAAATGGAGGGCGATGGGGCACTGGGCCGAGAGATGGGCACTCCACTGGAGCACGGCCCTCCTGAGCCAACTTCTGTGGGACACAGGGAGACGCGGGGTCAACAAGGCAGGTCCGGGTCCTCAGCTGCTCATTTGTCTCAGCATCTGAATGCCTAAAGCCTCAGCTTACTGTAACTCGGCCTGCCAGGGACTTCCCTGCCCCTTCTCTTCCTACGGAGATGATCTTTCTACGATCCACGGGTACTCTGACCTGAGCTTGCCTTTCTTCAGCCCAGGGATGCAATTCCTGCTGCTGGAATCCTCTGATCTCCATTTCCTGGGTTGCCATGGCTCCTCCTGTTCGACAGGTGGCGCACGCCACCACCCCACCACCACCCCCCCACGTCGAACCATCCTGAGTCGCGTAGAGGGCGGCCCCGAGGCGGGCGGCGCGCGCAGTGACGCACTCACCACGCTGCGTTCCAGCTCGCGCTCCTTCTCGCGCTCGCGCTCCTTCTCGCGTTCCCGCTCGCGCTCGCGCTCCTTTTCTTCGCGCGCGCGCTGCTCGGCCTCGCGCCGCACCTTCTCTACCAGGTCGGCCCGTTTCTTGGCCAGCTTGGAGCCCTCCAGCGGCACGAAGTACAGGTCGCTGCGCGCGCACGAGTTAAAGCCGCGGTCCAGGTGTTTGTTGAACCTGCCAGGCGCCGAGGTAGCGCGCGCTCAGCCCCTGCGAGCGGCACCCCCACAGGCGGCCGAGAGCCGCCGGAGTATTTTGGGGCCTGGAGTACTTTGAAAAGCATCAAACGAACGCGGAGCCCATCCCTCGCCCGCCACCCCCAACCCCCGCCCCGGCGCTCACCTGGCCGACTGACTGGCGTGGCTGGGCACATCTACCACCTTGGGAGGGGGCGAAGGGCTGCGGGCCGGGGGCACCGGGCTCTCGGGGGTCTCATATTCCTCGGCCGGCTCCTGTTTGATCTGCGTGGCGCTCAGGGGCGGCCCAGAGGCGGGAGCCGCAGGCGGTGCAGGCAGGGATGACAGGCTGGAGGGCCCCGCAGGCGGCAGCGGCCCGGGCCCCACGGAGGGCGAGCCCGGCTTGAAGGTCCCTGGGCCTGCGGGCGGCGAGGCGCCTCGGTAGCCGGGTGGGGTCCCCGTTCGGAAGGAGGGCGGCGACCCCGGCTTGTATCCAGGTGGAGTGGCTGTCTTGTAGGCCCCTGGGGACGGAGCTCGCTTGCCATAAGGCGGGGGCCCAGGTGGGGAGGCTGTCTTGTAGCCTGCTGGCGAGGAAGCTACTGTGGCAATGACCGTGGAAAGTGTGGCCGAGGAAGTGGTGACCGGAGGCACCGGTGGGAAGGGGTAGGGCGCCCCTGGGGGGCCCTGGGAAGGAGAAGGGTGTGAACCCGGGTAGGACCCTTGAGAGGAGGAAGAGGAATTGGAAGAAGAGGAGGCTGGGGGTCCGTTGGGACCTGCTTGGCTGTAGGAAACCTGACTGTGAGGTGGGGGCAGGTGTGCTGGCCCTGGTGGATAGGGTCTCAGAGACCCCAGGGAGGGAGACATGGCATACGGGTGTGCATGGTGGGAACCACCGCTCTCCAGGGGGTGAGGATATGCTCCAGGGGGAGGGGGCCCAGAGCCCCCGTGATGTGGTGGTGGTTGCTGCTGCTGCTGCTGTTGCTGGTGGTGGTGGTGATGTGTTGGGGCTGATGGGTGGGCCGTGGACTGGCCTCCAGCTGAAGGAGGGAAGGGACCTGGGTGGGCACTGCTGTTGGCTAAGAGGCGGCCATAGGGAGGAGGTGGGGGGGGACCCTGGCTCCACACAGCCTGGGATGGGAGAGAAGGCTGCGTATACTTGGGGGGCTGATTGGAGACAGAGAGACTGGTCGGGGGAGGGAAGGAGTGGGGATAACTGGGCAGTGCCTGGGAAGCGGGGTACTGGGAGGCAGAGGCAGAAGAACTAGAAGAGGCGGCTGCTGCAGAGCTGCTAGTAGAGGATGAGTACGGATACCTCATCGGGGGGGCAGGGGCTGAAGAGGAGGACGCAGGGGGCAGAGGATGGGGTGAAGGAGCAAGAGTGGGGCCCTTCTCCGGGCCAGGAGGAAGTCCACCCATGCTCTGCCCCATGGCATGGGGGGAGGGGAGATGCCCAGGTAGTGGCTGGGCCCCCAGGCCAGGAGGAGAGGCTGATGCATTGTTAAGGGGTCGCAGGGCAGGTGGGGGAGGCAGGTTCGGTGTCACGTGGGGGAAGGAGGCTGGTGGTGGCGCAGATGGTAGGTTTCCACCACCGACTGGAGTGTTAGGCGGCTTCGTTGGGGGAGCACTACCAGCCCCAGAGCTTGATATTGAAATGGGGGTGGTGGGTGGGGGGTGCTGCTTACCCCCACTAGGGGCCCCCACTGAAGAGGCAGCCCCACCCCCCTTGGGACCCAGTGGGGGTCCAGACAAAACCCCCCCACCAGAGCCCCCAGGGTAGAGCTGTGGATGAGGGGGAGGAGCCCCTGGAGGAGCCTGGAACATCCGAGATGTGGGGGGCTCCATGGGAGCATGATATCCAGTGGGTGTCACAGAAGGGTGGGGTTCAAAGCCAGGCTCTGGCTGTCGGGGGGTGCTGTCAGGCGGTGGAGGGGAGGGAGGGAAGAGTGGAGGTGGATGATAGGGGCGGGCAGGGCCCTGGGACAGGCCAGAAGATGAGTCGGAGTCATTCTCCACACTTCCAGGGCTGTAGATGCTAGGAGACGTGCTCCGGTTGTCCTGGTCGATGTCCCTGGGGTCGCTGCTGCCATCGTCATTGAGGCTCCGCCCATCCAGACTGTCCAGATCGGAGGGAGACTGGGGCCGGGGCAGCTCCTGCTGCACAAGAGGGAGAGCCATGGCGGCCTTTGCTTTTCCTGCCTCCCCGGGATTTGGGGCCTCGCTGGCACAGAATGATTTCCCATCCACAGCACACCACTGCACCACGATGTGAAGAGTACTCTGGCTCAAGCCCACCGCCCGGCCATCTGGGGATCCTCCACCCTCACAGTCTCTCCGCTGCTCCCTAGCAGGCATCCAAGTTCCCTTGGGGCAAACCCAGTTCCTTCCTCAGGCATCCATCTCTAGCATCTCCTCCCATTCCACAGCTGAACCCAAATCCTTATCTTCCACCAGCCCATCTGCCATCCTCTCATCTCATCTACCCTTCTAATTAAACATCGCAGAAACCACTGGTTCTTAAAAAGACCACTTCTGCATGTTCTTTATGACTTACTCGTTCCTCCTACTGAGACTTCTCACCCTGGATCTCCTCCCCAGACCCTGCCTGAAAACCAGGCCCTAGAAAGGGAGAGGCTAGAATCCCCCACCCTCTACCCATTCCTCTTTGGCCCTGCCTGTCCACCTGACACTGGCCAGAGCCCTAAAGATCTGACTGACATCCAGACAGGCCAGTTTCATATGCATTCGGATAAGACTTTTCTTTCATACTGCAGACAAAGTAAGAATTGTGAGTGAAAGAAAGTTTGGGTGAAAGAATGTCAAGAAAATGGTCATGATGGCAACAAGGGTCTCCCACCTCAGTTTTGGTCTTTTTTGGTGCGTTGGTCTCCTCACTTTCGCTCTCTGAGATCTCTTCACTCCGGCCCTGCTTGCTGACCTTTGGGGTGGAGGCTTCCTCTACTCGGGCTTTCTGTTAGAGAGAAAGAAAACTCCTATCTTGTACTCCCGAGCTCCACCAGTGCCCTCGGCCAGACAGGAAGCTCCCCCAACACACAACATACACCGTCAGCCCCAGTGCCTGGGCATCCTGTGGCAGGACATGGGGACAGAATACCTTGGCCGTCTGCCTAGACTTCTCGGCTTTGCCATCGCTGCTGGACGTGCTGACCCCACCAGGGGAGGCCCGGCCCCTCGGTCTCAGCTCTTCCCGGGGCCCAGGGGCCTCTTTCTTCCGTCCACTCCTCATTGACATCTGAAGGAGAAGGAAGTGAGCAGATGATGCGGTTTTCTACATTATACCTCATTTCATCCTGTGCCTTCTTTCTATTCCCCTCCAGTGGCTGTCACGGAAGGATGGGGTTCAAAGCCAGGCTCGGCTGTCGGGGGAAGAAGAAAGGAGGAAGGAAAGAGTCGAGGAGGGTGGCCGGGGTGAGCGGAGCACTGGGACAGGTCAGAATCCTCCCTGACCGTGGTCTTCTGTGTCTCTCATTTTAGCTCCTACTCACTGAGTCTTTATTCTGTCGTGTCTTCATTCTTCAGGCTGTGGAGACCCCATTCTCCTCTGCCCGGGCAGCTGGATACAGAAACTTCTCTGCTTCACCCTAAGGTCCCCCCAGCTACGGCCTGGGAAGCAAGAAGCAGGCTCTCCCAAGTTTTCAGCACCTGGAACTTGCAGGGTCTGTCTGCAGTGAAGCCTGTTGGAAAAAGAACCATCAAAGTCTCCAAACTGGAGAACAGAGTCTGAAGGAGGTACTACTGCACTTGTCAAGGGGCTGAGTGGGCAGCCCAGCCATGACACACTGCTGACTTGCCCATGGGCCGCTCCCATGGGGGGCTGTCTGTAAGTGAGGGAACCTCTGCTGGCAATGTCATCCCCTTCATCTCTCGGGAAGGCAGAAAGCGCAGATGTTTCTATGTGCCCCGATTCAGGAGATCACACTACTTCCCCCATGGAAATATATGTGCACACAAAATTCCACAGAGCCTTACAAAAGGAGCACAAAGAAGTGTACCTGAAATATTAGCTGATTTATTGAGTGCCTTCTTTATGTCAAGCCCTTAGTTGACATAAAGCCCCATTTCATTTCATATTTATAACCATCCCTGAAAGTGAAAGTCGCCCAGTCGTGTCCGATTCTTTGTGCCCCATGGACTATACAGTCCAGGGAATTCTCCAGGCCAGAATACTGGAGTGGGTAGCCATTCCCTTCTCCAGGGGATCTTCCCAATCCAGGGATCGAACCCAGGTCTCCACATTGCAGGTGGATTCTTTACCAGGGAAGCCCAACCCTATAAAGGAGGTAGTCTTATTATTCCCATTATATAGGTGAGGAGACTGAGGATCAAAGATTGTGATTGTGACTTGCCCAACTTCACGCGATGAGTACACAGTGAGGAACTAGAGACTGCCAGAATCAAGCCCCATCCCCCTGACTTCCAAGCGCATGCTTTTTTTTCAGTACTTAGCTATACTCTCATCAGAAGTTGGTGAGGAGAATTCTCAGAAGGCCTAGATCAGTCTCAGAGATATGAAAAGAATCTTTCTTCACATTAGAGTAGGTTGTAGAACAATGTCCCATTCAACAGTGCAAAGGCGCGCAGCCCTACCAATGCGAAGGCCAAACTGAGGTGTCCCCAAAGTGCCGAACTTCAGTTCTGAGTCTCATAAGACCCCTGCTCTAGTGCTTGGGTCCCCTAAGGCTGGAGGAAAACTCAGAGCTTTCACTTTACCAACCAAATCCGTGGAGATCACTGAGCAAACATTCCGAGTTTATACATAAGTAAGCCTGTCCTCCCATCTGGTTTAGACAGGGGCTCCCAGCTCCTCATAGCCGATCTATATACATCGATATGTTTCCTTATATATCCCTATCTACATAGTCAGCAATTTTCATTTACACTTGTGTTTCCTGCTAAGTGTCACATCTCTCCATGTTACTTACCATAAGATCTTTTGAGAGCAAAAATACTATCTTCTTTTTATTTATTTTTGGTTGCTGCAGGAGGGTTTTTGGGCCCCGGCTTCTTGTCACATTGGCTTCTCTTGTTGTGGAGCAGAGGCTCAATAGTTGTGGTTCACAGGTCTAGTTGCTCCACGGCACGGGAGATCTTCCCGGACCAGGGGTTGAACCCGTGTCCTCTGCATTGGCAGGCAAATTCTTAACCACCAGACCACCAAGGAAGTCCACAAAATACTATCTTCTTACTGTTTTCTTCCTTTCTATATCCCTCGCAATGTCCTGTACATATGGGTGTTCTGATCTTTTTTTGCTACTGACCTTTAAACCCACTGACTTTAGCAGGTCTCGAATGAAGTGCTGCTGGCCTTGGTGGGAACAGACCAAGCTTAGCCACCTACTCTGAGCTGAAAGCCCTGGCTATGGAAACAGCATTTCCGCATTCTATAGCATATTTTCCCAAGGAATACCTTGGGAAAGTAATTCCTTCTCACTCACCTTCTCACTCACCTCCACTGAACTCTCATGAGGCATGCAGTGAGGGGCGAGCCTAACTTTTCCAGGAAACTTACTAAAAATCTACTTAAAGTCACAAAATAGCTGGGTCGAAGCCCAGGTCTGAGCTTACAACTGATGCTCTGCCCAGTCTGCCAGCCATTTCTCTTCCACTACAACTATTACCACATTTTTGAGCTGCTGTGTAAATTGGTTTTCTAATATTGTCAACCCACCCCCACCAAAACCCAAAGAACAAAACCCAACATAACAAAAGGGGGAAACAATCTTAAGGAAAGCACAAGAGAGGTGATAGTGACTGGTGTGTCTTTTGGCAGCCCCTGTAAAGGAGGGTACTTGTCTTCCTATCACAGAACCATCTTCACGGTAGGTGAGTCAGGGAAAGGCAGGAATGGATGTACCTGAAGAACAGAGCAAGCCCAGTGTGCCCCTCCCCCACCTCAACTTTTAATCAGTTGAAATCTGATAAAATTAGCAATGGGTAGCTCTGAAGAAGAAAAGCAGTCATAAAAGGGTAGGTGACCCTGGGGAGCAGGAGTGGCAGGAGAAAGGAGGAGATAGGGTTGGGTTATACATACATTCCTGATCCAGGAGCCTGTTTTAGCACCTACAAGCTAAGCTAACTACCCTCCTTCCTGCTCTAGTAGTCCGTCACTGTAATTCCAATTTATAAAGCACTTACTGTGTGTCTGCAAAAAATAAGCACCTTCACCTTCAAGCACTTTACTGCAAAAGTAAAATTATAAAGGCCAGACTGGGGAGGTGGAAACATGAAAAATAAGGGAAAAGAGTAAGAACAGGAAAAGAAATTAAGGGAGAAATGTAATAGAGATCAGAAGGAATACACTCGAGGCACAAGGCTTTCTAGGATGGGCTTGCAGGGTAAATTTCAGGAACGTAGGCCCAGCCCCCACCATTGTTCCAGAACTTCCAGACTAACAAACCAGTCCTAGATAACAGTGCAGCCCAGACCAGCAGATAACAAGGTAGGGCCTAAGCTTCAGGATCTACAGTTGTCACTGGGACCTCAGATACCATCTTATCTGTGACCCTTAGTCAGTGAGGCCAAGGCTCAAAGAAAGAGAAGTGACTTGCCCAAGGTCACAGTTACTCAGAGGTGCAGCCAGGACTAGGCCAGGAACCAGGTCTCCTGGCTCTGGTCCTGAAGCCCACCACACCAGCTGATACACAGCCCTCTCCCCTGGGCCACTGTCATCTGGGATGGGCATGGAGGGCCTAGCCATGCTTACAAGGTGGGAGAAATAGAAGGTCGAAGGCTGGCTGAGGGAAAGGGTCACCATGGAGACAGTCTGGGGAAAAGGAAAAGGGATACCTGGGAAGGAAGACTCAAGTTTAAGAAAAGGGAGAAAATCTGCACAAAGAAGCAAAAAGATTACTGTATACAAAAAGCCCTGGGACTTGCCTGGTGGTCCAGTGGTTAAGAATCTGCCTGCCAATGCAGAGGACACAGGTTTGATCCCTGATCCAGGAACTAAGATCCCACATGTTGCGGGGCAACTAAACTTCATATGAGGCAACAAAGCTTCGTATGCCACAACTACTGAGCCTGAGCACCCTAGAGCCCATGCTCCACAACAAGAGAAGCCAGCAAGAATGAGAAGCGGGCACCCTGAAACTCAAGAAAGCCCGTGTACAGGAAAAAGAGCCCGCACGCCACAAAGAAGACCCAGAGCAGCCAAAAATAAAATTAATAACATTTTTTTAAAGTCTCTAATAATGAACTGCCAAGGATCAGGAGCATTTCTATCCTCCCACCATGCCTAAGGGGAAGGACTTGAAGAAACACACATGACCTGCAAGGAATATGTCTACTTGTTCCCAAAGACAGCTGGATGGAGCTGGGTGGAGGCTCCGAGGAACCTCCTCTCCACCAGCAGCACCAGAAACATCCTCCAGAACTCAGCCAAGAGTCCCAAGGACACAGTGAAAGGCTGAGGCCCCCATCAAGATTCTGAGCCCCCATCTCTTGGACATCCCACTGGATCATTGCCATGGCAAGAAAATGGCAGACCCTGCCCCTCAAGAGTCCATCCCAGGGGTCCATCTGTCAGCCACTCCCCCTACAGTTGCCAAAGCAACTCCTGTCCTCCTATGGCACCCTCAGGGAAGGGAGCTTAAAGAGTACCTACCCCAGTAGAGATAAGTGCGTGCACAAAGGGAAATCTTTGAGCACAAAACAGTAATGAAGATCCACCCCCTCTTAAAGAAACCACAGCTAGAGGGGCAGTGGGTGCTCTGGGGATTTGTGGGTGGGGGTCACAACTTGTTTGGAGTGCCTGTAAGATTGCCCAGTTTGCTCCAGTCCACCCTCCCAGAAACCGTTTCCCCCTAAGTTTCCCTCCAGGGGTTCTGTCTTCCTCATCACTTGGAGGAGGAACTACACTACTGGGCCCCAGCATGCCCCTCTCCAAGAAGTACCTACGCCTGGGATTGGAAAAACAGGGTCAGAGGTGACCCGGAGTTGGGGAAAGAAAATTGAGTCACAAAGGCATCACCTTCCCACTTCCACCCGGGGAATACGCCGGGTTTTTCTTCTCAAAGGCAGCCCTCTCGGAGCGAGTCCCGTTTCCCCCAGGTTCCAATCTCCTCCCTCAGTCAGCTACAAACCCTTTCCATCTACCTACCACACCCCTTCCCCATTTCCCACCTCCCTTCTATACCTGGCACCCCGAACCCCGGGCTCTGACACCCGGGTTCTGAGCCTTCGGGGCTTCTCCTGGAGTCCTCATGCTCCACCTTGCTGCCATCTCTCCATTCCTTTTTGGCTTCGCCCAAAGCCCCCTCCCGGGCACCCCGTTTTTCCTCCGCCAAACTCCCACCTCGGGGTTCCTCTTTGGGTCTCGGGGTCCTGCCTACCCTCCTGCCCCACTGGCCCTCCTCCTGAGACCCTCCCACCTCCCCCTACCTTCCAGATCCTCCAAGTGCCCCGACCCCCTTCCCTCCTCGGGGGCCGGCCCCACCCCTTGAGCCCCCAGCCTCAAGCCGGGCATTGCCCGCAGTGGGGGACCAGATCGGAAAAATAACAAATGGAGGCGGCGGCGGCGGCTGCGGGAGGGGGAACTGGGAAGGGTGGGGGTGGGGGTGGGGAGCCGCGGACCAGAACCCCGGCGGGCCCGAGGCCCAGGCGGCAGCAGGGCTTACCTGGTTGTAGCTCGGGACGGCTGGCTGGCTCCGAGCGGATTCGGGGCTCCGGCGCCTCCGGGGGGCGGCGGCGGCCGCTCCCCCGCCCCCCTCTCCTCTTCCCGGCTTCAGTCGCCGCCGCGACGGCGGCGGCGGCGGCCCCGACCCCCCTGGAGGGCGGCCCCCATCCCCCCTCTTACCCCACCTGGCCCCAGTCGCCCGCCGGCCTCCGGAGCAAATCCCGATCCCCGCTCTCGCTCGGCCCCTCCCCAGGCCCGCCGCCTCCCCCGGCCACCCGGAACGCCCGGGCCGCGCCACCCGCCCCCGCCGCGCCGCCGTCCGCCCCCGCGGCCCGGCCGGCTCTCCGCGCGGCTGCGACCCGCCGCCTCCCGCCCACCGCCCGCGCCCGCCCGGCGCAGCCCACACCGCCGCGATCCCCGACCCCCTTAGGCGGCCTCCGCCCGCGGCCTCCGCCCCTGCCCGGCGGTCGTCTCTCTCGCCCCTTCCTGGCCCCTCCCCGAGGCCGCCGGTACCCCCGAAACGGGTCCCGGCCCCAGGCCCCTGCCCGAAGCGGGGCTGCGGGCGGGCGGGCTGGGCGGCGCGTCCGGCGACTCGCACAGGAAAGCGGACGGCGAAGGGAGGGAGCTTGGGAGAGGGGGATGGGAGAAGGGAGGAAGAGGGAGAAGGAGGGAGCGCGGAGGAACGGAGGAGAGAGGGGCCGGGAGGGAGCCGCGAGGGAGGGAGCGCGAGGCGAGCGGCGAGGGGGGAGGGGATCCGGAGAGGGGGAGGCGCCGCGCGAGCTGGCCGAGACCGAGGCCGAGGGGCCCGGGGCGCGGGGAGGGGTGCGCCGAGGCGGAATGCGGGGAGCCCGCGGGCCTGGCGCTGGAGAGGGCTAGGTGGGGGCGGGGGGCGCGGGCCGTTATGGGGGAGGCTGGAGAAGTTTGGGGGGCCTAGGGGTGTGTGGCGGAGGTGAGGGGGGAGGCTGTGGGTGTGTAGCAAAGCCGCGGGGATGGGGTGAGGTTGGAGGGATGGAGCTTCTTGGGGGCAATGAGATGTGACCAGAGGAAAGAAGCTTGGGGTGACGGCGTCTGTGGCAGACACATAGCGGAAGAGGTTTGTTAGGGGGGGCAGTTGTGAGAGAATGGGATGAAGTTTGGGGTCCTAAGGAGGGGAAGAAATTGACAAGATGGAGATATATTCGAGAGGATGGGTTTCTGGAAGAGTGAAGCGTCTGGGGGTGATGGGTGTTGGGGAAAGAACAGAGAACATAAGAATTTGGGGGAGTGACAAGTCTAGCGATGTCCTGTGGAGAAAGAAGGAAAACTAGAGGAGCCTTAAGAAAGGATGAAGGAGGTGGGGCTAGATGCAGATTCCAAGGGAGACTGGGTTCTGGGTGGGAAAGGAAGGTGGGAAACTGGGATGGCTGGATTGGGGGGTGGGGGCGGGTTCTGAAAGAGCTGAGGAGAGTTTTTTGGGCAAGACAAGGGAGATAGAAGGGGGGGAGGGAGTAAAGACGGTTAGGAGGAAATATAAGAGCAGTCTAGGCCTTTGGTGGCCCTGAGAGGAAAAGTCCATGGACAAGCTGGTGGACACGGGAGGGAAAAGCAGGAGAAGGCAACGATAGGAATGAGAAGGACAGGCCGGCACAGGGAAGACGTTCATTTATGGAAGTGGGACACCCTCCCCAGGCCCTCTGGCTGGCGGTCGCTCCATTTTCCATCTCAAATCTGTCCGAAGTCACCACTCATGGTACTTGTTGGTGGGGGGGAGGGGGGAGGTGGGGTGGGGACTAGGCTCCTTGTGGAGACAACCTCAAGTGCCCCGATTATTCTAAAGTGGAGACCATTCCACCACAGACTCTCTCCAGGCAGCCTCTGCCCCTGACAGCCCCCAGCCACTCCCAGTCTTCAGCCAGGAGGCCAGCACCCCCAGTCCACCCCCCACCCCACCCCCACCCCCGCCCAGGGTCTCCTGGGCTCTCTCCCTGCCCCACGCCAAGCAGCTACATCTCTCAGGACAAAGGACACCAAGACGCTGGGTGATTTTTGGCAGCAGAGATTGGGAAGGCCAGAGAATGGGAGGGAGGCAGGCTGGGAACCGGGAAGAGCTGGAGCTGGAGTCGGGATTGGGAGCCCTCGCTAGCACTCCAGATTTGGGGCGGGGATGGGGTAGTTGTGCCAGAGGCCGGCTTGAGGCTGAGGGTGGGCCCTGAAGGTGGGATCCCCACCACCACCCAGCCTCCAGAGAAGGAAGGAGACTGGTTAGGGAGCAACTGGTAGATTTTGCCTCCTTTTCCCCAGGCCCAGCTCAGCCAAGCTCTAGGAATACCCAGAAGTGCTAAATGGATTCCGTGCACCGGGAGCCTGAGCAGGAAGCCTTCCCTGGCCTAGGAATGAATTCCCACTCTTCGGACTCTTGAATCAGCTGGCACTCACTCTATTACCCCAGGCCCACCTTATCCCTCAGGGTTTTCCAGACAACTCCACCCCACCCACCCGCTGCCCACTGCACCCTAAAAGGACCCCAGCTCCTTCTCCCCACCCCCAACTTTGCTCCAAGACTCCTCCTCTCCCTGAGGTCCCCCCTCCCCATTGCATTTCCTCTCTCTCTGCACTGCCCAGCTCAGTCCCCAACTGGGCCCTGGCCCAGGCTCTTCTCAACTCCCTTCCAGGCTAAGCCCTTCTGCCTCCTTTTTTAACCACTAAGGGCTCAGCTAGGATGGTGACATGTTGTTGTTGCGTCCCTAAGTCGTATCTGACTCTGCGACACCATGGACTGTAGCTCTCCAGGTTCCTCTGTCTGTGGGATTCTCCAGGCAAGAATACTGGAGTGGGTTGCCATTTCCTTCTCCAGGGGATATTCCCAACCCAGGGATGGAACCCATGTCTCCTGCATTGCAGGCAGATTCTTTACCACTGACCTGGATGGTGATATATCTGAGCCTAAAAGAAAAGTAGAGTGAAAAGAAAAGCCAGGGCCTCTCCCCTCCAGATCCTCCCCAACCTGAGGACCGGATTCAGTTCAGCTTCAGGGAGCATCACACACACCCCACCATCATTGGTCACCCCAGCTCCCCACAACCCACCCGTTTCCAGGCAACAGCACATAAGAAAAGTGGAGAGAGGGGCCTGGGAGGCCCAGGGAGGGGGAGATGTAACTCAATCCACCCCAGTACCTGAGGGTTCTTTTTTTGCGGGGGTGCATGACAAAGTGACCCATCGAGGAAAGAGGGCAGAGGTTGGGAAACATGGCTCCGGCCAGGAGTCAGCCTAGGAGTTACTGAAGAAAGGTGCGTATAATGGACCCCAGAGTAAACCGCGGGGTGCCCCAAAGGAAACAAAAAGGGGCGCCAGGAGACACAGGAGCAGGGAAAGCTGAGATGTCCGCGCTGGAACGAAGAGGCACAGAGGTTGGGGCGAGAAACCTCGCCCTTTGACTGAAAAGGGCTAAGTTGTCAGCGATACGGGAAAGAAAACAGAGAAACGGGTCTTGCCCATACAGAGCTGGAATCCTCTTCCAGTCCTGGAGCTGGGCAGAATGGCAGAGGGGGCCCGGTACCAGAACTCAGAGTAGAAGCTGAGCAGGAGGCCCACGGAGGGAGCAGCCTAGCGGTTCCTCCCACCCTGGCTCTGGCGCCGGAGCTGTCGGCCTCCTGCAGAGCCTTGGCTCCCTCTAGTGGCCGCAGCTCCCCACCACTCGGGCCAGGTAGCCGAGCCCTAGACGGTGGCTCAGTGATTAAAAAAAAAAAAAAAATCCGCCTGCCAATTCAGGGGATGTGGGTTCAATCCCTGGGTTGGGAAGATCCCCTGGAGGAGGGCATGGCAACCCATTCCAGTATTCTTGCCTGCAAAATCCCACAGACAGAGGAGCCTGGCAGGCTACAGTCCATGGGGTTACTGAATCAGACACCACTTAGGCACCAAAATAGAAAGAGGGGGCTCATCCTCCCCCTACCCCCAGGTATTTCCTGCGTTCCTGTCTCAGTTCTGGGGCTCTGCTGGAGCCCAAGTGTGATGGTCTCCAGTCACACACTGGCCCCCTGCTCGCAGGCTCACCCAGCCAGGGGCCTGTTGATCACCTCAGGTCCTGAATTTCCAGTTTACTGGAAGTTACATGTCCTCAGGCCTCTGCAGCTTGCAGGGGGCGCTGCCCAGACAGTGCTGGCCCATCCCAGGAGCTCCAAGACTCAATCTGGGAGAGGACCTGTACACCAGAGCAGTTCCAGTACCAGCTCCATCACTTCTCTGATCAAGGGCCTTGGTGAATCTGCAGACACTTTGGATCCCATTCTCCAAAAATGCACACACACACAATGTTTTTGATACTTTTATGAATTCTTGGACCCCAGGCTAAAAATCTTAATTCCTCCCCCACCCACCCCCTCCCCCGCCGGGGAGGGGAGAGGGGGAAGGCAGGCCAACAAGCTCCCCACCTGGCCAGGGAAGTGTAGGCAGTGCCATCCTCCTGACCTTATTTGTTGGATTGCTTCCTCTTTCTGTGCCCTCCCCAGCTTTTTTTTTCTTTTTTTGTTGGCTGTGCTGAGTCTTCATTGCTGCTTGGGCTTTTGGGGGGGCTACTCTCTGCTTGTGGTGTGTGGGCTTCCCTTGTTGCAGAGCACAGGCTCTAGGGAGGCGTGCAAGCTTCAATAGTTTCGGTTCCCAGGTTCTCGAGCACAGGCTCAGTAGTTGTGGTACACTGGGCTTAGTTGCTCTGTGGCATGTGGCATCTTCCCGGATCAAGGATCAAACCCGTGTCTCCTTCATTGGCAGGTGGATTCTTTACTACTGAACCACCAGGGAAGCCCACCTGTCATCTTTGCTATCCAGTTTTCCCCACTTCTAGGAGCTCCATCTTCTCTCCCCGCATGTAGACTAGAGTAAGACTCCTCAGACACAGGAATGCACGGTGACTCAGACTTTAATGGAAGTGTTCATTTCAGCGCCACAGAGGTGCTGGCAGCTGTGAAACATGGCACGGGTGCAGCTGGAGGAAGAACGGGGAAGCTAGGGCTGGGGGGAGAGGGACAGGGGACAAGTCCCCAGGCGCACAGCCCCACCTCTGGCCCAGGAGCCGTCACTGAGGCCCCTTTCTGCTGCCCTTCCAGTTCCAGCAGGACCCCCACCCCAGGCCATCTCAGAACCTACAGTCACGTGAAATACAGACACATGGTCCCCACTCCAGTCAGGCCAGTTTTCAGGCCCCGGAGTAATGGCGAAGTGATTGATTAACAAGATGAATGAAAAATAAATAAATGAATAAATAATACAGTGGAGCCTTAGACCAGGCCTGAGCAGGCAGCCAGCCCTCCCCAGTACTCACACTCAGCACTGCCCAGTTCCTGCTTCATATGCAGCCTGGAAACACGTGGACTCAGCGCAAAGCACACACGACACACGGCCCCTCTACACACCTCGACAACCAACCCAGACGCTCCACAGGGACCCCAATGGGTCTTCTGCGGATGCCCTTACGGTCCTCAGTCCATGGCCAGTTTTCAAGGACAGAGAAGAGGAAGGAGGGAGAAGCGGAGAGCGCGGAACCCAGAGGGTGGGAGCGCAGAGACGGCAAGGCTAGACCAGCCAAGGCGCAGCGCGGAGGGTGAGCCGGTGTCAGGGTGGAAATTTCGAGCAGGACCGGAAAGAAGAGGATCCAGGAAGAGGACGGAGTGAGGGGGTTCCAGGTCTCCAGGCAGGGAGGAACTCACAGCACACTGGGGTTGCGGAAGTTATGTCCCGCGAAGCGAGCTTCATCCCCTAGTTCTTCTTCGATTCTGAGAGAGACGAGTCAGAAAGGAAACGGCCAAGCAGAAGGACCCTGCTTCTCTTCCCAGGAGTTCCCCCACTACATCCTCCAAGCCCCTTGCACCACGTGCTCCTGGGGCCTGGCCTGAGTGAGGGCATTCCCTGGCTTTCCATGGGTCATCAATCAGGCCATCATTCAAAACTAAATACTTTCTGGATATCTACTGTCCTCCAGGCCCTGGGCACTGGAGACAAAATGGTGGACACACATAGCTTGTAACCCTTGGAGCCCTGGGTTTCCATTCCCTGGGCTCCCTTACCTCATGAGCTGGTTGTACTTAGCCAGACGCTCAGAACGGCACGGGGCGCCAGTCTTGATCTGAAATATCCCAAAAGACAAACAGCTCAGTGGCCACCCTTTCACCCCATGAAGAACTTACACTCCCTCGAAATTGCCATGGTGCCCACAAACACCTGGAAGGAGAGCGACCTGAGCCTAGAACCCCCCAATTGCACAACGGGCTCCCTGGGCTCACCTGGCCTGTGCACAGCCCCACCACCAGGTCAGCGATGAACGTGTCCTCAGTCTCTCCGGAGCGGTGACTCACCATGACCCCCCAGCCGTTCTCCTGGGCCAGCTTGCACCTGCATTTGGTGCAGCAGCAGTGAAGCCCAGCCCACATGCTCTCCCCAGCCCTGACATTGATCAAGAAACACCTGGAGGGAAGCTGTCCAGGAGGGGGAAAGAGAATCGGGGGGCATGGAGGGAGGAGAACCAGAAGAGCCATGAAGGTGACTCAGGGCTCCCTGCCTCCTTCTGCACTTGTGGGCAAGGCTGGGCTGGGGCACTGGCAGGAGGCGTCCTGCAGAAACGGGTTGAGTGGGGGAGGGCCCAGAGGCACTCACGCTTGGATGGCTTCAGTGACCGAACCGATCTGGTTGACCTTCAGCAGCAGACAGTTGCAGGCCTTCTCCTCCACCGCCCGCTCGATTCGCTTGGGGTTGGTCACTGTCAGGTCATCACCCACAATCTGGATCCCCACGTTGGCTGTGAACTTGGACCAGGCGGCCCAATCGTCCTGGTCAAAGGGGTCCTCAATGGAGACCACTGTTGGGAGAACGGTGAGGGGGCTCTGCATCAGGCGAGAACGCCCCGCTTAGAGTCCTTGCATGGACAGATCAGATTCCCTGGCCAATTCAGCCTCCTCCCCTCTGAAATAAGCCTCCCCTGACCCATTCTTTTTATTTAATATTTTTTATAATTAAATTTATTTATTTTTAATTGAAGGATAGCTCAAACAATGAAGAATCTGCCTGCAATGCAGAAGACCCAGGCTCCATCCCTGGGTCAGGAAGATCCCCTGGAGAAGGAAATGGCACCCACTCCAGTATTCTTGCTGGAGAATTACATGGAGGAGCCTGGCGGGCTGCAGTTCATGGGGTCACAGAGTTCGACACAACTGAAGGACTAATACACACTGCTCTATAATATTGTATTGGTTTCTGCCAAACATCAACATGAATCAGCCATAGGTATACCTACGCCCCCTCCCTCTTGAACCTCCCTCCCACCTTCCTCCCCATCCCACCCCTTAATATTTCATTTACATTTATTTTTTATTCATTTGGCTGCGCTAGGTCTTGGTTGGGCCCCCTGCATTGGGAACACCTCGTCTTAGCCAGTGGATCACTAGGGAAGTTCCCCCTGACTCATTCTTATCTTGATTTTTTCACAAAACCTTTCAAAGAAAACAAGGGTTCAGAAACTTTCTCACAACCTTTCTTTGCATTTTCCTATTTTCTACCAGGAAACCCTCCTCATGGCTATTGGAAACCTTTCATTCTGCAGTTTATGCCTATTTTCTCTTGCTGTGTCTCAGGAAATGGAAACCAACTGCTTCCATTCCAGGGATAAGAGTCACTGGGAGGCCTGCGAAAGGTACTTCAGCTCCTCCTCACCCATACAACAGCCCAGCCCCGTTCAGCATCAGTTTTGTTTTCTTTCTTTTTTTTTTTGCTGAGCTGGTGACTTGTGGGATCTTAGTTCCTGAACCAGGGGTTGAACCCGTGCCCTAGGTAGTGAAAGCACAGAGCCCTAACCACTGGGCAACCAGGGAATTCCCCAGCATCCGGTTTATCAACTGAACACCCTGAACTGCGATGCTTCCAGTCTTAGCCTCTCACTGCGCCTCTGCTGTGCTGTGTTTAGTTGCTCAGTCGTATCTGACTCTTTGTGACCCCAAGGACTGCAGCCCCCCAGGTTCCTCTGTCCCTGGAATTCTCCACGCAAGAATACTGGGGTGGGTGGCCACGTTCTCCTCCAGGGGATCTTCCCAATCCAGGGATCGGACCCAGGTCTCCCACATTGCAGGCAGATTCTTTACCGACTGAGCCACCAGGGAAGCCTTACTGTGCCCCGGTCCTTCCAAACCCGCCCCATGACCCCAGCAGCTTCAGAGATGGTGACCTTAATCAGGATCCAAAGCAGTTGGAACAGATTCATCACGGGTTCCTGCCCATTCACAGGACACCCAAAGCCCAGCCTCTGCAGGAGACCCCTTCACCCCATCCCTGGTTCTCAGGCACTTCTCAGGACATCTCTACCTAGCATCTGGGTCAGCATTCACCAGGTCCAGAGTTGCCCCCAAGACACCCCCGCCTGCCGCCTGCCCTCCCCCGGCCACAGCCCTTGCTCTCACCAGGATAGTCCCTGACAAAGTCCTGGTAGAGGGCCCCCAGCTGGTCCCCGGTGATGTATCGGGAAGGATCAGCGGGAGACTTGAAATCCAAGTCATATTTGCCATCGCGGTAAAACTCCGAGGCGGCAACATCCATGCCAATGACAATCTTCTCTGTGTAGCCAGCCTTGTCAATGGCTTCCTTCACCAGTTCCAAGGCTGGGGATGGAATACAGTGAGGTCATCAGCAGGAAGGGTGGCCAAGGAGGAATGAGAGGAAGAAAGTAATTCAGAGCAGAGGTGGAGGGCTGTTGCTGGGGAGAGTTCTGCTTAAGGTTGTTTTGGGGTTATTCCCAGGACTGCGATAAGCAGGCCACCTTCGAGGAAGGCAGGGGAATGGAATTCTGTTAATAACAGTTTGTTGTTTTCATTTATTGAGGGCTAACTATGTCACCTCAGCACTTTACACCTATGATCTAACTTAATCCTCACAATAATGCTAAGAGGTAGACACTGTTGTTATTCTTGTTTTACAGATAAGAAAGACAAGCACAGAGACTGTTCAGTGAGCAAGATCACCAGCCAGTAACTCTTCAAGTCAAAGTTCACATCCAGGCAATTTGGCCCCCAAAAGTTAACTCTCAGCCACTACCTGCCTGTATAGTTTCTCTTCACGCTAAGGTTTCTGCCAGGGCAGGGAAAAAAATTAGGGATCCTAGAGGCCTAAGAGGTTGGGGTGGAGATGGGATAGATTTAGAGTTCGGGGTATCTCATCAAACTAGAATCCATGGTGAGAATGGATCCCACGGGTCACGTGGACCACCTCCCCAAATCCTTTAGGGCTCCGTGGGAACTTGCAGATACTGACACATCTGGCTGGACAGGTAAAGGTGGTCCTCTTAGGCCTGCACATGAATTTGTGAGGCCCTCTGGTACCCACTCCGAGGACTGGGACCTCGTAGCTCAAGGACACTCACGCAGCCTCCTGGGGACCCAGTGAAGCATGTGGCCCTTCCTGATGTCCCGGAATGGAGCAAGACCGAGCTGGAAGTAGGGTCTTGGTCTCACCCTCACTGTTCTCCAGGATGTTGGGGGCAAAGCCACCTTCATCCCCCACGTTGGTGGCATCCTTGCCGTATTTGTCCTTGATGACGCCCTTGAGTGTGTGGTAGACCTCCGCCCCAAGTCGCATGGCATCCCGGAAGCTCTCGGCCCCCACCGGGAGGATCATGAACTCCTGCATGGCCAGCTTGTTCCCAGCGTGAGAGCCACCGTTGATCACATTGAAGGCCTGGGAGCCACGGGAGGACAGAAAAAGTCACAGAGCTCTTCCCTCTCCACCCCCAGGAGTGCCAACCAAGGGCCCAAACTTCCCCCAGCTTCCAGACTCAGAACCCTCCATCCCATGGCCCCTGTCCTCTCCCTAGAGCTGCCCCAATCACTCTTCTCCCATCAGTCTCCCAAGGCTTCATGCTTCCTCCCCACCCACCCCTGGAAGAGGCACGGTGCTCACCGGCACAGGCAGGATGAGGTCTGAGTTCCCGGCCAGCTGGGCAATGTGTCGGTAAAGAGGCAGTTCCTGCTCGGCAGCCCCTGCCTTACACACGGCCAGGGACACACCCAGGATGGCATTGGCCCCAAACTTGGCTGAGAGATTATAGAGGAAGGCACTGATCAAACATGTCCTCTTCCCCTTCCAGCCCTCACCTATTTTTTTTTTAATAGCTGGCATTTATTGAAGGCTAACGATGTCACCTAAACACTTTACACGTGTGACCCCCCCAATCCAGCAACACCTCATCCATCCTATCCTGCAAATAGCAGGGGGCGGGGTGTGATCAGAAAGGGCAGTGAGCTTCACTTCTTGCAAACATCCCTGAGACCACAGACTCTCTGCCACCAACTCCCCCCTCCTTATGCTGCAGAGTTCTCCCTTCTGTCTCATGTCACTCCCTCCCACTGGAGGAGGCTACGAGAAGGGCTAGTCCTCAGCTGTCCTTCCTTCCTTCATTTCTCAGTCTGTTCCACGTGCCCCGCCCCCGGCCCCCCACACGCCCACTGTCTCCCAGCCCCTGCTTACACTTGTTCTCAGTCCCATCCAAGTCCAACATCAGGTTGTCCAGCTTCTCTTGCTCCACCACAGACACACCCTGATAGCAGAGGCCCCATCACCGGGAGCCGGGATGGAGGCTGGACCTTAAGACACCTAAGACAGGCACCCCTCCCCCATCCACACACAGGCTCACGTCCACCAGGGTTCCCCCAGGTTCCTCTGATAGTGGCCTGTCTGAATTAGGGGACTCAGCCCCCGTAACAACGGGGCCCCCTTCCCTCAGTAACCATGACTCCCCAGAGGTGGCCCTTTCTCCCTCCTCTTCCCCCTCCCCTAATCCAGGGCTCCCTCCAGGACCCTGTCCCCACCCCCAGCAAAGAGCAGGCCTCACTGAGCTGATGAGGGCCGGGGCAATGGTGGTGTTGATGTGTTCCACCGCCTTCAGGACACCTGGGGAGAGGCGGAGAGGTCAGGCCAGGAGGGACCAGGTAGGGGAAGGCATGCAGGAAGAGGGCTGGGGATGGGCATGTCCCTCCCCCCAGCGGAGGGACAGGGAACCCGGAAAAGACAAAAGGCCTCACCTTTGCCCAAGTAACGCTGTTTGTCCCCATCCCTTAGCTCCAGGGCCTCGTAGATACCGGTGGAAGCTCCACTGGGCACCGCAGCCCGGAAAAGACCTGGGAGGGGAAGGCCGCGGAAAGAGAATGGAGAGGATAGCACAGGGACCCGGGATTCCTTCAGCCTTGCAGCTCTGCACTCCTGTGGCACATCCAGCTTGCTCCCCACACTGCTTCACACACATACACACACACATACACACACACACACACACACACACAAGGCAGCAGATACACAAGCGGTGGCCTCCTCATCCACCCAGTTGAGGTCCCACACACACAAGGAGGATACCAGAGAAATGGAGCTTTGCAGGCAGCACACACAGTGCACACACACGGTACACACACACGGTGCACACACACACACAGTGCGCACACACAGAGCACACACACTAAACTAGCACACAGAGACTGGCCTATCACGGCACCCCTGGACAAGGAAGGTCTACTCCCCGACTGCAGGCTCCTGAGCCTGGCCCAGCAGGGCACCCCCACTGGGAATCCTCCCATTCCAGGCCGGTAGGTACACCCAGCCCCGGGGCTGTGGGAAGGTGCCCATTACCTTTGGCAGTGTGGAGATCCACCTCCACCGTGGGATTCCCACGGGAGTCCAGGATCTCCCGGGCCCAAATTTTCTCTATGGACATGATGCCTAGGATCTCCTTGGGTGGCAGGGAAGGAAGGAGAAAGATAAGAGGCTTAGAGGGGTGGAGCCTGAGATCAGTGGGAGGGGCCAGAGGCTGGGAGGCTGGGAGCGACAGGAAAGAGGTTACTGCAGTGGGTGGGGGGTTGGGAGGAGCTGGGTGCAGTCGCCGGCCGTAGAAGGGATCCCCCCGCCCGTAGGGAGAGGAGAAGGTCAATGCAGTGAGGAAGGGGAGGTCACTGCAGTGGGGGGCGGGGTACGATCAAACGACGAGATGGGAGGACACTGCAGGGAGGAGAGGAGGGGCGCGGCAGTGACTCCCTCGCCCCCTCAGCAGTTCGGCCGCCGGCTGGAGGGGTGCCCCCAGCTCTCCTCGGGGTGGTACGGCCGCCAGGCTTGCACTTCTCCTTTGGCGTCAAGAAGAGCACGGGTCGTCTGGGCAGCGGAGGGGGGCCTTTCCTCCAGAGCCCCCATCCCACCCAAGCTAACATCCCTCCCACCACTCCGAGGTCCCAATCTCCCTCCAAATGTGTGTCCCGCCTCTTCCCGAGAGATGGGAGACGAGTCCGGAGCGAGGATCCTCCGTCTTCGGGGTTGCCATGGGCAGGGAGAAGGAGGGGAGACGGTGGGGAGGGGCAAAGCTGGGCGGGTCCTCCCTCGGGCCCTGGACAGACTCTCCGCTCCAAGCACCCCTCCCCGTGCGGCGGAGAGCGGCGCGGTAACGGGAGAGGGCGATGCAGGGGAGGAGGGGCCGCGGGGGTCTCGAGGAAGTCTGGGGATGCTGAGAAAGGGTGAGGGAAGACATCTCCCCGATGCACGTCTACGGACGTGCCAGGGTAGAAACGCACAGTCCCGGGAGACCCCGAACGCTTATCTTCGACGGAACCGGAGGGGCAGAGGGATACAGGGAGGGGGCCCGCAAGGGTAGAGAAAGGCGCAGTCAGACACACGCAGGTGCGGAGAGGCCTGGCGCCCGAATGACCACGGGGCGACGGCCTCAGACCGAGAGCAGCGGCCCGGGGAGGCCGAGAAGGGAGGTGCCGGGGAGGCGCGGGTGGTGGAGCAGGTGCGCAGAGCGGCGGGGCGAGGGATGCGCGAGGCCCGGGGAGAGAAAGCGGGGGCGCAGCGGCGAGGGGAGGGGGCCGGAGGGGCTTCACCTCGGGGCTGCGGACCCAGCCGGTGGCGGTGGCGGCGGGGCTGGCAGTGGTGGTGGCAGCGGCGCAGAGAGAGCGGGAGTGGCGAAGGCGGCTGCTGCTCCCGGGCGGCGGGCGGCAGGCGGCGGCGGGCGGCGGGCGGCGGGGGGAGGCGCCGATAGGGCCGGGAGGGCGCATGTGACCCGGAGCCCCCGATGAGTCAGGAGCCGCCGGCGGAGGCGCACGCAGGAGCACGCATGGGGGGCCGATGGGATGGGGCGGGGAGGGCTAGAGGAGAGCAACGTGGGAGGGGCTGGGGACCACCCAGGACCTGGCCCCCCACCGCCCACGCGCGCTCAGACCCACACCCAGACCCCCCTGGAAAGTAACAGTCAGTCTCAAGCCAGTGATCAGCCAGGAAAGCCCACGAAGGACTCAAGGGTCTCACAAACCGAATCAGACACCAAAGTATCCCAATGTCTCTCTCTCTTTTTTTTTTCCCAACGTCTCTTTATTGGAAAGGCGAACTGTTCCTCACACCCATGCTACCGCCTCCACAGCTCCTCCGCAGATGCCTCACGCAGCACCTGGGGCCCATCCAGGCCTGGCTCCCTCCAGACCTGCCCTGGGGGCTGCTTGCCCCCTAGTCATCACTGCCCAGATGCCTGTGAGTAGCCTGGGCGGCACGCTGTGATGAATTCGCAGGTCTGGGACAAGAGTGGGCATCTTCTGTCTCTGGATGAGGGTGGGGTATAAGTGTGGGGCACCCCCTGACTGGGGTCTTCTCAGTTTTGGGGGCCAGCATCCCCCTGATCGCCTGGAGGAAGAAGGTAGAAGCTGAGCCTCTGGCCACCCGCACCCCCCTCCTCTGCCCCACTGAAGTGCCACCTGCCACCCTTCCCTGGGCTCACAGCCTCTGTCTCTTTCCGCCTCATTCTGCCCTCCTTCTGCCCCTGTCCTGGCATTTTTAGCCTCGGCTCTTTAGTGCAGGATTTTCCTCTCCCGCCTTCTTCCCTAGGCCCAGTCCTCAGGCCCTGCCTCCACCCCACCAAAGCCCCTGACCCAGCCTTTCCATCAGGTGTGGTTGCCCAGCCACACCCTCATCTCTGCCTGCCACACCATTCTTGGGGCTTACTCCTCGGGCTTTCTGATATATCACCTCTGCCTCTCAGCTCCTCCCAGGCCCTTCTGGTTCTTTCTTCTCCCCGTGAGACACCCGTGACTCCTAACCCAGGTGCCCCCAAGTCTTCTCCTTGCCCCTGACTTCCCCACCCACCTCCTCCCTACAGCAGCTCTTCAGCCAGTCTTCCTGCCTCCCCGCCCCCTTCCTTACTGTCTTTGGAGGCCAGGGGAACTGCTAGGTGGACGACTGGTCCAGTTCCGACTCAGGTTCTGCTTCAGGCTCCTGCTCCTGCTCCTCCCTCATCCTCTGCCGGATCTCCTCAGCCTCAGCCCGCTCCTCCTCCTCATAGAAGTCCTTGTCCAGGCGCTCCAGATGAGCAATCTGCACCAGGGCCTCCTGGCGGTAGTCGTTCTCATCGGTGCACGGGTTGTCCAGCAGCACCAAGGCTCTCAGCCTGGGCAGGTCCCGCAGCTTGGCGAGCTCCCCCAGGTCGGCCACCATGTTGCCCCTGCCGGTGCGGGCAGGAGGGGTTCACCAGGGAATGCGGGTGTCAGAGGCCAGCTGCCAGGCCTGGGGCCCGCGGGGGAATCTCCCACGGGACTCCGGTTCCTCTAGAAACATAGCCTCCATGGACTGGCTGGATTTGCTGCAGACAGAAGTGCTGGGCAACCCTGCTCCAATCAGTTCCACCCTGGGGAACCCTCAGGGCCATGGTCTATTCTGTAACGTGTCGTGTGTCTCCTTCTGGAACAGCAAAGCTAGGTCTCAACCCTGTCTTGTAGCTGGGGACAAGGGAGGAATCTCCCTTACAAGGACAGGCTTCTGTCTAACCAGAGAGATTAGACAGTGGGACCAGAGCCAGCAGAGACGGAACTGGACTCTAAGCTCATGGAGACGGTGCTATCTGGGTACTCCCTCAGGAAGAAGCCCAAAGAGTAAGCTCCCCCCAAAGCGCCTCATGGTACTGTGCATGCATGCGTTGCTCAGTTGCTTCAGCTATTCACCCCTCAGTGGTCCGCCATCCCTGTTTCAGCTACAGACATTTTCACGATAACCCTGAGGGGTAGGTCCTAACCTCAGCTTCATTTTATAGGAAACTCAAGTGTGTGTTAGTCACTCAGTTGTGTCTGACTCTTTGCGACCCCATGAACTGTAGCCCACCAGTCTCCTCTATCCATGGGATTTCCCAGGCACGAATACTGGAGTGGATTGCCATGCTCTTCTCCAGGGGATCTTCCCAACCCAGGTATCGAACCTGTGCAGATTCTTTACCACTGAGCCACTGGGGAAGCCCCCATTGTATGGTCCTCTGTGTTTATTTTCATGCTCTTGGCTCACAGCTTTGTGAAATCAGGCTCGAATGTTTCAGCCCTATCTCAAGGGAGGGGCTGAACCACGCATGGTGTTTCTCGTGGGGAGTGCAACATGCACTGCATGCTGGACTGTCCTTGTTTTCAGGTCTCTGGCCCCAGAGGCACCTCCCAGTCACTGAGACAAACCCTCCCTCCTACACTTACTTCCAAACACCCCTGGTTAATATCCACTGAGGAAGGTCCATTATCCCTATCTATACCATTAACTAGAGAAGGAAATGGCAACCCACTTCAGTATTCTTGCCTGGGAAATCCCATGGACAGAGGAGCCTAGCAAACTATAGTCCATGGGGTCTCAGCTGAACCAACTTAGCATGCATACCATTGACAGGAAAACAATACACCCTCCACTGTACCAGACCAAGGTGGCAGAGCTAAATCCAAGAGTGAGGGCAGGACTCTGGGCTTCAAGGTACAACCACCACTCCTTACTCGGAGACTCTCTTTCCATTGCCGTCCTCGAAGAGGATTTGGCCTTGGTGACTAAGCAGGCAATTTCCTTACATCTTTGCTTAAAGATACACACATAAAATCCCCCATCAGACAGGAGCTGCTGCAGGAAAGTCTCGCGTGATCTTTAGTGCCTTTCCATCTAGAGATTTTCTTCTAATGACTCCCCTTGCCTCATATCTGAGCACACCTTGTGTTTGAAATCAGTATGGGGCCATCCCTTACAGGGGAGACTCAGGAGAAGAGAGGCTGGAAATTGGAAGGGGAATTGGGGCCCAGGAGATGGAGAAGAGCAGTGGAAATTTATATGGGATGGAGCCAGACTGTGAGTCCCTTGAGAACAGGAACCATCTCTGATTCCTTCAGATGGTTCCCAGCACAGCACAAGGCCTGGCACATAGCGTGTTCTCAGTATGTGAGTGGAATGAATAGGATTCAGGAGTCTCAGGCTACAAAGGTTCCAGTGCTGCATGCAATTAGGACTGATGCAGAAGACAGTCAGGAAAGGAGGGGTGAGGACGGAGGATGAGGGGAGAATCTGTGAGTGGGCTGGAACTGGGGGACTGGGACCAGAGAGGAACACAGGGTCCAAGGTGGCTCCTGGTCAGGGGTAAGGGTGAGGTGGGCCTGGAGGGATGCATACCTTAGGTTGAGGTACTGCAATGATTTCATTTCCTTGGAGAAACCACTCAGAGTCTCAATCTGGTTGTCTCGAAGATGCAAGGTAGTGAGATTGCTTAGGTTCTCCAAGCCTTCCACCTTCTTCAACATGTTCTGGGCCTAGACCCAGGATACAGTAGATAGATGGGGAAAGGGGGTCGGGGGGAGAAGGAAGAGAAATCAGAAAGAGATGTGGCAGGGCTTCCCTGGTAGCTCAGTGGTAAAGAATCTGCCTGCCAGTGCAGGAGACATAGATCAGGGAAGACCCCACATGCCGCAGAGCAACTAAGCCCACCTACCACAGCTACTGAGTCTGTGCTCTAGAGCCTGGGACCCACGACTGAGCCCAGGCACCCGAGAGCCTGTGCTCCACGACAAGAGAAACCACCACAGTGAGAAGCCCTTGCACCACAACTAGAGAGTAGCCCCTGCTCGCCGCAACTGGAGTAAAGCAATGAAGACCCAGCACAGCCAATAATGAATTATATATATGTATGTGTATGTGTGTGCTAGTCACTCAGTTGTGTCTGACTCTTTGAGACCCCATGGACTGTAGCCCGCCTGGCTCCTCTGTCCATAGGGATTCTCCAGGCAAGAATACTGGAGTAGGTTGCCATGCCCTTCTTCAGGGTATCTTCCCCACCCAGGGATCAAACCCAGGTTTCCCACATTGCAGGCAGATTCTTTACTTAGATTTGCAAAAGAGCAAATCTAAGAGGAAGAGAGGGTGCGAAAGGGGAGCGGAGGTGAGTAGAGATCCATGTAGATAATAAAGAATCCAGGAGAAGCTTTCAACCAAGACAAAGATTAGCAGTAAACCCTACTATCCAGCCCACCACAGCCACCTCTGATTAAGGAGATGCTTCAACCCACCCCCACTACCCCCCAGCCCAAGAGCCTCACTGCTCCACCAAGGAGACATGGCCTCAGCAGCATCTTGGAATGAAGAATCTCAGGGGCCTAAAAGACTAGACACAGGACCTACCCTGGTGGTCCAATGGTTAAGACTTCCAGCGCAGGGAACATGGGTTCAAGCCCAGTTTGGGGAACTAAGATCCCACATGCCGCATGGCCCAGCCAAAAAAAAAAAAAAATTAAAAGACTAGACACCTACGTGGCCTCCTTAGCCTGATGTCTGTACCTCAGTTATGCACATGGTGTCCCAACCTATATCAAAGCAAACTGTCTCTATGTCATCCACACGCTGTGTATTATTAGCCCTGTTAGTTGGTAAACACGTTGTCTATTTGGATTTTGCATCCTCACAGCATTGAGCACCAAGCAAATGCTCAGTGTTTGGAAATAATGCCAATTATCATAAGGATGATGAAGTTAGTAGGTGAGTCCACTAGAAGCCAGGCTTCCCTGGTGACTCAGTGGTAAAGAATCCACCTGCAGTGCAAAAGAGGGTTTGATCCCTGGGTCGGGAAGGAGGACATATCCCCTGGAAGAGGATATGGCAACCCACTCCAATATTCTTACCTGGAAAATCCCATGAACAGAGAAGCCTGGGGGATTCCTCTGTCCATAGGATTGCAAGAGTCAGACACGACTTGGCGACTAAACCACCGTCTACTAGAAGCTGGCATCCTGGCCCCCAGGACAGTGCCCCCTTTTCAGCGCCCACCACCCTGTGACCCAGGATGCTACCAAGAAGAGGTTCTTCAGCTTAGGGAGGTTGATTCCCAGGGTGCTGTTCAGCTGGTTCCCCCGAAGCTCCAGCGTGTGCAGGCTGATCAGTTTTTGGGGATCCAAACCTGTCACCATGTGGATGCGGTTCCCTGAGGAGAAGGAGGGTGTTAAGGGTTCAGAGGGCCACCCCGAGTGTTCAGCAATAGCGCCTCTGCATCATCCTCTCTAATGCCAGGTGGATACCAGGAGGGCCAGCTCCAGATGTAACACCCGCGGGGCCTTGGGGCGATGGTCTGGTAGTCCAAGGGCGCAAGGGATGTGCCCACCTAAGTCTTTGAGGCATGAATGAGGGGTGCCCCACAATCCATGCAGCTAACTCCCTTTCCTCCTTCAAGTCTTCGCTCAGGTGTTAACTTCCCAATGACTTTTGTCCTAGCCAACCTGTTTGAAATCACCACCTCCTTCCACCCATTTCCTTTACCCCGATCTATTTTTTCATTTTACTTTTCTTTTTTTGTTCTGTTTTTTAGCGCTTATCTCCTTTTAACATGCTTTATAAAAATTTACTTATTTTTTGTGATCGTTGGGACTTCCCTGGTGGTTCAACGGTTAAGACTCCACACTTCTACTCAGGGGCACTGGTTTGATCCCTACTTGGGGAACTATGATCCTGAATGCTGCATGGCGCAGCCAAAAAATAAATAAAATTAAATATTGTGATCATTGATGATTGCCTGCCTTCCCTGACTAGAACGTAAGCTATACAAGAATAGGGAATTTCTTTGGTTCACTCCTACATCTCCAGCACATAGAACTGTCGTCGTGAACTGCCACGGGTGTCTGAAAGAATGAGTGAATGAATGTAGGCTGCTGTGTCGCACAGCCAAGGGCCATGCTGCCCACTGCTACTGGCCCCAGGTGAGGAAGGAATTGTGCGTGGCCCATCCTAAGTCCCCACCTTTGAGATCCAGGCTGGCCAGACGAGGATGAGAGATGCCCTCCGTGTCAGTGATCTGGTTGTAGGCAAAGCTGGCGATTTGCAGGTAGGGCAGTTCGTTCAGCCGGGCACTCCGCAGCTGGTTGCCATCGGCCTTGAGCCAGAGCAGGTGGGTGAGGTAATTGAGTGGGGACAAGTCTGTCAAGTGGTTTTCGGAAACATCCACGTAGCGCAGATGGATGTAGGAACGCAACAGCTGGATGTCTGTCAGATCCCTAGGAGGTGGTAGAGGCCAGGTCAGGGTTAAGAATCCAGCAAGGGCTGTCAGAGGTACTAAAGCAGAGGGCAGCGTGAAGATGGCTTAGAGCGGAGAGTGACTGACAGATGGATGAGTCTGGGAGGGGAAGGAGAAGGCAGGTGGGTTCTCAACAGTGAGCAGGACCTTATGTCTGTGAAGGGCTGAGAACCAGCACTCTGAAGGACAAGTAAGGGAGTCCATCTGGAATCTCCACCCAACCCTATCCCCTTACGGCCTCCAATGCCGCAGGCCAGCTCTGATGCAGGGGGTCACAGTGTCCTGAGAAGTAGACTCTATCCTTCCCCCTCCTAGCTGGCCCAGGATGACAGAGATCCAAACTCAGCCAAAACACCCAGGATGGAGGTTGAGAAAGGAGACTAGGTCCCACCACCTCGGCCCGCTTCTGGTCCCCCATAAACATACCTGTCTTTAATCTCCAGCTTGACATAAGCATGTGCCAGTCCATTACCCGTCTTGCAGAGCAGAGAAAGCCCTTCCTTCATCATGTCCTCTGTGAGGGGTGTGGATATCCACTGCAGGAGGAAGTGGACTCAGGCATGCCTTTCCAGCCCAACCCCAGCCCTTAACCCCAGACCCCTCCGCTTCCAAGTTCTCACATCCTCGGACTCTTCTCCCTCTTTCCTGTAGTCCTCCCACTCCTCCGTATCCTTCTCATCATCTTCCCTTTCCAGATCATCCTGGTCTGGCTCGAAGTCTTCCAGGTCATCTTCATCTGACATTTGTCTTCCCTGCTGAAGGCTCTGGAGTCAGAGCAGGCTGGGTCCCCACTCTGAGAGAGATGATCTCAGTCTTAGCCAATGCTCTCTCCCTCACCTCCATTAATGGGTACCCCTCCCATCACCCTATCACCCCCCAGATCTCCTGCCGGCCATGCTTCTTACCTCATCCCTGTGAACATCGCATTTTGACTCCCAACCTCCACTTCATACTTCCCACCAAGGATCCCTTCCCCTTGGATGCTTTCCCAGACCCCCCAGGACCTTTTCTGCCCTTCTCAGCCCTTCTCAGTGGCTCCAACTCCTCCAGCAGCTAGTTGTCCAGCTTCCTGGGCTCCCCTTTCGCCAGTTCTTCCCACTTCTGCCTGGAAGTTCTTCTCCAGAATCCCCTACAGACACCTCCCCTCCCTTTCCATCCCTGACCCCTGCTCCAGTCCTTTCTTCTAACTCTCCCATCCCACGTTTCCCTGTCCCCTCCTGGACACCAGCCGGTCACGCAGGCTCCAACCCTCCCACTCAATCCTCTTTGGCAGAAGGGACACAGACCCTGGTTCTGCTCAACCAGAAGCTGTCGTGGAGAGATCTGACCCCGAGAGAGAAGGGCTGTCTTGTAGAGGGCAAGGGAGAAGGAGGCGTTGTATACTGCTGTTATGGCAACGGGGTACCGGGCACTAGGCTCCCGCAGCTGGCAGCCGTTGAGGGGAGCTGCGAATAACCGAACTGAAAATCCGCCGCGAAGCCAGTAGGCCAGTAGTTGCCTGGTGACAAGCCCAGGTTTCTAGTCCTAGGAACCCGGATGGGGCGCGGTAATTGGCCCAGGGCTAAAAAGCCAGTGGGCGTGGCTTACTTAGTACACTGAGGGGAGGGGCAGAGGGCGGGGCTAGCCAGTAAGTCACCTGAGACCTTAAGGAATTAAGACTACCTCAAAGCAGGAGTACTGTGAATTCAAAAGCAACTCATTCCCTGAAGCAAAAGGTGGAGAAATACCAAGAGCTAGAAATACCAAGGTCTGGTTCCCCCACCTTCTCATAGGTCCCACCCATTGATTATTTTCAAGTAGACTTTTGGCTGGTGGCTTCAAGGAATGGAAGGAGCCCAGGCCCAATGTTATCTAAAGCCCTGCGTTGGAGTCTTGACAGATCTGCAATTTACTAGCAATTTACCTACCAGCAATTTATCTAAGACTCCACTTTCCCATCTGTAAAATAGGCTTAAGGGTACCAACTGACAGAGATGGAGTAAGAATATGACTTATGCTGAAGCGCTCTATGGATTGCTGAATCCAGCGTGGGACCATTCCATTCTCATCCTTTGATGCAAACCTTTTGTGTGATATGTGAAGAGAGAAAATCCAACAGGAGCCTAGGATAATAATCCTCTTCCAACACAGTCACATAAATAATAATCGAGAGAGTTCCCTGGTGGTTCAGTGGTTAAGACTCTGCACTTCCACTGCAAGGGGCACAGGTTTGATCCCTGGTCCAGGAACTAAGATTATCAACATCATAATCATCATTGACAAGAACCAATACAGCCACACCCAGCCACTCAAATCTGTGTGACTTGTTGAAGGAGATTGCAAAGAGAGCTTGAGATGCAAAAAATATTTCTGGAGCGTTTGTGCCAGGCATCACGTGAGATGCCTTTGCAAGTGCTACTGAATCTCCACCCCAGTCCTGTGAGATAGCTGCTTGGGAGAAACGGAGACTAAGGCTCAGGGAGATTAATATTTATGACACAATTCCTACCTGGGGGAGGGGGAATGTTATCAATCCTGTTGCATCTGATGTAGATATGGCAAGGTCACAAGGTAAGATATCATGTGATTGCTAACTTACAGACTATGTAACAGGAAAAGCAGTCTGATGGAGATTGTGGTGAGTTGAAAATCAGGAAATATCAGCTCCTGCCCTGTCTTGTTCACTTAGTATCATGGTACTCCTTGTTGTTGTTGTACAACTCTTTGCGACCCCGTGGACTGCAGCACGCCAGGCCTCCCTGTCCCTCACCATCTCCCAGAGTTTGCCCATGTTCATTTTCATGGCATCAGTGTTGCCATCCAATCATTTCATCCTCTGATGCCCTCTTCTCCTGCCCTGCATCGTTCCCAGCCTCAGGGACTTTACCAGTGAGTCATCTGTGCACATCCTATGGCCAAAATACTGGAGCTTCAGCTTCAGCATCAGTCCTCCCAGTGAGTATTCAGGGTTGATCTCCCTTAAGATTGACTGGTTTGATCGCCCTGCTGTCCAAGGGACTTTCAAGAGTCTTTTCCAGCACCACAGTTTGAAGGCATCAATTCTTTGGCATTCTTCCTTCTTTATGGTCCAGCTCTCAAAACTGTACATGACCACTGGGAAGACCATAGCCTTGACTATCTGGACCTTTGTTGGCAGAATAATATGTCTGCTTTTCAACATACTGTCTACGTTTGTCATCGCTTTCCTGCCAAGAAGCAATCATCTTCTGATTTCATGGCTGCAGTCACCGACTGCAGAGATTTCGGAGCCCAAGGAGAGGAAATCTGTCACTACTTCCACCTTTTCCCCTTCTATCTGCCATGAAGTAATGGGGCCGGATGCCATGATCTTAGTTTCTTTAATATTTAGTCTTAAGCCAGCTTTTTCACTTTCCTCCTTCCCTCTCATCAAGAGGCTCTTTAGTTCTTCTTCACTTTGTAGCATTAGAGTTGTATCATCTGCCTATCTGGGGTTGTTGATGTTTCTCCCACCTATCTTGATTCCAGCTTGTAACTCATCCAGGCCAGCATTTCTCACAATGTGCTCAGCATATAGGTTAAACAAACAGGGTGACAGCAGACAGCCCTGACGTACTCCTTTCTTGATCTTGAACCAATCACTTGCTCCATTTAGGGTTCTAACTGTTGCTTCTTGACCCGCATACAGGTTTCTCAGGAGACAGGTAAGATGGTCTGGTATTCCCATCTCTCTAAGAGCTTTCCACAGTTTGCCATGATCATGGCACTAGCAAGGTTTTAAAGTCAGAGACACCAGGTTCCTAACTTACTCTACCACTCAATAGCTGGGTGCCTCGGCACATTATATCATTTTACTGAGATTTCATTTTCACATTTATGAAATAAGGATAAACATGTCCACCCCCAAGGAGCGCTGCTGTTTAGTTGCTCAATCATGTCAGACTCTTTACGATCCCATGGACTGTAACCCTCCAGGTTACTCTGTCCATGGGATTTCCCAGGGAAGAATACTGGAGTGGGTTGCCATTTCCTTCTTCAGGTGATCTTCCAGACCCAGGGATGAAACCTGTGTCTCCTGCATTGGCAGGTAGGTTCTTTACCACTGAGTCACCATGGAAGACCCTTTTTGATAATAGCCATTATCAAATAGCCATAAAATTATTATTTTAATTTGAATTTTTGATTGCCAGTGAGGTTGTTTCTTTTTATTAATATGTTTATGTCCTTGTTTGTATTTATTTTACAAAATGCTTTTTCATGTCCTTTCTCATGCTCCTGAGTCATTCACTAATTTTTAAAATTGCTTTGTAGGAGCTTTTTATGATTTTAATATTAATTGTGGTAGAAACTGACAGTTGCTTACCTGATATGCATTCTTCCCTTCTTTCTTACTAACAGAACTGTTCTTATGGAGAAGGAAAGGGCAACCCACTACCATCCATGGGGTCACAAAGAGTCAGATACAACTTAGTGACTGAGCACGCATGCCTAACTTACAGAAATACTTGGTCATTGAAAAATAGTCTTACCTATGGAAAAATATGTAACTCTTCAGCTCTCATGATGTCTCTTTACTTAAAATTGACTGGAAAAATTGTTTTAGTCTTTTTGTATTTAATCATATAAAATGCTTTTTAATGTGTGCAGATATGAAGCACATAACTTAATTATTTAAATATTGTTTCAATCCAGAATATTTAGGTAATATGGTTGTCATTAATGATAAATCTTGCTGAAATAAGTTACAATTTACTGCCACTAATAAAACATCAGAGCAACATTAAAAAAAAAAGAGAACTATTCTTAAATAGTTTATATAAATGAAGTTTTACAACACGTAGTTCTTTGTGTTTGGCTTCTTTCATTCATGTTTTCAAGGTTCATCTGTATTATAGCTCATATCAGTACTTCAACCCTTTTGATTGCTGAACAGTATTCTATTGTATATCTGGTTTACACCAGATTTTATTGTATTTCTTCATTCATCAGTTGATAGACATGTTCTTTCCATTTTTTGGCCATTATGAATAGTGCTACTATGAACATTCATGTAGAAGTTTTTGTGTAGCTGTATATTTCCATTTCTCTTAGTTATATACCTAAATATACCAATACAAAAATAATACTGAGTATCAAAATATTGAACTCTATGGATGTGAGAATTGGACTATAAAGAAAGCTGAGCACTGCAGAATTGATGCTTTTGAGCTGTGGTATTGGAGAAGACTCTTGAGAGTCCCTTAGACTGCAAGGAGATGCAACCAGTCCATCCTAAAGGAAATCAGTCCTGAATATTCTTTGGAAGGACTGATGCTGAAGCTGAAACTCCAATACTTTGGCCACCTGATGCAAAGAACTGACTCATTTGAAAAGACGTTGATGCTGGGAAAGATTGAAGGTGGGAGGAGAAGGGGAAAACAGAGGATGAGATGGTAGGATGGCATCACTGACACAATGGACATGAGTTTGAGTAAACTCTGGGAGTTGGTGATGGACAGGGAGGCCTGGTGTGCTGCAGTCCATGGGGTCTCAAAGAGTCGGACACGACTGAGTGACTGAACTGAACTGATGCTTTAATTGGTGGATTCAAGAGGAGGACATGATTCTTTGCCACATTAAATATTCATTCATTAAATATTTACAGTTTTGGACTTTCCTGGTGGTCCACGGGTTAAGAATCTGCCTGCCAATGCAAGGGACATGGGTTCAATCCCTAGTCCAGGAAGATTCCACGTGCTGCTGGGCAACTAAGCCCATGCACCACGACTACTGAGCTCATGCTCTAGAACTGGAGAGCCATGACAAGAGAGCAGCCCCACTTGCCACAACTAGAGAAAGTCTGAGTGCAACAAGAAGGACCTAGTGAGGCCAATAATAAATAATTAAAATTTTTAAAAATATTTATAGTTTCAATATATTCATTCATTTATTCAACTATATATATTGAGTGCTTAGGAAGAAACTATTTTCTTTTAAAAAATCTATTACAAATAGAACTGGACCTCAGATATTTTAGCTTAGTTTGTTGGCAGCTTTTTCCCTATAAGTGGAATTGTAACTGGATCTTATGTTAACTCTATATTTAACCTTTTGAGGAACTTGCCAAGCTTTTTCCAAAGTAACTGCCCTACATTACATTTCCACCAGCAGTTTTTGAGGGTTCTAATTTCTCCATATCCTGGCCAACATTTGTTATTATTTGTTTTTGATTATAGCTATCCTAGTGGATGTGAAGTGGTATTTCATTGTGGTTTTGATTTGCATTTCCCTGATGACTAAAGATGTTAAGCATCTTCTGCAAAAGTGGAAAGCAGACTATAATACTGAAAATATTATGAAGCTATCATACCAGCTTTGAACTGTGTATCTCCAGACTTATTTTTTAAATATTTATTTATATTTATTTATTTGGATAAGCCAGGTCTTGGTGGTGGTAGGCAGGATCTTCCATCTTCGCTGGGGGATACAAGATCTTTATTTGAGCCATGCAAACTCTCAGTTGCAGCATGTGGAATCTGGTTTCCTGGCCAGGAATTGAATTTGGGCCCCCTGAATTAGGAGCACAGAGTTTTAGTAACAAGATCACCATGGAAGACCCCAGACTTATTTTTTATATGAGAGAAAAATTGGTAAGCCGCAGGATTTGGAAGATCTATGTTGCAATTCTTTTTTTTTTTTTCCCCCTTTGGCTGAGCCACATGGCTTGCAGGAATTTAGTAGCTTGTGCTTAGACACTCAGTTGTGTCTGACTCGGCAGCCCAATGAACTGTAGCCCGCCAAGGCTCCTCTGTCTGGGGTTCTTCAGGCAAGAATACTGGAGTAGGTTGCCATTTCCTTCTCCAGGGAATCTTCTCAAACCAGGGATCAAACCCAGGTCTCCTACATTGCTGGTGGATTCTTTACCGTCTGAACTACCAAGGAATTTATTTTATTTTATTTTTTAAAATCAATTTATTTACTTTAATTGGAGGCTAATTACTTTACAATCAGTTCAGTTCAGTCACTCAGTCGTGTCCGACTCTTTGCGACCCCATGAACTGCAGCACGTCAGGCCTCCCTGTCCATCACCAACTCCCAGAGTCCATCCAAACTCATGTCCGTCAAGTTGGTGATGCTATCCAACCATCTCATCCTCTGTCGTCCCCTTCTCCTCCTGCCCTCAATCTTTCCCAGCATCAAGGTCTTTTCAAATGAGTCAGGTCCTCGCATCAGATGGCCAAAGTATTGGAGTTTCAGCTTCAACATCAGTCCTCTCAATGAACACCCAGGACTGATCTCCTTTAAGATGGACTGGTCGGATCTCCTTGCAGTCCAAGGGACTCTCAAGAGTCTTCTCCAACACCACAGTTCAAAAGCCCATCAATTCTTCGGTGCTCAGCTTTCTTTATAGTCCAACTCTCACATCCATACTTGACTACTGGAAAAACCATAGCCTTGACTAGACAGACCTTTGTGAACAAAGTAATGTCTCTGCTTTTTAATATGCTGTCTAGGTTAGTCATAACTTTCCTTCCAAGGAGCAAGTGTCTTTTAATTTCATGGCTGCAATCACCATCTGCTGTGATTTTGGAGCCCCCCAAAATAAAGTCTGACACTGTTTCCACTGTGTCCCCATCTATTTGCCATGAAGTGATGGGACCAGATGCCATGATCTTAGTTTTCTGAATGTTGAGCTTTAAGCCAACTCTTTCACTCTCCTCTTTAACTTTCATCAAGAGGCTCTTTAGTTCCTCTTCACTTTCTGCTATAAGAGTGGTGTCATCTGCATATCTGAGGTTATTGATATTTCTCCCAGCAATCTTGATTCCAGCTTGTGCTTCTTCCAGCCCAGCATTTCTCATGATGTACTCTGCATATAAGTTAAATAAGCAGGGTGACAGTATACAGCCTTGACATACTCCTTTCCCGATTTGGAACAGGTCTGTTGTTCCATGTCCAGTTCTACTGTTGCTTCCTGACCTGCATACAGATTTCTCAAAAGGCATGTCAGGTGGTCTGGTATTCCCATCTCTTTCAGAATTTTCCACAGTTTATTGTGATCTACACAGTCAAAGGCTTTGGCATAGTCAATAAAGCAGAAATGGATGTTTTTCTGGAACTCTCTTGCTTTTTCAATGATCCAGCGGATGTTGGCAATTTGATCTCTGGTTCCTCTGCCTTTTCTAAAACCAGCTTGAACATCTGGAAGTTCACAGTTCACATACTGCTGAAGCCTGGCTTGGAGAATTTTGAGCGTTACTTTACTAGCGTGTGAGATGAGTGCAATTGTGTGGTAGTTTGAGCATTCTTTGGCATTGCCTTTCTTTGGGATTGGAATGAAAACTGACCTTTTCCAGTCCTGTGGCCACTGTTGAGTTTTCCAAATTTGCTGACACATTGAGTGCAGCACTTTCACAGCATCATCTTTTAGGATTTGAAATAGCTCAACTGGAATTCTATCACCTCCACTAGCTTTGTTCGTAGTGATGCTTCCTCAGGCCCACTTGACTTCACATTCCAAGATGTCTGGCTCTAGGTGGGTAATCACACCATCGTGAATATCTGGGTCATGAAGATCTTTTTTATATAGTTCTTCTGTGTATTCTTGCCACCTCTTCTTAATATCTTCTGGTTCTGTTAGGTCCATACCATTTCTGTCCTTTATTGAGCCCATCTTTACATGAAATGTTCCCTTGGTATCCCTAATTTTCTTGAAGAGATCTCTAGTCTTTCCCATTCTATTGTTTTCCTCTATTTCTTTGCATTGATGCTGAGGAAGGTTTTCTTATCTCTCCTTGCTATTTTTTGGAACTCTGCATTCAAATGGGTATATCTTTCCTTTTCTCCTTTGTTTTTTGCTTCTCTTCTTTCACAGCTATTTATAAGGCCTCCTCAGACAGCCATTTTGCTTTTTTGCATTTCTTTTTCTTGGAGATGGTCTTGATCCCTGTCTCCTGTACAGTATCACAAACCTCTGTCTATGTTTCATCAGGCACTCTATCTATCAGATCTAGTCCCTTAAATCTATTTCTCACTTCCAATGTATAATCGTAAGGGATTTGATTTAGGTCGTACCTGAATTGTCTAGTGGTTTTCCCCACTTTCTTCAATTTAAGTCTGAATTTGGCAATAAGAAGTTCATGATCTGAGTCACAGTCAGCTCTTGGTCTTGTTTTTGCTGACTGTATAAAGCTTCTCTATTTTTGGCTGCAAAGAATATAATCAATCTGATTTCGGTGTTGACCATCTGGTGATGTCCATGTGTAGAGGCTTCTCTTCTGTTGTTGGAAGAGAGTGTTTGCTATGACCAGTGCATTCTCTTGGCAAAACTCTATTAGCCTTTGCCCTGCTTCATTCTGTACTCCAAGGCCAAATTTACCAGTTACTCCAGGTATTTCTTGATTTCCTACTTTTGCATTCCAGTCCCCTATAATGAAAAGGACATCTTTTTTGGGTGTTAGTTCTAAATGGTCTTGTAGGTCTTCATAGAACCGTTCAACTTCAGCTTCTTCAGCCTTACTGGTCAGGGCATAGACTTGGATTACTGTGATACTGAATGGTTTGCCTTGGAAATGAACAGAGATCATTCTGTCATTTTTGAGATTGCATCCAAGTACTGCATTTCAGACTTCTGTTGACTATGATGGCTACTCCATCTCTTCTAAGGGATTCCTGCCCACAGTAGTAGATATAATGGTCATCTGAGTTAAATTCACCCATTCCAGTCCATCTTAGTTCTCTAATTCCTAGAATGTTGATGTTCACTCTTGCCATCTCCTGTTTGACCACTTCCAATTTGCCCTGATTCATGGACCTAACATTCCAGGTTCCTATACAACATTGCTCTTTACAACATCAGATCTCGCTTCTATCACCAGTCACATCCACAACTGGGTGTTGTTTTTGCTTTGGCTCCATCCCTTCATTCTTTCTGGAGTTATTTCTCCACTGATTTCCAGTAGCATATTGGGCACCTACCGACCTGGGGAGTTCATCTTTCACTGTCGTACCTTTTTGCCTTTTCATCCTGTTCATGGGGTTCTCAAAGCAAGAATACTGAAGTGGTTTGCCATCCCCTTCTGCAGTGGACCACATTCTGTCAGACCTCTCCACCATGACCCATCCATCTTGGGTGGCCCCACATGGCATGGCTTAGTTTCATTGAGTTAAACAAGCTGTCATCGTGTGATCAGATTGGCTAGTTGTCTATGATTGTGGTTTCAGTCTGTCTGCCCTCTGATGCCCTCTCTCAGTGCCTACTGTCTTACTGGGGGTTCTCTTACCTTGGACGTAAGGTATCTCTTCACAGCTGCTCCAGCAAAGCACAGCCACTGCTCCTTACCTTGGATACTTTACAACATTGTGGTGGTTTTTGCCATACATTGACATGAATCAGCCATGGGTGTACATGTGTTCCCCATCCTGAACCCCCCTCCCACCTCCCTCCTCATCCCATCCCTCAGGGTCATCCCAGTGCACCAGCCCTGAGCACTCTGTCTCATGCATCAAACCTGGACTGGCAATCTGTTTCACATATAATAATACACATGTTTCAATGCTATTCTCTCCAATCATTCCACCCTCTCCTTCTTCTACTGAGTCCAAAAGACTGTTCTTTACCTCTGTGTCTCTTTTGCTGTCTCACATATAGAGTCATCGCTACCATCTTTCTAAATTCCATATATATGTGTTAGTATACTGTATTGGTGGTTTTCTTTCTGACTTACTTCATTCTGTATAATAAACTCCAGTTTCATCCACCTCATTAGAACTGATTCAAATGCATTTTTAATGGCTGAGTAATATTCCATTGTGTATATGTATCACAGCTTTCTTATCCACTTGTCTGCTGATGGACAGCTAGGTTGCTTCCATGTCCTGGCTATCATAAACAGTGCTGCAATGAACATTGGGGTACACGTGTCTCTTTCAATTCTGGTTTCCTCGGTGTGTATGCCCAGCAGTGGGATTGCTGGGTCATATGGCAGTTCTGTTTCCAGTTTTTTAATGAATCTCCACACTGGTCTCCATAGTGGCTGTACTAGTTTGCATTCCCACCAACAGTGTAAGAGGGTTCCTTTTTCTCCACACCCTCTCCAGCATGTATTGTTTGTAGAACTTTTTGATAGCAGCCATTCTGACTGGCATGAGATGGTACCTTGTGGTTTTGATTTGCATTTCTCTGATAATGAGTGATGTTGAGCATCTTTTCATGTATTTGTTAGCCATCTGTATGTCTTCTTTGGAGAAATGTCTGTTTAGTTCTTTGGCCCCATTTTTTGATTGGGTCATTTATTTTTCATACCAGGGAATTTATTATATCAGTTTCTGTGAATCAGCAGTCTAAAACTATCTTAGCTGAGGCTACAGTTATCCAATGGATGGACTGAGGCTGGAGATGGTTCAGTGACATGGCTGTTGGAGGGACTGTTCCTTACCACATGGACTTCTCCACAGGACTGCCTGAATGTCCTCACAGTTAGGCAACTGGCTTCCCCCAAGAGAGAAAGAGACTAAGATGGAAGCCCCTATACTAAAACATACACATTGCTTCCACTTTATTCTGTTTTCAGCATCTAGTCACTAAGTCTAGGCCACACTCAAGTAGAGAGGAAATAGGCTCCACTCCATGAAGTGAAGAATATCAAAGAATTGGTGGGCATGTATTAAAACCAACATGCAGATACATTAACTTTTTCTTCTTTATAAATACTGAAAATGTTTTCCTTTTCACTTTGTTTATACAGCATGTCACCTTAAAGAAATGATTAATCCCACCCTTATCTACTGATCTGAAATGCCATTATATATACATATAAAATCCTGGATGATTATTTTCCATTCATCCATATATAATATATTCAATATATAGCTATTTCTGATCTACTGCCACACTGCCATAACTATTGATTTTTCTCTATACATAATTGATCCTATCTTACTAGTTCTAATAACTAAAAGTCTATCTTTTGCATGTGTGTTCCCCATTGTTCACATTCAAATTATATTCTAAAACAAAACAACATCTACAGCTGTGATGTTCAGGTAAATCTTTAACAACAGGCTCTCCAGGGAGAACAAAATGCCCTACTTTTTAGCATGTACTGATTTTTCTCCTATAAATACCAATTTTAAGCTAGCAACTTGCAATGTGGTGTTTCCTTCATGAAGATATAATCGAGATAAATAATTTCAGAGCATAAATAATAGCAAAACAGTTAAGGACTGAATTGTGTATCACCAAATTCATAAGTTGAAACCCTGCCCCCAGTACCTCAGAATGTGACTCTATTGGGGATCAGGCCTTAAAAGAGATGATTAAGTTAAAATGAGACCAGTGGGGTGGGCACAAATTCAATCAGACTGGTATCAACCTAAGAAGAGGATATTTGAACACAGGATGCAGGCACACAGAGAAAAGGACAGTGTGAGGACATAGAAACAGGCAGCCACCTACAAGCTAAGGACAGAGGCCTCCCAGGAAACCAAACCTGTTGACACCTTGCTCTTGCATTGCCCCCAGAACTGTGAGAAAATAAATTTCTGTTGCTTAAACTACTTAAGCCTTTTGTTATGGCAGTCCTAGCAAACTACAAAAGGTAGTACAATAATTAGACTGTGATGAGTTTTCAGTACTTTTTAAAAAATATAATTTCTTTAAATCATGCTTGCACAATTTTTATGTGCGACCACACAGCACAGCGTGAGGGTTCTTGGCTCCCGGACTAGGAGTCCCTGCAGTAGAATCTCCCTGCAGTAGAAGCTCCCTGCAGTAGAATTTCAGAGTCTTAACCACTGGACCACCAGAGAAGTCCACAATTTTATTTTCCTAAATAATTTTTTTAAAGAAACTTTTTCAGTTCAGTTCAGTCGCTCAGTCATGTCCGACTCTTTGCGACCCCATGAACCACAGCAGGCCAGGCCTCCCTGTCCATCACCAACTCCCGGAGTCCACCCAAACCCATGTCCATCCAGTCGGTGATGCCATCCAACCATCTCACCTTTCTTTATTTGCTGTCTTAAGCCAGGCTCATGTACAGCATGCAGGATCCTAATTCCCTGACAAGGAAATTGAACCTGTGCACCCTGCATTGGGACCAAAGAGCCCCAACCACTGGACCGCCAGGGATGTCATCAGAACTAACAGTAAATGTGCTTTTCAAAAGTAATTAAGGACACCTTGCCCTCAGTTTGGATTTACCTTACAGATAAAATCCCCTGTTCCTCCCTCCACTTTGAGAATCCCTGACAAGGCATAAAGGAAGGACCAGCCAGCAGGTATCCCCACTTATGAGTCACTGGAAAGTGGAGGCCTTAAAGGTGAAGAAAAACTAGACAAACTTGAGCCAGTCTTTTAAAACTTACCAATGATACACAAACGGGCACTGACTTGGCAAGCAAGACTTTTAATAACAGGCTGATGTAGGCTGGCAGAGTTTGAGAGAGTGGTTTTTATAACAGGCGAGCTCCTTTAGGCTGCAGTTTTTAGCATAACCTGGCTGTCTGCATCTTGTGACCTCGCACCTCCCAGGTGGACGTCGCAGACTCTCCTGTGGTGAGGGTCCCTAGACAGAGCGACATTGACCACAGGAAGAAGAGAGAGATGGGGAGGTAAGGACAGTTTTTTGAGGGACGGACGAAGGGAGCCCTTCATAGGTACGGAAACTCCGGCTGTTAGCCTCGATAAGCCGATCTCCCGAAGCACCACCTCCTTCACTCCCCTCTGGAGCCCAAAGCTACAGCCGTGGCTTAAAGGCCTTCGGTTCCGCCCTGGGGCCTTTGTTCCGGCGCAAAATGTTCCAGACTCAAACGCCTGAGGGATGTGGGCGGGGGCGGGAGCTGCAAACCAGCAAACCGGGGGCGGGTGGAGCGAAGACCGCGTCACCGCTGCGGCCGCTAGGGGGCGCGCGAGCCCCTGCGGCCGCCCGGCCCCCGCGCCTGCGCAGATAGCCTCGCACGTGACCGCCGCCCCCGGGAGTCCGCGCCCCCGCGCGTTACATAATCAGTTCCCCGGCGGCGGCGCGGGTGGCGCGTCTGGCTCGGAGAGCTGGAAGCGTTACCAGCAGTCGCCATTTGGTCACCACCCTTGGGTCTGGCGCAGTGGCTTATTTTTTGAATCCCGACGCTGCCATTTACCAGGTCTAGTCACAGACAAGTCGTTTAGTGTACGAGCCCCAGTGTACGAATCTGTAAACACTGGGCCGTTTTAGTTGTGTGGATTAAATGAGAGGTGATGGGGTTGCATCAGGCACACTTAAAGTGAGCTCAACAATTCTCAGGGCTTCCCTGGGGGCGCGGCAGTAAAGAATCTGCCTGCCAATGTAGGAGACAGGTTCCATCCTTGGGTGAGGAAGCTTCCCCAGGAGGAGGAAATGGCAACTCACTGCAATACTCTTGCGTGGAGAATTCCATGGACAGAGGAGCCTGGTGGGCAACAGTCCAAGGGGTCGCAAAGACTTGAACACGACTGAACACGGGAGTGTGCACACAAACACACCAATTCTCAGATTAAATAGGGTGGCAGGTCTCCAGGTACTGCTCCCCACCAACGGGGGACTGGACTGTGCCCTTGGCCCTGCGCCTGAGCCTGACTGCGGTTCTAGTCTTTTGCTTTTCAAACTAGTGTTTCAAGCTGCCTCTTTTCCGTATAACACGACCCACCTGAAGGCAATCTAACGATTTCATCTGGCGCCCACCCAGAGAGGCAGCAGTCCCTTCCTGCACTGGGAGGAAAACAGCCTTACTTACCAAGGGCCATCTCCAACGTGGCACAGGAGTATGACCTCAAGAAATCACACATGCAATTGAGATTCAATAGATAATGTGAAGCCAGGTCATCAGGTTCTCCTGTAACTGTTACAGGGACAGCAAAGTACGTGTGATAAAACTTTAATGAGGAATGAAAACACACTAAACTTATTCCTGGAAGAAATGAAGCAGAAATAGGTGCCTCACAATGGCCATACATGGCAGGAAAGGAAAAAGAAAAACTTAGTCTTGTCACAGTTCACACTTTGGCCAGACAAGAGAGCGTTGGGATGGAAGGATTTCACAACTAGCCAAGGATGGCATAACAGGTTTAGAAACCAGATACGTTCCAACTGTTTATGAGGCTGTATCTGTGGTGGAACCTACCCAGGACGAAGAAGTAGTATTGGCCAAAGCACTGTCCTCCAGAATATAGTGAGGTTGGTATCTTCTAAGGGGGACTTGCCCAACTGCTTTTACGCTTCCAAACTAGAAGCCCAAGACCCTGGTTTAAAAGTAAGGAAAGACTTTGTAGGGGCTTCCTGGTGCCTCAGTGGTAAAGAATCACCTGCAATGCAGGAGACTCGGGTTCAATCCCTGGGTCAGGAAGATTCCCCAGAGAAGGAAATGGCAACCCGCCCCAGTATTCTTGCCTGGGGAATCCCATGGATAAAGAAGGCTATCATCCATGGGGTCTCAAAGAGTCAGACACGACTGAACAACAACAAAATGAGCTCGTGACCACCTCTTCCACAAAGCCAAAGAGTTCTACAAAGATACAAATCCCAGTGTCCTTAAAAAAAAAAAAAAAAATTTTTTTTTTTTTCTTCTGTACTCCAGCGTTTCAAATGCAAAGTCCTGGGTAGTGTAGCATTTTTCCTGATTTGCTTTTACAGTTTACATCGTAGTAGCAAAGTTGGACATCAGAGAGAAAGGCCTTGGCTTTGTCATTGCTGCTTACAGGCAGCAGTACCATTTTGCAGCCCCACACACTTTATGAATGTGCTTATAAAGGCATTGAAGTTTTCCTCCCCCTATCATCACCCCTATCCTTCCTTCTGCTGTAAGAGTGAATTTCTGTTTCAAAGTCACATGCATGAGACTGAGATTCCTCCTTGAGAGCCAGTGAGAGCTGATCCTCGGCTTAATGTGGTCATGAGTTGAAAGATTTGAAGATGCTCCAATATTTCCAGTTGCATCCTTTATAGTAAGCAGGCATGGAAACAAGCCTCAAACAGTTCTTGCATGTTGGGAAGAATGTGTTTAGAACTTTAAGGGTTTTCTATTGACAAAGAAGTGAAACTCAATGTTTGAGCGGCCTAGCAGAGGGATCATGGTGGCTCTGTGGAAGAAACTGAAAAACCTGAAGAACCGAAAAACAGTAATAGAAAAGCTGAGGAACTGATAAAGAGGAAGAACCGAACAGCTCAAATTTTCATAAACTTGTTAAAGTGTTCCATGCTGTAAAATACCTGAATGATTTCATTTCTGAACAAAATCCCTCTGTGGAGAGAAACCTGAAAATTACATGTGGTTAAATCTATACATTGTAATTCCTTATAACCCAACAATTCTGTACATAAGTATGCCCCCAACAAAAATGAGCTGCCTAGGTCCATCAAAAGATTCCCGATAACTGTACACAGTAGTTTTCTCCATAGTAGCTAAAAATGGAAACAGCTGTGGTAATCCATACAGCCTGCATGTGCCATGTGCTCAGTTGCATCTGACTCTTTGTGACCCCATAGATGGTAGGCCGCCAGGCTCCTCTGTCCATGGAATTTTCCAGGCAAGAATACTGGAGTAGGTTGCCATTTCCTCCTCCAGGGGATCTTCCCAACCCAAGTCTCCTGTGTCTCCTGAATTTCAGGTGGACTCTTTACTTGCTGAGCCATCAGGGAAGCCCACGCATACAATGGAATACTCAACCAACTATCATTTCATGCAACAACATGGATGACTCTCACAGACATAATGTTGAGAAAAAAACAGGTCAGACACAAAAGAATACAAAGAATACATACTGTATTGTTTCAACTGCAAGAAACCAATGAAGTCAGTCAGCCAGTCAGTTTAGTCGCTCAGTCCTGTCTGACTCTTTGCCATCCCACGGACTGCAGCAGACCAGGCCTCCGTGTCCATCACCAACCCCTGGAGCTTACTCAGACTCATGTCTATTGAGTTGGTGATGCCATCCAACCATCTCATCCTCTGTCATCCCCTTCTCCTCCTACCTTCAATCTTTCCCAGCATCAGGGTCTTTTCAAATGAGTCAGCTCTTCACATCAGGTAGCCAAAGTATCGATGAAGAGGTAAAGCTAATCTATAGAGCTCAAGTAGGAGGTACCTTTAGGGTGTTGTGTCAGGGCATGAAGGAGCTGTCTGGAATGCTGGACATTTTCATCTTTTTGCTGTATATAAATATGTAAAATTCCCTGAGCAGTTTCACATTAGTGTACTTTGTATATGTTACATTTCAGTAAAAAAAAAAAAAAAAAAAGTTAAAATTACTTGTAGCACTGTGGGATATTTGAGCTATTACCAGCAAATTGAGCAGTTCAAGAGTCAGCGGGCACAACTGGCGAAGAAGCATTGAAACTACCAACAGCTGAGCAGGTGCAGCTTCTCAAACTGAGCTAGAGTTGGCCTTGGATTAGGCTTGGTATCTGTCCGCGAAGACATATCTTTATTTTTGTTGTCACACTGGCAAGAATACCCAGGTTGGATGGATGACAAGTGTTCAGGTTCACATCTTTCTTTTTCTTTATAATTTTTTCTTTTTCTTCTTTTTTTAATATTTATTTGGCAGCGTCATCTTAATTGAAGCATACTGGATCTCTATTGCATCATGTGGGATCTTTCTTTTTAATATGTGTTCTTTCTCTTTAGTTATAATAATATAAAGGACTTCCCTGATGGTCCAGTGGTGAAGACTTCATGCTTCCAGTGCAGGGGGTGTGGGTTTGATCCCTTGTAGGAGAACTAAGGGCCCACATGGGGTGTGGCAGAGAAAGAAGAGAAAAGAAAATTATATTCTGTACATCATTGTATGTGTACTGCCCTGTATTGTATTTTACATGAAGCTAACATATGCTGCAAAGAGTCTGATACAACTTAACAACTTAGTGACTGAACATCTGCTGTACCTAATAGATGGAGTAAGGGATTTTCAAGGGTAATTTTAACTATGAGATGTAATTGGCCTTTTCCTTCTCTGTTTCCTAAAAATGTGAATCATGTAGCACAGTGTCTGACATACAGGAAGTACCTTCAGCCTGGACCCCACCTCCTACAATACGCATGTGCTCTCTCACTGAAGCTGCCAATGACCAAAAAAATTGTGTATGTAATCAGACTTGAATTGTCTGCTGTGCTGTGTCCTCCTCGTCTTCTTACTCTGTACACTCTCTCGAGGGCCCCTCTTGATTCTCGGAGTTCAACTCCTGGCTGACACACTTCCCAAATTTATATCTCTAGTCCAGGCTTCTCACTACCTTAACCCCCATCCCCAGGCCTGCCACTTTCTTTTTCTTTTCCAGACCTGCCATTGTCAAGCATGTTCTGGATGGTTCCACTGAGTTGTTCCAGCACCTCAAAAACACGTCCTAAAGTGAATCCACCACCTCTTTCTCCCACCCTCCTGCCCCTGTTCCCAACAGCTCCTCTTTCTGTCGTCTCCACCTTCACTTGTGGCACCACCTTCTAACGAAGTCTTCCTGGATAGAAACCTCCCTTTTGGATTTTCCTGGTGGTGTAGTGGTTAAGTATCCATCTTGCAATGAAGGGGAAATGGGTTCTTCTGGTCTGGGAACTAAGATCCCACATGCCTCGGGGTAACAAAATTCTAGCACCACAACTACTGAGTGTAAGGAGAGCGTGGAGAAAAAGAGAGCGAACCGGGCATGCAGGCAGAGAGAAATTTATTATAGAAGAGAGAAAATGACTGGCTTTAGAGAGAAACCAGTGCCCTCCCTTTACAGCCAAACTTCTTATGGTGGGAAATTGTGCCCTGAAGGCAGGGGGCCTTAGTTTATCTTTAGTCCACAGCTGGGGTCTTGGGATCACATAGTCTGAGGGCTGTCACAGTTGGGTGGTCACGTAGTCTTGAGAAACTGGCACCAACAGGGAAAAACAGGATCTCGCCTTAAGGGAAAAATAGGATGCCACCAGGGAAAAATAGGATGCCACCAGGGCAATATGGCCACTGTGACTTCATCCCTTGTTTGTCAGGTTACCACAATGGACCATTTTTAAACTATACCCTATAAGCCCCTTGTGGACCCTAACAGTGAGCCCACAAGCTCTAGAGCTGATGCTCCACAAAGAGAAGCCCCGCCCATGTGGTCAAAATGAAAAAAGAAAACCTTCCTTTCTCTCTTTCCTCCTCCTGGCCTTAGCATCTAATCAGTCACCAGATCTTGCCGTTTCATCAGTGTTTCTTGAATTCTTTTCATCTTTATTTCAACCGCCCTATTCCAGGCTCTCAACACTTTGTCACCTGGGCCACTGGAACCAATCTCCTTGCTCCCATCTATTTCCCTGAATCCTGCTTTCCATTGCTGCCAGGGTGATCTTTCTAAAAGGAGTTTTCCACCATGTTCTTCCCCAGTTTCTTTCTTATGTGGCTCCCCATTACCCATCTGTCCTACCAGGTAACGAACGTTTGCATTCTTAGGCCTTCTGATCTCACACCCACTTCCCTAGGCTTGTGTCTCAAGCTTCCGTTCTTGCTACAGCCACCCTGAAGTCTTCCAAGTGCTACTGCTTCTGTTTTTTTTGGTTTTTTTTTTTTTTTTTTGGGTTGCACTGGGTCTTCATTACGGTGCACGGGTTCCTCATTGCAGTGGCTGCTCTTGTTGTGGAGCACAGGCTGTCGGCACGTGGGCCTCCATAGTTGTGACACATGGGCTTAGTTGCTCCATGGCATGTGAAATCTTCCAGGACCTGGGATGGAACCCATATGCCCTGCATTGGCAGGGAGAGTCTTATGCACTGTACCACCAGGGAAGTTGTTTTTTTTTTGTTGTTGTTGTTGTTGTTTTTATGTTGACAGCTCAGTCTCAATGTCTTCTTCATGTAGTGACTCTAATCCAATCTCTGTCCTGCAGAACCACTTGTCAGATAAATTCCTTGTCATTTTTTTTTTTTCTTTTTTGGCCGCACTGTGTGGCATGAGGGATCTTAGTTCCCTGACCGGGGATCGAATCTGTGCCCCCTGCAGTGGATGCATGAAGTCTTAACCACTGGACAGTCAGGGAAATCTCCTCCTGTCCTTCTTAAAGATTCAGTCCACTGTCATCTGACACTTTCCTTTCTGAACTGCTTGATCCCTGGTTAGCAGTCCTAGCCTTTTTACTCCCCTAGTACCTTCTAGATACCCAGAATTTTATCTAACACATGATAAACTGTTTTATAAATGTTCTTGTAAACTTCCTTGAGGATTCAATGCTTAGTCCTTAGTGCTCAGCACACATGATTAAATTTGAACCAGAAACTGTTGTAAGTGCTTTACTGAATAACCTCTGAATCCTCGCTAGAGCCTATGCAGTAGATAAACCAATAGTATCTCCATTTTACAGAGAGAGAAACAGGCATGAGGAAGTTAGTATTGGCCCAAGGTCCCCTGCCTACCAGCCTTCAGGCATTCACATCCAGTCAGCCTGGCTCCACAGCAGGTATTGCCACTATCTTATATTGTGCTAAGTCGTTCAGTTGTGTCCAACTCTGTGTGATCCCATGGATGGTAGCCCTCCAGGTGCCTCTGTCCATGGGGATTTCCCTGGCAAGAACACTGGAGTGGGTTGCCATTTTCTCCTGCAGGGAATCTTCCCAATTCAGGGATCAGATCAGTGTCTCCCTCATTGGGAAATTATTTACTGGTGAGCCACGGATATTGCATCTCTATAAAATGGGCACTTGGGACTTCCCTGGTGTCCCAGTGGTTAAGAACCAGCCTTGCAATGCAAGGGACACAGGTCCAGTCCCTAGTTAGGGAAGTAATATCCCACATGTCTCAGAGCAACTAAGCCCGTGCAATGCAACTAGAGAATCTGTGCACTGCAGTGAAAGATTCCTCATAATTCATCTAAGGCCTGACGCAGTCAAATAAACATTTCTAAAAAGATAGAATGGGCCCTTAGTAAATGTTATGGAAACAGAAATAGCTATGCTTAGTTGAGTGCATACTACTAGCAGACTTTGCCTGGATTATCTCAACCCTGTGAAGTAAGCACCATCATTATTCCCATATCACATAAGAGAAAACAGCTCTGGAGAAGTTTGGCAACCTCTCCAAGGTCATAGAGCTAATTAGAGCGGTAGCTTCACGAACAAGCAAGGTCTTAACCACTACACTACTAGATGAGGCCACTAGCTCAGCAGTGGATTCATGTGTAGGGTGATGCATGCAGACCTCTGACACCTGCCGCTCAGAGCCAGAAACTCAGATTTCAGAACCCCAGGCTTACAGCCGGCTGACTCACACCCCAGGTCAGAAAAAGATCAGCCTAGTAACATGACCTAGAATCAGCAGCACTCGGAAATAGATGGCACCACAATGGAGGTCCTTCCTTGACCTCGTGTCCCGTATCCCGAGGGGCTCAGGAGCTGGTTGCCCAGGCGACTCAAAGTTTTTGAGAACAGACCTTTAGGGACCTCAAAGCGACGATACCATGAAAGGGTTAATTCTGAGCTTGGGCTGCCAGGGGCGGACTCCCTAGTGGCCAAGAATGGGTTAAGCGCCGGGCAGACCGCCTCGGGGGCGGCCTGCACGCTGCACAGAGGTTAACTGCCCTTGAGTGGCCTCTACGCAACAAGGGGCCCCGACGGCCCCCGCCCCAGCCAAGTGTTAACTACCCTCTAGGGGCCCCCGGGGGCGTAGCCTCGGGGCGCGACTCGACCTGGCGCGGCGACGAGAGGGTTAACCGCTCGTAGGGCTTTATGGGAGGGGCCTGGGGCGGGGCGCGGTCCGGAGGCGGGGCCGGAGGCGGAAGCGGCAGGGGTTCGGTAACTTTCGGCTTGGCTTCTCCGGGGGGCCGGCGACCTCCGGGCACCCGAAGCCGGGCGAGGTTCGGGGGCGGTGACAGGGGCACGTAGCGGGCGAAGGGGACGGTCCCTGGGCAGGCCCAAAGGCGGCGAACTCGCGAGTCTCGAGAGACCCGGACAGGTGGGTGAGGGCAGGGTAATGATGGGCCTGGGAGCTTCGGGGGGAGCGAAGACGGAGGAGCGGGGCGGTGAGCAAACCTGGGGACAAGGATGGGTGCGAACCTGAGTGACGAATCCCCTCCAGGATCCCTCGGTTCACACCCTCTTCTCTCCCAAATTCTCTCTAGGTCGATCCCGACCCGGAGCTCAACTTTCAGAAGAGACGCCGCAGCAAACCTCTCTCGGGGAGTCGTCCAGCTCCTCACCTCCATGGGCCAGACGGCCTTGGCAGGGGGCAGCAGCGGCCCCTCCACCCCACAGGCCCTGTACCCTGACCGGTCTCGTCCCGAAGGCTTGGAGGAGCTGCTGTCTGCTCCCCCTCCTGACCTGGGGGCCCAGCGGCGCCACGGCTGGAACCCTAAGGACTGCTCGGAGAACATCGAGGTCAAGGAAGGGGGCTTGTGCTTTGAGCGGCGGCCCGTGGCCCAGAGCACTGATGGGGCCCGAGGGAAGAGGGGCTACTCGAGGGGCCTGCACGCCTGGGAGATCAGCTGGCCCCGGGAACAGAGGGGCACCCACGCCGTGGTGGGCGTGGCCACAGCCCACGCCCCGCTGCAGGCTGACCACTACGCGGCGCTGCTGGGCAGCAACAGCGAGTCGTGGGGCTGGGACATTGGACGGGGGAAACTGTACCATCAGAGCAAGGGGCCTGGGGCCCCTCAGTATCCACCCGGACCTCAGGGTGAGCCGCTGGAGGTGCCAGAGAGGCTGCTGGTGGTACTGGACATGGAGGAGGGAACTCTGGGCTACGCTGTCGGGGGCACCTACCTGGGGCCGGCGTTCCGCGGACTGAAGGGCAGGACCCTCTATCCAGCAGTAAGCGCGGTCTGGGGCCAGTGCCAGGTCCGCATCAACTACCTGGGCGAAAGGAGAGGTGAGGCCTGGGACAGGTGTGGGGCGAGTGTTTGGCCCCTGGTGGCTGTGGTTTGGGATGGATGCTCAGCACCTTAGAACCACAGAGGGAATGGGCCATCATCTGACTGATCTTCTACCCAGTTCAGTGCCAGGAATGGCTAAGGGACTTAACAGCTGTTACCTAAGTTCATCTTCCTAACAGTCCTAGAGGTAAAAGTAAGTAAAAGTTGGGAAAGCATAGTAGGTGGCGAGTCCCCAGAATGGAGGGACACACCCCAGGGATTAGGGCTTCCCAGGAGAGCTCAGCCCCTGGAAGAAGAGGTGCAAAGGGTTAAATCTGTCCTGGGCTAGGAGTCCAACTCCAGGAGGAAGAGGACCTGCGGCGCCAGGCGCCCAGGGCGTGTACCTGACTCTCTGGGCTCTGACTCTGCGACACATACCTACTTCCTTCCTCAGTCAAACCCCAGGAAGGAGCCATTGAGGCTGGGGCACCTGGAAGGAGAGCAGTGAAGGAGGCAGGCCTCGGGGTGGGGCTGTGGGCAGGGGCCTTCTTAGGGAGCCAGGCCTTTCTGCAGTTGCAAAGTCTTCAGCAGAGGGTGGCTGCCTCTCCCCACTGTGGCCCATGGGAACTATTGTAGAGTGAAGAGGGCCTGCCTTTTTCATCAGCCCCAGTGCCAAGGCCTCTCTGGATTCAAAGCCTGGGCCAACCCCACTGTCAGAGCCGCCGTGGCCCCTTGCTTAGAGGGCCTTAGGGCGTCACCCCAGCTCTGACTGAGGATGCGTGAGATCTGTGATGCCTCCCCCAGAGCAGATACAGAACTTCAGGGCACCTTAGGCCACCCGCTCAACTGTGGTGGGAGTGGACTTGCAGCCAGAGAACAGAGGGAGCCCAGGCAGGACCCTGTGGTTTGAGGACTTCTGGCTGGAGGCTGCACCACTACTCACCTTCCCTCCTTCTCTCCCCCAGCAGAACCACACTCCCTTCTGCACCTGAGCCGCCTGAGCGTGCGCCACGCCCTGGGGGACACCGGGCTAGGCCACATTTCTGCCCTGCCCCTGCCCCCTGCCCTGAAGCGCTACCTGCTCTACCAGTGACCCCGGGGGAACCACACGTGGCCCTGGGGCCTTGACTCACCCCTCGGGGGCAGGAGGCACTGCTGGCCGAGACTGGCAACCTACCGCCAGGGAGGCTGGGGGCAGGCAAGGCTGGGTTCCACCCCCACCCCAACTCAGGTCTGAGTGCCACCGCTCTGGAGCCACCACCCAGAGGGTGGAAGGGACGGAGCTGTTAGTCAAGGCTGTGGCAGCCTGGTACGCAAGACATTTTTGCAAGTAAAAATTATAAGAGATGTGCTGCTACAGAAACTGGTCTGTGGTATTTTGGGGCACAAGGGTCCCCCGGCTGCTGCAAGAAAGGCGAAGAAATGATGGGGGCAAGTTCAGTGAAGAGGAACACACCACAGGGCTCAGTGCCAGGTGTTTATTCCCCCACACGCGGGACTGCTCAGACACAACACACACAGGCGTTGGCACCGTGGGAGGGAGCAGCGCCCTGGCCTCAGCGGAGGACAGGGCTTTCTCTCAGCCCTTGGCCTCATGGCGGGAGACGGGACAGGACCGGTTCTCTCTCCTGTCTTCACTGGGGACTGAGGGGACCCACGAGCAAACCACCCTCCCACCTCTCAGCCAAGAAGAAGCCACCTTGACAACAGGTTTAGTTCCAACGGGTACAGTAAGTGGAGGCGGGATTGTTCTGGTCCCAACCATGACAAGGTAGGGTGTAAACGATAAAGGAAGAGATACTTTGGATTCGGCCATGAGAGGGGTCAGGCGACATCACAAGAAGCATGTGTGGAGGTCGGGGGCAGTACAGTTACTGGGCTTCTGCGCTACCTAGTCCCTGGCTCGGCAGGAAGGGTAGCAGAGATGGACAGGGCTTATTGTTTGGCATTGATGATGTCGACGAACTCAGGCTTGAGGGAAGCACCACCCACAAGGAAGCCGTCCACATCAGGCTGGCTTGCCAGCTCCTTGCAGGTTGCCCCAGTCACAGAACCTGGGAAGGGAGACGAGAGCGGGAGTGGTCAGTGATGAGATGGGGGTACTCCACGCCGACCTCCAGGTTGAAGGAGGGCTCGGTCTGGTTCTCAGCCCACCCCACCTTAGGCTGGAGCCAAAAACCCACTTACCCCCATAAATGATGCGGGCGCTCTGAGCCACTGCATCAGAGACGTTGGACTTAAGCCATCCCCGGAGCTTTTCGTGTACTTCCTGGGCCTAGAACAAGAAGCCAGACTAAGACCTTCACTCACTGGGGAAAAAACCCTGGGCTCCAGTGGAGACAGGCAATGTGGTTTGTGGGCAAGAACACTGGGGCTTCGATCCTACCCAGGCCCTGGAATGGGTATCCTGGGACAAGTAACTCTCTTTTCTCCTTTTATTATTTATTTAGTCTTGACCTGTAGCATGCAGGATTGACATGTAGCATTCGAGATCTTAGTTCCCTGACTAGGGTCAAACCAGTGCCCCCTGCAGTGGAGGTTTAATCTCCAGGGAAGTCCCTCTCCTGTCTTTTAAATGAGGGGTTGGCCCAGGTGATCTCTGTGGCCATCCACTTCTATCAAGACAGGGGAGGATGAGGACAGGGCTCCTGGGCTTGGTTACCTGTTGGGGTGTCGCCGTCTTGCCAGTACCAATGGCCCACACAGGCTCGTAGGCCAAGACAACCTTGCTCCAATCCTTCACATTATCTGTGGGACAGAGATCACAGGTGGCAGGGTGAAAACAAGGAAGAACATAACCAGTTGTTTCCCAGAGAATGAGTGCTGGTGGCCTACTGCCCCCTGGTGGCTATTAAAGGAAAGTGACATTAGAGGCAGGAGTAGAGGTAATCCAAAGGATACAGGATTCCCACCCTCCCCTTTCCTGCATCAGCACCAGATAGGCTCAGGCTGCAGGGCATCCGACCCCACCCTCTGTGTCTCACAGCCCTGGCTAGGCTCAAGGGCCCCTTTCTCCAGAGATACCTGCGATGACCTTGGTTTGCTCGAAAACGACCTTCTCAGTGATGCCAGCTTCCCTCTCATCTAACTTCTCCCCAATGCAGGCGATCACTCCAAGTCCCTCTGCCAGGGCATGGGCCACTTTCTGCCCAATCAGCTGTTGAGGAACAGACCTGGTGATCACCCGTCTAGGAACAAGCCAGCCCTCGTCTCCTCCCCCCATTACTAACCTCATCTGACTCCCCAAAGACGTGCCTTCTCTCAGAGTGCCCCAGGACTACCCACGTGGCTCCAAGATCTTTGATCATGCCAGGGCTAAAGGAAGAGTAAAAGCCGTGGTTCAGCAGGGAGCCCACCCTGTCGCTGTCCCCTCCATGAGGACAGTGAGGGCTGGGGGTCCCCCTCCCACCCCTCGGCCACCAGCATCTTACCTAATCTCCCCCGTAAAGGCCCCATTGGCCACTTTGTAACAGTTCTGCGCAGCCACTGCAATCTTGGGATCTAGCTTCTGCCTGGCGAAGTCAATGTAGGCAGTGGGGGGTGCGCAAACCACCTCTGAGGATGAGATGTGACAGACGGGATGAGATCACAGGAAAATCTTCATTCCCCAGACCCCATCCCGTGCTCCAGAGTCGCCTCGCCTTCACCACTTTCTTAGTTCTGCTTTTGCCCTTTTTCACCCCAGCACGATCATCTCTGTCCACTTTGCAGCCCAGGCTGGGCCTGTACCCAAGTCTTTGAGCCTCCCAGGTACCCCTGAGAGGCCATGGCCCTTGCCCTGCCCTCTGCTCTTTAGCAGCTGTGGCTCTGATTTCCCCAGGCTATTCTGGGCCTGGGCACCTCTTAGACTCAGCATTCTCTGGGGGCCAACCCCGCCTCCCTTCTAAAATAGCCCATCCCCACCTCCCCTAGGCCAGGCCAGGATTTTCAGCAAAAGCAGAAGGAGCCAACTCCTGGGGTTTGTACTGGGATCTTTGGGAGAATAAACCACAAGAGGATGCCTCTCGATCAGCCCCGAGGTTCTGTGACAGGTGGGTGAGGGGACAAGGACGCAGGCCGTGGGTGGCAGCAAGTCGACCAGCTCATAGAGGCCTTGCGCTTTCCCGTTTTTAGGCTGGAGAAAACAGTAGGAGCGCGCCTCATTCCCAAATGGCTCTGCCCCTTTCCGCGGAAGGCCGGAGTCCTACAGGCCGCTGAGCGGACTGGATCGGAGCGATAGCTCAGTAGGCCGACGCGGCTCGGTAGGGGAGCTCTGCCGCCCCGGCAAGGCGCGGGGAGGAGTCTCCGGCGGGCTACGTGCGGCGGCGCACGGAGCCCGCGCCCAGGGGGCAGCCGGAGCCGGCACGCAGCCTCCACCCCCACTCACCGGGCAGCAGCCGGCCTCTCCCGATCGCCCGCAGGGGCTGGGCTCACCTTTCACTCCCGGCCCGTGCAGGCCCCGTCTGCGCCCCGGGGCCACTATCCTCCTCACGACCCACAGCCAGAGGGCACCATGAGATGCGGCCCCGCCTTTCCCCGCCGACACACCCCCAGTTCAGCAGCCGCGGAGCTCAGGCCCGGATCCCGACAGCCCTGGACCCCAGGGCCACGCGGACCCGGGCTAAGAGAGTGCCGAAGAGGGCGACCACGCCCGACCGCCCACCCCGGCTCTCCCCAGCCAGGGCTCACCGGTGTCGGCCGGCACCTTGGCCGCGTTCAGAGTGTTGATGAGTTCCCCCAGGTTGTTCTTCCTCCCGTTCATCTTCCAGTTTCCCCCCACGAAGAACTTCCTGGAGGGCGCCATGGCTGAGGAGCAGGAACGCTGAAGGTCAGGAGCAGCGCGCCCCCGCTTCCACTGGCCGCTTATATAGAGCGCCGAGATGCAGAAACCCGCCCCCTCTGCGTCCTCGTCCATGGCTGGCCGGGCCCGCGGGAGCCCTGCCCCCGGCCCCGCCTGCCGCCCGCCGCCGCCCTGCCCCCTATCCCGCCCGCCGCCCGCGTTGCGAGGTTCTGACGTTACCCCCTTTCTTGTAGCAACGTTCCACTGCCGTCGCGGGCTCGCTCGGGTCGCCTTCAGCTTGAATTGCCTGACTTTGGGGAGAAGGCGCGAACTGTGCGCCCCGCGCTCAGGGGAACCCCTGCTTCACGGCTGCAGCCCCCCGCCCCCCAGAGGGCTAGAAGGATCCCCAGGGGCGCTCGCTGGCTGGCTGAACGCCTGGTGGACACTCCACTCCACCCCTAGGCTTGGCCTCAGGGCCGTGAGGGGCATCTTTCCAACTCCGGGAAATGGAACCCCCCCTGCCCCCATCGGAGCGGCCTCATCCCTGACTGCTGAGCAGGCACCTTTGACCTACCCAGGGCCGGCCCAGCCCCACAGTTAACTGGGCAAGTAACAGGGTTCACAGGCGGAGGGACGTCCCACATGGGCTGGACACCGTGCAACTACTAAAGAGGCAGTTCAGAGGTCTGCCCTGCCTCCAGGAGTACATCACTTTTTGCTCCAGCGGCCAGGGCCAGACAAGGGACTGCAAGGCCTGGTGCCCAGGGCTCCCCACCAGGCACCTGGGGACACTCGAGAAGAACCCACTTGGGCCCCCTCTCATGCGACTTCCCTGCATCTGACAGCCCCCACCCCTCAGCCTCCCTCTCCTGCCCCCGTGAGCACCTCACTCAGCCCCCAATTTCCCAAGAGCAGTAAAATGTATAGAAGTAAAAAATATAGAACTGCCTGCCAGGGGGGCCGGAGGGGGCGCAGAGCGGCATGGAGGAGCAGGGCCCGCAGTTCTCAAAGCCTGACCCCCCTGCTAACCCAGGAAAGGCAGTCTCCCCCAAGATATCAAACAGGACACGCTTGAGCCACTGTACTTTTATTCACATCCTGTATTTTGGCATTTTCCAGAGAAGGACGGGGAGAGACAGGGTGGGGCAAAGACTGAGGCAGGAGGGCGAGGGGGGGGCTGGCTCCCCATTTCCCTCACATCCCTCCTGGCCCTGCCACACGGGGAGCACACACAAAGGGGGAGGGGAGGCACAGAAGCCCCCTCAGTGGAGGAGGCGGCACAGAGCTACACCCACGCTACACACACCCACACACCCACCCACACCCACGCACACACACGAACAAGCCCGCTCCACACCGGGCGGGCGGGATCACAGAGAAGCAGAGCGCTGTGGGGTCAAGGGCAGGGAAGCAACAGTCTCCTCACAGACAGGCGGCCGGCCCCTCCCGCCCCCTCCAACTCCATTCCCAAAGTCTCCCCAGAGGCCCCCCCACCCTATGCTTTGCCTGGCCATTCTCTCCTGGCCTCTAGCTTCTTCCCTGCTGCTGGGGACGAAAAGAAAAGGGGTACCGAGCAGGGAGGCGTCCATCCCTCAGCCCCATTCCTCATGCTGGGTGGTCTGTCCCCGGGGCGCCCTCAGGACAGGCTCTTAGCTGGCCACTCTCTGGTAGAAGTAGATGTAGCCTAGGTCCTTGGGCGGCTTCTCAGAGGCACACACTTTCTGGTCGTTGTAGATCACCCACCTGGGGAATGGGGTGGGGAGAAGGGTGAACAACCCGGGCATCCTCAAGTCTGTCTTTCTGACGTGCTCCCTGGACTTGACCCTGGTGGTTCGGGGGCAAAGGCTCGCAACCTTCTCTGCCTGGGCCCCCAAACTCAGCCCAGCTGCCTCCTGCCTGAAGGGAGTGTCCCATCTCACAGGGTCGTTTCTCCTCTGTGTCTTTGGACCCCTGTGCTGTCTTTACAGCCCACCCCCACCTATTCCTTTTAGGTAGAGGTCAGCAAGCTTTGTCAAGGCCAGACAGGAAATATTTCAGGTTTTGCAGGCCATCAGGTCTATGCAACTATGCAGCTATGCAACTTGCCTGCTGCAGCGTGACAATAGCCACAGATGATACATAAATGAATGTGGCCGTGGTCGTTAAAACTATTTATAAAAGCGAATGGCCCAATTCAGTCCTGGAGCTCTAGTTTGCCCATCTCTGCCCTCAGGCTTTCTATCAATTTCTGGTGAATTGTGGCCTGCACCAGCAGTTCCCTATGTTCCCCCGCCACCCAGGAATATTCTAGGGTCTTCCAGGATGCCCCTACCCATTCCCACCACCCCCTCCCCCATTCAGAAGGCACGTGCTGGCCCCTCACCTGCCTTCCTTCTTGATGTGGCAGACGTAGTGACCACACATGGTCGAGGTGCCCATGTGACTAATGAAGGCAAAGAGCTGATACTCTAGGGAAGGGGAGAGAGGGCAGAGCAGACAGTGAGGGAGGGGGATGTGTCCAGCAGCTCATGCCCAGGGTGGGATTTTAGAGATGGCAGACAGGCTGGGGCCAAGTCTATCTCAGCCTCCCAGACCCCAGCTTCAGGAGTTACGTCCATGAAACTTCTGACTCTGCACCCTCCCGAGGGAAGCAGAGCCGCCTGGTGGTGAAGACCTAGTGGAGCGGATTGGCTATATTCTCCCAGCGACACTCACTTCCAGGACCATCCCGGACTTTAGGTCCCACTGGTATGGACTCGGAGATGGAGTCAGCAGCTGAGCGGCCCTCCGAGATGTCCATGGCAGCTTCTGCGTCCAGGTCGTCAATGTGACTGAAGATCCAGTCCACAGCCCGTTCTAAACTGTTGTTCTTGGGAAGGAGGAAGTGTTACTTTTTTAAAAAGCAAGGTCAGGGTTGAGAAACCCCCAGTGAAGGCCTCTGCTCCTTCATCACAGCCACTCAAGGGTGGAGCCCCAGATTGGCCAAACCACAGGGGTAGTCCTCACTTGCTCCTGAGGGATGAAACCTCGCTCCCGCCCTCATCTTCCCAGCGGACCTGTCCTCAGCTGGGGGGGCGCCCATACCGTGGCCCGAAGGGCTTTCAAGGCCTGGTCCCGGGAGAAGCCCATGGAGACGATGGTGGTCACACAGTCCTCCGGTGGGGGGTCAGCGGCTGCACTCGTGGAGCCGGGCCCACTGGAGCCAGGCAGGATGAGGGGGTTCGCAAAATCTGGGGATGGAAGGGGTTCAAGTGTTTGGGGGAGATGCTGGCCCTGCCTGCCACCCCTCTCCCCCGCTCCAGACCCCCAGCCCTGCCTACCCGGGTCATCCATGTGCGACATAACCCAGTTCATGGCGGCCTCGGCCCCGCTGTTGCCCGTGTAGTAGACGGCTTTGCGGCAGGCATCCATGGGGAAGCCCATCTCCACTAGCTGGATGATGACTGACTCATCCAACATGGGCGCTGCGGGGGAAAAGCATGGGCACAGGGGCCTGACTCCTTGGGCCACTGCCTGCCCGTCCCCAACAGCCTCCCCCCAGCCCTCTCCCAACCACCCGTTCCATGCGTTTTTTTCCCTCCACAGCCTGGCACCTTATTCCAGAACTAAAATGGCAACACAACCTCATGAGGGGCCGGTACTATCCTCAAGGTCTGCAGAACTGAGGCCAGAGGTGCCCCAGGGCGCCCCTTCCCTGTTCATTCTCCCACAACAGGTTGTTTCTGGAGTATGAGCCCCCGCCCCTGCCCCCAGCCCACGAGGTTACAGGGGCAGAGGCAATTAGCCAGCGCTGCTCCACCCACAGAGAACACGGCTGGGGTGCTCTCTCAGTCCTCACGTCCATCAGGAGGGCAGAGACAATTTGAAAGGGAGGACAGGAGGAGCACAAAGGACAGGACCAAGGGGTGGCAGGCAGAGAAGACCCCCATCAGCAAGGGAAAGAGACAGGCAGGAAGAAGAGTCACTAACATGTCGGAGAGGAGAAGTGAGGGGAGCAGAAGGAGTCTTCGTCTTCGTTGCCATAGAAACCAAGGCTACCTTTGGGCTCATCCGGAGTGACCAGGGGTGGGGCAATGTCGGGCAGCTCCTCCTCTCCAGGCTGCAGCCCTGTGCCCCTCAGCTGGGAGATGTCTAGCTCCTCGGGCATCTCAATGGACACATCTAGAAAGCGTATGGCAGGACAAAGTTCACCTCGGCAGATCCCCGAGGCCCTCCTGGGAAGAGCACTCTGGGCATCTCAGGCCCCTGCCCCCATCTTGCTCTGTAATAAGATGATGCGCAGAGCAGGACCCATTGTAGGGACCCATCGCCGTGTGATAAAAATAACCACAGGCTGGGTGGGGGTGGGGGTGGGGGTGGGGTGGCAAGTGAACAGGATTCCGGTCTTAGATCTACCACCAATGAGCCACGAGCCAGGGAGGGGTCTCTGACTGTGCCACGGAACGATTCTGTACTTCCGTGGGGCTCAACTTCTCTAGGAAATGAAGCTAGTTCTGGGGTTTGCAAAGTCGTCAGGGGCCTGTGAGACCCGTGAAAACAAACTGTTTCAAGATTATCAAAATGAAAACATCTTACCAACTGTATAAAACTATGAAAACCACTTTTGCCTGTGTAAGTCATAACTATAAAATCAAAGAAGTCTTAAACAACAACGTCCTACTGTATAGCACAGCACACTATACTCAATATCCTATGATAAACCATAACAAAATTTAAAAAGGAATATATATGTATTTAATATAACTGAATCACTTTGCTCTACAGCAATAATTAACACCATGTTGTAAGTCAATGATACTTCAATTTAAAAAGGTAGTTAAAAAGTTTTTTTAAATCAAAGAAGTCTTAATAATATTTCCCCTTTCAGAGGAAAGCTGAAGAAGCACTAGTTTACATGTCAAGGCCCCTTCTTTTTCTAGCATTTTCTGCTGAGCCTCCCTTGCTCGTCCAGGCCGCCATACCCAGTTTCTTGGGCACCCAGTCCAAGCCGAAGGTGAACTTCTTGATCTGGATGACCAGGTAGTCAGGGAACGAGGCAAATCGTGTGGTCCTAGGGAAGAGAGAATGGCCTGGTACCCAGAGAAGCTGTCCTGAAAGCCCCACCCGGGTCCAGCCTCTCATAGGTAGAAGAACTAACCGCCCTGAAGATAATTTATATTCCTTTCCTGACCTGGACAGGCATCAAGAGTGTCTGCAGACGAACAGCAGCAGAAGGTAGGAAGTAGGGGAATGGGAGCGGCGAGGCGGGGGGGTGGGGTGGGGGGTGGTCTTAGGGGCAGGAACAGCAAAGGGGCAGGTGGCTGAAATCTTGGAGACCAAAGTACTCTCTCAGATCTCAGGTTCACACCAGTGACAGGTTAGCAAAAAGTAAGACTATGTGCTAGAAATCTCAGTTCTGTCCACGACTGTTCCTAAGTGCCCGTGCTCTGCCAGCACTGGGGAAGTGAGCAGAGGCTTCCTGAAAAGTGACCCCATCCATCCCAAGAAAGATGAAGACTGGCAGGGGCAGGTCAAGGTAACAGGTAGCAGTTATCCAAGTCCACTTCTGCCAGGGCCTCTCGGTTCCCCTCAAGCCCCAGGTTACCTGCCTCAACTGATGGAAGCCTGAGTTCTGACCACAAAGGGATGAGAGAACGCAGAAGAGGCTGACAGCATCTCGGGGATGACCCTGACAGAGGCCGGGACCCACAGGACTTACTTGACGGCAACTGACTTGGCCTGCAGGGCCGTGCTCCAGAAGTCGTCCACCTGCTCAGGGGCACCATAGGCCTCCAGGCAGGAGCTGAAGGGCACCTGGGCCCGAACCAGCTCAGGCAGAGGCAGCTTCTCCTCTTCAGCTTGCCGCTTCTTCTCCTCATACTCCAGAAGCTCCTCTGGTGACAGCAGCAGTGGGTCGACCCTTCAGAGGGGGCGCCACGGCCCCCCTCAGCCCCGCCCTCTGCCTCCCCAAACCCAGCGGACACACGTCTGCCTGTGACCTGGGCTCTTTCTCAGCACAGCTCAGCTGACCAGCTGCGGGCAAGGTCAACCCCACATCCCCACCTGGTCGGGAAGCAGGGATACCTCGGGCTCTGCTCCTAAAAGGTGCCCAAGCCCCATCGCTGCCAGGCTTCAGCCCCCAGGCCCCGGGGGGTAGCAGAGCACCCACCTTTGTTCAGGGCCGCGTCCATGGGCACGGGCAGCTGCATGATGTAGTCCACTCGCTGGGTGTACTTCACTTTCTCTGTGGCCAGGCACTTGATCTTTTCCTCCACCAGGAAGCGGAACACTTCGTTAGGATTTTCGGAGCTCCGGCAATTCCTCTATGGGGAAGAGGGAGGTGGGGAGGTCTGGACAGCCAAGCACTGGGGTGGGGACCTACAAGAGTCACTGGGGGGTCAGGGGGAGAGGGGAATGGAAAGGAGCGGGGCACAAAGAGGTGCAGGGACGGGAGAGCAGAGCAGAAACGTCCCCTCATCAACCCGCCAGTTCCGGCCCATCCTGGCACTGCGGGACGGCATGGGAAAGTGCCTGTACTTTCTATTTTTCTTTAATGTGGACCTCCTTTTTAAAATAAGTCTTTACTGGGGACTTCCCTGGTGGTCCAGTGGCTAAGACTCTGCACTCCCAATGTAGGGGGCCCAGGTTTGATCCCTGGTGAGGGAACTGGACACCACTTGTGGAAATTAATAAGAGTTCACATGCCGCAACGAAAGATCAAAGATCCCGTGTGCCATAACTAAGACCGGCACAGCCGAGTCAATAAATATTTAAAAAAAAAAAAAAAGTATTTATTGAATTTGTTACAACATTGCTTGGTTCTGGTTTCCTGGCCTGGAGGATCCTAGGTTCCCGACCAGGGATTGATCCTGCATCCCCCGTGCTGGAAAGCAAAGTCGTAACCACTGGACACCAGGGAAGTCCCCTGTACTTTCTTTCTAAGCACTAAGTGCTGGCCTATCATTTTCTTTGGGAGCATCCTTCATTAGGCTGCAAGCCTGACAAGTGTCCTCAGGTGCAAATGCCACTCTCAGGAAAGGCTCAGTGCTCGGGGTCACTGGGGTGGGGCTGGGTTGGGGCTGACAGAGGAGTAACAAGTGAGCAGCGAGAAGAAGGAGTGAGCCAAGGTGCAGGTAGGCAGGAGGAGAGTGAAGATTGCCCCCGCCTCCCTGCCCTCACCTCTACCATGTTGATAAGGTGCAGGAAGAACTCCTGGGCATCCTGCTGCCGGTTGGTAGAGAACTCGGGGTGACCCTTGCCAATGAGGGCCTTGAACATCCGAGGGGCGATGCCATCTTGGACTTCCTAGGCAGAATTGGGGCAGCCATTCAGCCGGGGCCCAAGAGGCCACCAAGTGGCCTTCTTTAGACACCTCCCAGATGGATCTCAGTTCCCCTACCATTCCAGAGCCTGAGAGGGACGGAGGTCCACACCCACCTTCTGCTCCGTGACCTGCTCCCCATCGCCCGACTCTGGTGCTGGCTTGGAATACTCCCCCGAGAGCAGGCCGTGGCCCAGCTTGGCCCTGTGTCATCACCCGAGAGAACCACTTAGCTTCCGTCTGACACCACCAATCTACCCCTTATCTCCCCAACTCGACCCCTGCTCAAACCCCCTAAGACAACTCTCTTAAATGTGAACCACCTTAGATTCCATGGGAACCCAACTCAAGGCAGACAGCATGCTTGCAAGACAGCCATTGGAAAGTGTCTAGCTGGCCAGAGGCTACACTGTTGCTCACTTCAGGGGGTCATGGAGAAGAAAGAGGGCACACAGGCCCAGCTACGTACACCTGGGTGCTGAAGTCCTGGGTGGGGTCCGTTGGGGCATTCTGGAAGATCTTTTCCAGCTTATCCACGTACCTGAGCCAAGGGAAGGATCACTGAAGGGGCTGTGGCCAGGCCCAGAGGAAAAGGGAAGGGACCGTTCAGGGAACAGGTCCCTCCAGAGTGGGGAGACATGTGTTTGACACTTGGGGTCCACGTCTTTCCAGCAACCCGCCTTCCCTCCCCTTCCCAAACCGGTCAGCATGCTGGGTACACAAGCCTCTGCCCCGAGACAGAGCCACAGGGTGGGAGAAGACACTCAGAAGGATAAATATAGCTCATGTTCTTTAAATAGAACACATCAATATATCCTAAATTTTCACATGTGTCTCAGGCCTTCCTATTCAGACAGGAAGCTCACTTCCCTAACCCTAACTTGGCTTTCTTCTGTCTCCATGTCCCAGCCCTCCCTTCTCCCCAAATGCGCCATGCCCAGGTTAGGTGCTCATCTGATGTCACTGGCCCAAAATAAAGAGCACCTGTTGGCCCTTGAGTCCATCAGGAGGCCTGGGAGAACCCTGGGACTGAGCATCTGGCCCCACCAGTGGGCTCTTGTATAAGCAACTTTACAACCTGCTCCCCAGCATGTACCAAGAGCCAAGACTGAGCTAGAACAGAGGTCCTGAGGGCACCAGAGGTGGGCGCCCAGAGGCTGGCTGCTAGGAGAGGGCTGGGGGTCAGGGCAGAGCCAGGGGGCCGGCTGCGGGCGGAGGGCCTGGGGTCGGGGGCTGGCCGTGGGGGAAGGGAGGACTCACTTCCTCTGGAAGTCGGGGATGCTGAAGAGCACCTGGACCACCGAGTTGAGGTAGCAGCTGTTGCCCAGGTTGCGGATGCCGGTGTAGCCGGGCCCGGACAGCGGCTTGAGCGGCACCGCCGACTCCTGGATCAGCTCCCACTCACCGATGCGCTGGTTCATGTCTATCTCCAGCTCTGTCATCGTCTTGTCCGTCTGCAGGGGAGGAGGCACTTCAGACCTGCGTCTTTTTTTCTTTTTAATTTGGCTTTGCTAGGTCTTAGTTGGGGCATGTGGAATCTACTTCCCTGACCAGGGATTGAACCCAGACCCTCTGCACTGGAAGCATGGGCTTTTAGCCGCTGGACCACCAGGGAAGCCCCAGACCTGTGTCTTTTATGTTCTAAAACATAGTCTAGGATGAGAGCCAGCTGGAGCCTGGAACGTGCTGAATTATGGACCCTGACATGGGAGGCCCACTGGGCATCCTCCGGTGCAAGTTCTGGAAGGCCACAGGCAACCTCCAGGGGCCCATCAGGCAGCAGGCCTCTGCCCACATGAGGGGATGAAGTGAACATGACATCCCCTAGCTGAAGTGTTCCTCCATTCTGAAGCCACCCCTTCTCACCCTCAGATCTCCACCCCAGCATCGCTTCCTCGGTCCCCTGGGCCCGGCGGCCCCTGCTGGAAACTCTGGCGGCTCTGCCTACAGTCGGTGGTTATTCCCTGACCTGCACAAGCACACAAAGGATGCCTGTGTCTCATCTGGTAGAAGCCTACAAGCCAAGGACCACCCCTGCCTCATTCACAGAGTGACCAGCACACAACAGGCGCTCAGTAATAGTCGCTGAATGATGAAATGATTCTACAAGGCTTTTCACAGGAAGCCCACGAATCCTGGGAACTGGGGTCACCGTGGCATCTCTTCCCTCCTTGCTACCTCAACCTCAGCCTCGGGCAAAGAGGGAGGGCCTGACGGGCAGGGACGAGAGAATCTGAGCGGACAGCAGTCTCACCTTCTGCATCTTCAGCATGTCAATACCGAAGTGGGACAGGTGCTCAGCCAGGTTGGGATCCAGGACCATGTCATCCTCGTCGTACGAGTACACATCTAGTGTGGGAGGCAGAACAGTGTCAGGGGGCGGGCAGTTCAGGTCCCACCCGACCACTGAGCCCACCCCCTGCTCCGAGAGGCCTTGGTGGGACAGCAGGACAAGCCCAGAGGGCAACCTTCCTGGCTCCCTCGAGCATCAGAGAGGCCTCAAGCCCTTCTTGGATTGGCTGTCAAAGAAGATGCAGTCAAACAGGATGAGGGCTGGAACTGGTTGTGTCTCCACCCAGCAGGAGGAGGTTCAAGAGTGAAGTGAGTTTGGCAGAAGACTTACTCTCTTACTTACAAGAGAATGACGGTCATCACTAGGATGGGGACTGGGGTTTCAGGGGGCTATCTGAAAGTTCTGTCTCATCTGCAATATTTTCATTGTTTATCAGGAGACTAGACTCATGTTTTGTTCGTGTCATGTGAAATGAGTAGTGGTTCAGACCCAGGGATGTCCACGTGGAGGGGGCGGGGTGTACCAGCTCCGTCGGGGGTGATGGTGCCCAGCTTGACGGCCAGCGGGTAGCCCGTCTCCCGGAAGTGCTCCACGGCATGGTTGTTGCCCCCGCTGCCGTCGAAGTAGCGCCGGCCACACAGGATGGAGCCGTCCGTGAGGTTGAGCCACAGGTTCTCCCGCATGTCGCACTTGGAGCACTTCCAGCCACTGACCCCGGGGAAGAAAACGAGCCGAGTACAGCTCAGCAGTTTACGGGAGCGGTAGACGGACAGACGGGGCTCTGCAGCTCCCCCGCTGGTCCAAGGCCTACTCTCGTCTCCTCGGGACGTCCTCTCCCCCAGTCCAGCTCCCCGCGAGTCTCCCTCCTTATCCTGCTCCTGAGCCTCTCTCCCTCCAGACTCCCAGAAGGGTGACTGCTTGCCCCTGCCCTGCGGGTCTCGCCCCGAGGTGGCGGTGGGTGGGGCAGGCCTCACCAGGGGGGGATCCGAGCAGGGTTGTCCAGCTGCTTGAGGTTGAAGGCATGCTTAGACACCTGCCGCACTTCCCCATCCCAGGCCTGCACCTCCTGCTTGCGGGAGGCAGAGTCGGCCGACAGGAGGGCCTCCACTGCGCTGGTCACCTGGGGGAAGCAGAGGGTCAGAGGCGGGACCCAGTTCCCAGCCCCACCCACCCCTCGGTCTTCAGTTTTCCTGGAGCTTGCCCACCACCCCGCTGCTCTGACCCCGCCTGCCCCAGAATCTTCAGTAGGGCGGGAAGGTGTTTGTACCCGATCTCTGACAATGTCGGGCAGTCCCCCCAGCCCATCCCGGGCTATTTCCAGGTAATCCGGCAGAATGACGATCTTTACATCCTCGTCGTATTCAAACTTCTCCTCGTTGAGGTCAAACCCACCTTCGACACCTGGTGAGACAAGGAAGGAGCTGGGGTGGGGGGGTGGGGTAATGGGGGAGGGAGTGCGGGTAGGATGACCACCGCAGGGGGACCCCCGTCCTCTGATATAGTGCTTCACCTTGCCCCCTCCAGGGTCCCAGGGCCACTGACCAGGCCCTTCCTTCGGGGGCTTTCCTAGCACCTCTGAGAGCAGGAAAAACCAGCTCAGGGAAGAGACACTCACCGATGGCCAGTCGGGTGGGTTTCTTGCGGGGAGGGTCTCCAGTGCCTGCGGCCGCGTCTTCCTCCTTCTACAGTGAGGCAGGAAGGGCACGATCAGCCCCAGCACCAGGGAAGGGACAAATGGACAATGGATGGACGGGGATGGAGTGGGTTAATCTCAGAAAAGATAAGAGCTAAAAAAAAATCAAACATGCTGAGTTTTAATGGCCCCAGCAGAAGCAGGTATGGGGCGGAAATGAGGCCCCTGAGAGGTCAGGATGGGACAGACAAATTCAACCTGGTGGCCCAGCAGGATGAGCCTGAGGGCAGCAGGTCTTGCCTACCGGGCGCCGGGTCCGCCGGAGGTGCAGGTAGACTCGCTGGCCAGTCTTGTTAAAATGTCTCTCCACATACTGTTTTCCAAAGCCCAGGAATGTGTTCATGCAGATGTAGAGGCCGCCCTCAGACTCCTGCAGGACAAGAGGCAGGGGCGGAAACAGGTGGGATGAAGCTTGGCCAGGGGAAGGGAAGACCTGGGGTTAGAAATGAGTGGCTTCCGGAAGCAAGGTCTGTTCTTAAGCACTGTGTGGCCTCTGGCAAGTCACCTATTAGTCTTTCAGGACCTGGTACATGGCTAAGAGTCTCCCCATCCTCCTATGACTTTGGTAATGGCCAACAAGGACACTTGGGCTGAGCAATGCCTGTCAGTCACCACTCCTCTTCCTTCTTTGAAGCCCTCCAGTCAATGCAGAGAACTCCCTGATCTCCTTCCTGGAGCCTTGAGATCCAGAGTGAATCGGGATCAACTACTACAGACCTGGGAAGAACTCCATGTCAGACACTGCACCTAAACCAGGAACACCATGACCAACCCCACCTGACCACCAAGATTCAGCAAACCTTCCAGGCTGGAGGAGAAGAGATACTAGCATCTGAACAAGACATCTAACCCGTGGGCTTGCCAGCAAGATCAGACCTTTCCTTTACCTCACTCTACCAGATGATCAAACCCTGGCCCACATTGGTTTCGGCTCCTCTTTCCTGCTAAAGGCTGGCTCCAAGGGAACCATGTGCTGCTTGGGGCTCACAGCTGAACCAGGACCCCGTCTGGCAAGGACATGAAGCCCAGCCTTCTCCAGCCACCACCCGGATGCCTCCCCTCTCCCAGCCCCATAACCAAATCTCCAAGAAGTCCCATCAGCCTCCAACCTCAAAGCCACTCCTCTTCTGGAACAATCTAGCAACACTTTCTGAGACAGCTAGAATACACATAGCCCAAGAAGAAACCAGGGAAAAGACAAGTGTCCACTGTAAATCACAGCAGAGGAGGGGACATGGGCTTTCCCCAACCTGAGTGAGTCTACCAGTGCCCTTGTGAAGAGGGTGCTGGAGAAGGGGGCGGAGGAAACTGGAGACAACAGAGTCTTCTCTCAGATCCAAGCAACAACAGGCATCTTCTTCCTGGAATTAAAGCCTCAGTGGCCTTGAAAAATTCTCTGCTGGGAATTAAAAATAGGGCAGTTCTCCATCCCACAGATCGCTCTGTATCACTCCTGAGAACTGTGCGGGTTACAAAATTTATGGACAAATAGAGCATTTCTCATCAGGGAAGTCACATAAACTCTTTCTATCATGAACCCAATTTAAAGATAATCAAATATGCCAGAAGTTGGTTAGCAAAGACAACCAATGGAGACCTCTTGACAGGGAAGAGAGGAAAAAAAGTGTAATGAGATCAAAACCCCTTTTGGATTATTCAAACCATTACTAAGGAGGGAGACAGGAGTACAGAAAGGGAGACTTCTACCATCTGTTGATAATTAAGGGAAAAAAACCTTTTCTTCCTGAGAAAGACAGCACTTCACCATCCATGCACTTGATAAACTGGGAGGCCTGTGGGAGCTCTGCAGTGATTAAAATCCTCTGTTGCCAATAAAAGATGCTGATTCCACCAAGGACTGGGAACCCCAGAGTTCTGCTCTGAGCAGTTGTCCTCTTTACATTCTGCCAAAGCCAGACTTCAGAGAAGCAGCATGTTGTCTGAGGCCCAGATCAAAGCCTAGCAATCCAAGCAACCCACAAATCACAGTGATGACCCTGAAATGGGCCTCAGATCACCCTGCTATACTCAGCACTGGCGATGCATTAATGAAGCCTTTCCACTCTGACTTGCAGTTTTCCCAGCCATGAGCTGGTCTGGCTGAACACCCTGGGCAGGGCCCACAGCGGCTTGAGGGAGGGGTGGTGAAGGGGGCGGATCCCAGCCAGGCTGCTGCCCTCAGTTCAGGCTCTGGCCCGGCGGGAGGCTTGTGTCTGCCTGACGGTGTCACAGGAAGGCAGAACTGCAGGAAGGGAGGTACCGGGTGGAGCCTGCCAAACGTGAAGCAGGGTGTGGGTGGTGGCTTTGTCTAACTAGTCAGGAGTGGGAGTGGGATGGGAAAGAAGCCTTAGTGTCCCCCAAGAAAGAAACCATGTCTCTGGGAATACTTTCCAAAGGTTTCCCTCTGCGTTCTCTGATGGACGGGAGAAAGAAAGGGGACTGCGGCCATGATTCACCTCAAAGGAGAAACGACTAGAGCTTTCCTCTCCTCTTCCCCCCACCCCCACCCAATGACCCACCTCCCCGCCCCCTGACCAAATTAACCATGGGTGGAGGCTCTATAACTCAGCCTTTCGCAGAACCAGTCTTCTTCAAGGCCACTTCCAGGCTACTGGGCGCCTGGGAACTGCAGTCCCCACCCTACTACCCCCAACCCGGGCTCAGAACAGCGCGGGGGGGGGGGGGTCGCCCCATCCCTCCCACATGAGACTACAAAACCCGGAGAGCCATGCGCGACAGGCAAGGCCAACTCCCAGGCTTTCGCAGGGCTCCACGTGGGAGATGTAGTCCGGCAACTGGGTGGAGCCTCTAGTTTAGAACGGCAATGAGGGGAGTGAGCGACTACAATCCCCACAGTGCTCCACGAGACGAGGAGCGGGTGGGGCGGGCGCGGCTGCTTTCGGGAGTGGTAGTCAGACGACAGCTCGCGCGAATTCAAAGCAACGGCAGGAGTAGCGTGGAAGACTACAAGCCCCATGGTGCACCGCAAGGAGGCGGTGGCCCAAGCCTTGCAGGCCCCGGCAGAATGACCAGGGAGATGGAAGTCGTGCTCGCTGCGGGCGTGGGGAACGGGCTTACCGGTGTGTCGAAGGAGAAGGCGCACTCGTCTTTGTGGACCCGGTCTCCAGCCTTGGGGACCCGGATCGTCGGTAATACTGACAGCAGCGCCTCCTCACTCAGCTCCGCCATGACACCGGCACCAGCTCTTCCACACACAGCGGTTCTCACCGCTTCTAGTCCCCCCCTACCCTTCCATCCAATGAGCACCACTCGTTAGGTGCATGCGCCGAAGGGAAGACGCGCGAGAATGGCAGTTGGACCGAGCCTGCCCGCTAGTGCTCCGCCCTCTGCCCGCCTCTTGACCATCGCCAATGAAAAGCACTTCTAATGCAATCGATGGTCGAAAGAGCCAATCCCACTCCTCCAGGGCAGAGCGCACGTAGATCAGGGAGGTGGGCCCAGGAGTTTTGCTGCCGAGACTTTGGGACCTTACAGTGCATTCGCGTATCTTCTACTGAAGAGCAGAAACTGATGGTTGTTTAAACCAGTCAATCCCAGAAACTTTCCTGGGAGACCTGTCCAATGGGAAAATTAAAGGGCAGCTGTAGTCTTGGTATTTGAAAATGGGCTGTCCAATGAGGCGGGGTTCGAGAGGGTTAGTGTTGAGTGATTGATAACTACGTCGACCAATGAGGATTACTATCTTTCTGGCCTTAGGAAAAAAATGTTCGTAACTCCGTCTCCAGCGGGATATGTAAATAATAGCGTACTAACTCATGATTCTATTTTTTAATAAAATCACTTCATTTTGAAACCGAAGGTCTCTTACGCGAAGATTAGCATCCCGCAAAATCTCACAACTGGCAGCCGGGTACGGAACAAAAGTCCCCTTTGCAAGGAAGCGTCACCCCGGCGAGTCAAACCGCTGCCTGTTGGCCCCACGGACCCATGATAGACGTTCACGCAGCCCAATGGCTTCCTTGATTGGAGGCGGTACTCACAGAGAGGGCCTATAGGAGCCCGCACCGGTTCAGCCAATAGGGTCGGGGCAGGGGCGTGGCGGGAAGTTTGAAACTCAGCTTCGGGAGTTGAGGATTGAGCCGCTTTGCACCCAGAGGTGGAATTGGGGCCCGGTAAGGGATTTGAATAAATAGTGAATAATTTAGAGGGCCCATCAGGCCCTGAAGGAGTTGTCTTGTCTACTGTATTAGTCATCATCCCCGCAGAGACCTCTGGCCCGGCGGCCAGGCAGTTTCTCAGCGGGGAACGGGGGGAGATGGGTGGTCTGGAGTCAAAGGTCGAACGTGGTCGCCATAAGGGCTGAGACCTGAGTCATTTCTCGCAGGCATCCCCTCCTTTCCCGGGCCGGGCCCTGCCCCATCCTATTTCTGCTGGTTGCGATGGGCTCAGCTAAGAGCGTCCCCGTCACTCCAGCGCGGCCTCCGCCGCACAACAAGCTTCTGTCTCGAGTGGCGGACCCCCGTTCACCCAGCGCCGGCATCCTGCGCACTCCCATCCAGGTACACAGGGGTGGCATGGAGGAGGCAGCGAATCTGTCTCAGTTTCGGAGTCGCTGCCTAATCTAAGAGAACTCTCCCTTCCCCCAGTACCCCTCGCCTTTGAGGCCTTATTTTCCATATTCTCAATCCCGGTGAAGTAGGCTGAATGTGTGAGGGCCTTTGCAATTCCCTTCTGCAGTATGGATCTAAGGCTACAGACCTGGGAGGGGAGAGTTGAGGGCCCAAACTCGTTCTAGCCTTTGGTCCTGACAGGTAGAGAGCTCCCCACAGCCAAGCCTGCTGGCAGGGGAGCAAGTGGAGGAACCTAAGCTGGCCCAGGACTCAGATCCCCGCTCCCCTACCCTTGGCATTGCACGGACACCTATGAAGACGAGCGGAGGTTAGTGTTGGCCCAATGCTGTCATCCTCCTGCTTTGAACCCACGTCCTTCTTTCCTCAACACTGCTGTCTCTCAGTGACTCCTCTTCTCCCGATCCCTCACTGACCAGGACGCGAATCCTAAGGCCCATGTATCCCTTCCTCCTTGCTGAATGATTTGTGACAGATGGTCACTATCTCATATCACTTCTCCCCTCCCCAGAGCCCCCAAGTCCACTGGTGAAACAACTGAGTGATGTATTTGAGACCGAAGACCCCAAATTAAGCCTTCCGCCCGAGGCTATTCTGCCCGGAGAGACACCTTCATCTCCTCTACTGGACTTGCCTCTGGGCACCCAGGTTTCCCTTGAAGACCAGGTGCCTCCTGGGAGCCAGACTGAACTCCCTGCCGAGCAGGTGTTTGCCAGGGAGAAAACAGGACATGTCTCAGAAACGCCTGTGGCCAGCCAGGGCTCAGACAAGCCCTTACGAGACCCCGAGACTCCTCGATCTTCAGGTACAGAATCTAAGGGCACAGGATGGGGAAGAGCACTTGGGAGAACACTCTGGGATAACGTCCACAGGTGGATGGAGGAAGAATAACCTGAAAGCCCCTAACCTTGGCTGCTTGTTTTAATTCCTTACTCACCTGAGGTCCTAAGTGTGCCTGTGCGTGTATGTGTGTGTGTGTGTTAATTCACTTATGTCGTGTCTGACTCTTTTCGACCCTGTGGACTGTAGCCTGCTAGGCTCCTCTGTCCATGGGATTCTCCAGGCAAGAATACTGGAGTGGGTTGCCATGCCCTCTTCCAAGGGATCGTCCCAACCCAGGGATCAAACCCGTGTCTCTTGTGTCCCCTGCGCAGGTTCTAAGTGCAGCAGGCGGAAAGCAAACAACAAGGTTCCAGGGAGGTCTCCTCTCACCGTCCTGCAGGATGACAACTCCCCCGGGACTCTGACTCCACGACAGGTAAAGGGCAAGCAGGTGAAAGCTGTTACTAGGAAACCCAGAGTAAAGATAGGGGCCTTTTCCCCACCCGGTCTTTGGTCCCCTGAACAGCCTCCTGCCCTCCCTCACCTTGCCCAATGCCTTTTGCAGGGTAAGCAGCCTTCCCTGAGTGAAAACTTTAGGGAACTAAAGGAAGGGGCCATTCTGGGAACTGGACGACCTCTGAAAACTGGAGGACGAGCATGGGAGCAAGGCCAGGGTCATGACAAGGAAAATCAGCACTTTCCTTTGGTGGAGAGCTAGACCGTGCATGGCTCCAGTACCAGACTCCCCAAGGGCCTGGCCATTCTGTGTCCTCCTGCCCCTTCTTGCCCTAGGAGACTGGAAAAGTTCATTTTCTTAACTCCCCCTAAACTGCCAACTCTGGGACTCAGAGCTTCGTTGGTTTTCTTTGTGTCTGACATATTTCTGTATATTAAAGCAAGTGATTTTAAGTTATATTTTTAAGTGTTGTACCTAAACCGTGCACTGGGTCTCCTGTCTGCAGAAAGCCTGGAGGGGGCTTGTGTTCCCTGGCCTGACTGTCCCCATGCTGGTACCTCCAAGCCTCATCTACACACCTCCCCTAAATCCTAGTGTTCCCCAGGGTGCTGTCCTTGGCCCTTTCCCCTTGCTGTCCCTGGATGTTTACTCCTGGGGCCTTTTTTTTTTTTTGGTAATGGGAGTATAGTTGCTTTACACTGCCATGTCAGTTTCTGCTATACAACAAAGTGAATCAGTCATACATATACATATATCCCCTCTTCCTTGGATTTTCTTACCATTTAGGTCAGCACAGAGCACTGAGTGGAGTTCCCTGTGCTATACAGTAGGTTCTCGTTAGTTATCTATTTTATACATTGCTGTTGTTCGGTCGCTAACTCAAGTCTGACTCGTTGCGAACCCATGGACTGCAGCACTCCAGGCTTCCCTGTCCTTTACTGTCTCCTGGAGTTAGCTCAAACTCATGTCCGTTGAGTCGGCGATGCCATTCTACCATCTCATCCTCTGTCGTACCCTTTTCCTCCTACCATCAACCTTTCCCAGCTTCAGGGAAAGTAAGTCAGCTCTTCACATCAGGTGGCCAAAGTATTGGAGCTTCAGCTTCAGCATCAGTCCTTTCAACGGATATTCAGGGTTGATTTCCTTTAGGATTGACTGGTTTGATCTTATACACAGTAGTGTATATATGTCGATTCCAATCTCCCAATTCATCCCACCACCACCCCTTCCCCCACTTCTGGGGCTTCAACTGTCCTTCACCCGATTTCTGGTAACATCCAGGTCTCTGTACCTAACCCTCACCTTCATTCAGCTGCCCCAGAGGCACTTCAGAGTCAACTTGTCTAAAGTTGAATGTGTGTTCTTCCCCCAGAGTTTCTCCTCCTCCCTTCACCCTGTGAATGACAGCACTCTCCACCCGGTTGCCAAATCCTACCTTGGCTATCATCTCAAATCTTCCCCTCTGAGTATCCCATATCCTAGCCCTTGTTCACTTCCTCCTGGTGATTCTATATCTTTAATCTCTTTCCTGTCCCTTCCCTCCCCACTCTGTCCTACATTTCTTGCCTGCTGCCTCCTACCTTGTTTACCTCCATTCCCTCCAGGCTCCCCCTTCCTCCATTTCATCAACCTACATTGCTATGAGGGCGATGTTCCCAAGAAGCATCACTGATTATTACTACTCTGCTCGAAACTCTTCCCCATTGCCCTTAGGACAAGGTGTAGAGTAGCTTTCTATAGGCCTTTTGTAATCTGATTCTTTCTCAACATAACTTTTCTGTGCAAACACACTCATATGCACCAAAGGCAGGCAGTGGTGAGCTGTCATGCAGATCCCACCCCACTCCAACCACCTTTTCCTAACCCATCTCAGGCCTTGCCCATGAGGCTTGGGTTTCTGCCTCCAACCTTTCTGCCTGCAGCTATCTGGTACCCAAGCTCTATCACCACACCTATAATACTTCATTACTTAAGTGGGACCTGTGTCTTTTCAGAAGAGAAGCAGCTGGGAGGCAAACATCACACACATACAAGGCGCTACACTTTATTGCAGGTGCTTGAGGAGAGGCAAGAAGGTAGACAAAGGAGAAAGCATGAAGGAGAAGGGGGCCAGGACCCTAGTTGTGTCAGAGCCACAGTCACGGGGCCGAGCACCCTGTGCCAACCAGGTCTAGACAAAGGTGGTAGCTCTGGGGGAGGAATCCTAGGGCCTGCGGCCTCAGGCATGAAGCCTGCTAGGCCTGCCAAGGTTAGGGTTAGGGAGGGGTGGGGGTCCATTGTCCTTGCTCACGAAGGGAGAAGCTGTCAGGACCATGGAGCGGGGAGGCCTGGGAGGAGATGGGGCAGTTCCCCTGCCCCTGATGAGTCCCTGATGCTGCCTCCCAAAGGCACGCTCCCCATACTCCCCACTGCCCTCAAAGGGGGAAAGCTGGGGTGTAGAAGAGAAAAGCTCGAAGAAACCTTAAGAAACTGGGCAGGGGAGGGGCAGCTGAGTGAGTGTCTTCATGGCGTTTTACATCCCCTCGTCCAGCCTCCTCAGTTCCAGATTTTGAGGAAGCTGTCCCAGGAACCCGTGGCCACAGCCATCCCATCAGCTGTGACCCCCAGGCAGCTGACCCTGTTGTCGTGGCCGGAGAGGATGCCTGAAAAAGGGAGAGGAGTCAGCCTGGCAGGTGTTAGGGAGCTGGGGTTAGAGGTTAGGGGGGCGGGGCATCCGACTAAAAGAGGAAAGCAGATTAGCCCTAAGGGGCGGGGTTTCCCTCGAGGCCAATCTCCCCGTCCAGGATCTGGGCTGGGTGAGGGACGGGAGGGTTGGGTGTGTCAGCTGCTGAGAGAAAAGCAAGGGCACCTTGACTGGGAAAACGGGGAAGGGGGAGCTTCCAAATAGAGACAGGCCCTGAGACAAGTGACTCAGCCAAGAGCACTCAGACAGTAAGCAGTGGAATTAAGGTCTGGATCCTGACTCTGGCCAGGGTTCTCCCTGGGCACCCGGCCTCTCCCGAGAGAGGAAGACACACTGATTCAACTTCAGACCAGGCCAGTCCCAGAGAAGCACCCAGGTTGGAGTCAGGGCCCTCAAGTCACATCCCATCCCCTGGACTCTTGTCACTGCAGAGTCCCCAAGGTGGCCCTTCCCTTCCGTGGAGGCCCCTGAAACCCATCCCTGACTGGACAGTCTGGGTCCACAGGTCTGGGGGTGACTGGAAGGAGCTCCTCTGGCGGGGAGCAGCTGTAGCTGCAGTGGGCCATGGCGAAAGGCTGCTTAGAGCAACTTCACTTTGAGAGGAGATGGTTCTGGACTGGGAACCAAGGGGACTGGCTCTAGGGGCAGAGCTCAGAGTCAGCCAGTAATGAGGGAGCAGCTGTAAGAGGGTGCCCAGGTGGCCATGGTGGGCAGGCTCTCACCCACGCGCTCGCACTTCATGGAGTCCCACACGTTGCAGTTGAAGTCGTCGTAGCCCGCGAAGAGCAGGCGGCCGCTGAGCGAGAAGGCCACAGACGTGATGCCGCAGATGATGCTCTCGTGGGCGTAGGTGGTCAGCTCCTGGTCAGCCCGCAGGTCAAACAGGCGGCAGGAGGCGTCGTCTGAGCCCGTGCAGATGGCCTCTCCGTTGGGGAAGAACTGCAGATACAGGTGGCCCGGGTGGGGCGGGGGGTGGCGGTGAGGGTCAGGACTCAGACCTGGGCAGCCCTCAACCTCTCCTGCCCTCTCCCGGCTCCAGGCTAGTTCCCTCGGCCTCTCCAGCTCCTGCTCCATCCCTTCTGTGGCCTGCCAGCTGCAGCTGGGCTCCCTACACCCTCCCTGGCTCCACAATACTGCCACATGGCAGGGGACAGCACAGGGCTGAGGGTGGGTGGGCAGCGTGCTCAGGGTCACACGGTTAGAAGGGTGGAGGCTGTCCCAGACGCCAGCATCTCTAGGCCCTGGATCAGCATATCAGCACAGGGCCAAGTGTACAAGCATATCCTGAATCTCATTCTCAGGAAATGTCTCATAACCTGATGGAGGGAAAGTCTACAGAAAACTGGCCTGTACTCGTCCAAAGTGTCAATGTCACCAAAGACAGGAAAAGGGCAAAAAAGGTTTCCAGTTTAAAAGAAATTGAAAAAACAAGGCAAGGAAATGCGATGCATGTTCGTGGACAGAGAAAACATGGCTATTTTGGAGATAACTGGTGAAATTTGAATACATACTGTAGACTATAGTATTGCATCAATTTAAACTTCCTCATTTTAAGAAATTAGACTGCCGGGAATTCCCTAGTGGTCTGGGCGTTAGGACTCTGTTCTTCCACTGCAGGGGGCACAGGGGAACTAAGATCCTGCAAGTCGTGTGGCAATAAAATAAAAATAAAAATCACAACATAATAATAGAAATTTATAAAAGTTAAAAAAAAAAAGAATTAGACTATGACTATGGAAGAGAATGGCCTTGATTTTAGGAAGTATATATTGAAGTGTATATGTGCTAAGTCACTTCAGTAATGTCCAACACTTTGCAACCCAAGGGACCAAAAACCACCAGGCTCCTCTGTCCATGAGATTCTCCAGGCAAGAATACTGGAGGGGATTGCCATTTCCTTCTCCAATACACTGAAGGATTGAAGGGCTAAAGGGGCATGAGGCCTGCAACTTATTGTCAAAGAACCCAGGGAAAAAAATTAATAACCAAGTGTATCTATACCTACATCTAGGTGGGTGTGTATCTGTGTGTCCGTCCATCCCTCCCTCCCTTCCCCTACAGAGAGGGAACCATAAAGCATACGTGGCAAAAAGGGGACAGTGACTATGGGTGAAGGGCAGACGGGAACCGTTTCTGTTATTCTTGCAACTTTTCTGGGAGTGAAATTATTTCAAAGTGAAAAGTCAAAAGGAAAGGGGCAGGGGGCCGTGGGAGGGGATGAAGGCTCCCTGGGGGAGCTCAGAGGGGGCTCACGCAGATGGCGTTGATGTCCGACTCGTGGCCGGTGAAAGTCTGCCGGCAGGTCCCCTCCCGCACGTCCCAGAGCTTGGCGCTGGCATCGCAGGCCCCCGAGATGAAGAGTCTGAAGTCAGGGGACACAGCCAGGCTCATGCAGTCCCCCGTGTGCCCCACAAACACAGTCTTCTGCTGCCCAGTCTCGATGTCCCACAGGGCACTGTGGGGTGGGGGGACACGCTGTCACCCAGCGAGGCCGGCAGAGAGGCGCCTCCCCGGCCATCGCACCCACGGGCGCCTGGGCCTCACCACGTGGTGTCCCCGGAGCTGGTCACGATGTTGTTGTCGTCCAGGAAACGGCAGCAGGAGAGATAACCTGGGTCGGGGGGTGGGGGCGGTTAGGACAGGGCCCTGGCTGCCGGGCACAACCCGCAGGTACCCTTGGCCTCTCACTCACCTGTGTGAGCCGACAGCTCCCGGCTGACCTTGACGTTGCCCTCCCGGGATTTGAGACTATAGATGGAACACATGTTGTCCAGCCCCCCACAGGCCACGAAGTTCCCTGACGGGGCGTAGGCACAGGTCATGACCCAGGAGGAGCGCAGCGGGATGGCGTGGACCTGCAGGGGTGGGGTGGCAGGCGCCTGGGCTGAGCTCCCAGGTGGGGGGCACAGGAAGGGCGTGGGATGCCCCCAGGAAGGCGGGCAATGGCGGGGCCAGGAGGCTGGGCTGGTACCTTGTTGGTGGTGTATGTGTCCCACACGATCAGCTTCCCATCTTGCGAGGCGCTTACCAACAGCCTGGGGAGAGGAGAAGACACACGTGTCACCCAACCCCCCTTTCCTGCCTGTCTCCCCCTAACGCCCCCCGCCCAGGCCTCTTAAGCCTCACTTAGAGTCGGTGGCCCAGTGCATGGCGTAGATCTTGGCCAGGTGTCCCCTCAAGGTCCGCCGTGTCCGCATCTGCACGCGTCCCACGACTTCAAGGCCAGACACCAGCTGCAGGAAGTTAGTTAGCTCAGTTGTGTTCAACTGTTTGCGACCCCATGGGCTGTACCCCGCCAGGCTCCTCTGTTTATGGAATTCTCCAGGCAGGAATACTGGAGTGGGTTGCCATTCCCTTCTCCAAGGGATCTTCCCCACACAGGAATTGAATCCATGTCTCCTGCATTGCAGGGTGATTCTTTACCATCTGAGCCACCAGGGAAGCGCTGAAAGGGGGTGTCAGAAGGCAGGGGGAGCGGACCTCCCTGTGCGTGGTTAGGACTCTGTGCTCCAAATGCAGGCACCATGGGTTCAATCCCTGGTTGGGGAACTAGGATCCTACACATCACACAGCACAGATAAAAATAAATCAGGGTGAGCAGGGCGCATGCCTACATGTCAGCGTCTGAGCCAGGATTGTGTGTGAGCTTCTGTAGCATGCCCAGCTCGAAGTCAGGCCTCCAGGACGACTAAGGGCTGAGAAGTCAGCCCAGGCATGGCTTAGATGGGTGTAGAGAGAGACATGGGCAAGGCCAGGGTATATGGCTAAGGGTTTAACCACCACCTCTCCTGTGTAGGCCAGGGGTGGAGGTGAAGGGGAAGAGGGGTTCCACCATGTAAACACCCCCACCTTGACCGATTCAAGCTGCCAATGTGAGTCCACTACACATGGACTTGGGACAATATGCACACGTTTGGTTGAACCCAGCCGCTAGGAGCCTGCCCTAACCCACCATTGCTGCTCGGCCAGTGCTAAGTGGGTATCCAGAACAGCACCATGGCACTGAACTGCCCCCTCCTGAAACTTGGGGTCCTATGCCCCTGAGACTCCTTTGACCTTCTAGACATTAGACTGGGGCTCCAGAGTCAAAAGACCTGACTTGCCATTTATTTGCTTTGTTATCTCAGGCAAATTACTTAACCTCTCTGAGCCCCCCTTTCCATCTGTAAAATGAAATTTTTAGCACCAGACTTATGGAGTTGTCAGGAAAATTAAATGAAATTATGTATTTAAGCAACCCAGTGCCTGGCTCATGTTCAGTAAATGTTTACTCTTATTATTAACATTTAATTCAATCTAAGATGGCACTGGCTCCAAGAAGCACCATTCTTTTATGGATCACTAAGAAAGAAAAAGTGCTGCTGATTATAACTGTAAGGCATCATTGTTAGATGCATGTCAATTTCCAGGATGTCAAAATGTGAAACAAAATTCATCCAGGACTGAAAAAGTGCAGTATCAGCCAGCTTGTAATTAGAGTCTTGTCTGGGCTTTCCAGGTGGCTCAGTGGTATAATCCACCTGCACACACAGGAGATGCAGGTTCAATCCCTGGATTGGGAAGATCCCCTGGAGAAGGAAATGGCAACCCACTCCAGTATTCTTGCCTGGAGAGTTCCATGGACAGAGGAACCTAGCAGTCCTTGGGGTCGTAAAAGAGTCAGATAGGATTGAGCAACTAAACAACAACAACTAGTCTCCAAGAGCTTCTGGTTTAACAGCCCTAGTCCTCTTCATCCTGGCCAGCCAGCCAGGAGGGGTTGGTGCTCTTGTTTTGTGGATGAGGACAGGGTCTGCCTCCCTAGTCTCCGACTCGGTGCCTGGCCCATAGCAGACCTCACAAAATGTTGAATGAATTAATTCATGTCGTTCCTCATTCCAAGGACACGCTGTACTGGAGCTTGGGCGCCAGGCTGTGGCTGGTCAGGGGGCTCCCATGCCATCCCCTCCCCTCCATCCCTCCCTTCTGGCCCTGTTGGGGGGCGGTGGGGGCTCACCTCTCCCAGGGTAGTGTCGGCACAGGCTTTCCTGGCATCCTGGGGGGGATAGCAGACATGGGTGTGGGTAGGGGCAGGGTGTGTGTGCGGGTGTCTAGGTGGGTGGGTTTGGGGCTCTAGGGTTTTGAGGGGCGGGGTGGGGCACAGCTCAAACACGAGCTCCAAGTTCAGGAAGTCTCTGGCCGCTTCCAGGTCAGGGGTCTCTGAGATGTCAGTTAGGGTGAAGCCAGCCCTTCCCCTGGGGGCCACACTCCCGCATGGGCCCCGTTCCTAGTTTTCCCGTGTCCCCTGGTGGAAGGGAGGGTTCTGGGGTTACTGCGATCTGCTTCTTGAGCTGCTCCGCTTCCTGCCGCAACTGCTCCATCTCCCCCATCGTGGACGGCTTGAGGGGTGGCTCCTTAGTCTCCTGCCGGGGACACGGGGTGTGTGTAGGGGGACCCCCACATTTCTGTTCCTCACATCCCACACCATGGGGGGCTGGAGCCCCCTCCCCACATTGGGCCAGGACTGGGTGGTCTGCACCGCCTCCCCTGCCAGCCCCTCCACATCTGGAGTCCCGGGCCACCCCCGCGCCCCCCGCAGCCCCCAGCCCCAGAGGGCAGAGCCAGGCCAGCCCCTCTTACTTGGGCTCTGACTTTAGGCTTCCAGCTCTGGTCCCCAGGCGCCTCCTGGCTCCCTCAGCCGCGACACCCGCCCGTCACCTGCCCCAGCTCTGCTGCCAGAGGAGCTGGCCTGGCCTGGCCCCGCCTGGGGCGGGTGCGGGGGGTGCAGACAGCGAAGGGTAGGGCCAATGACGACTGTCAGGCAAATGAAATCAGCTGGCGGGTTGTGGGGGGAGCAGAGGATGGGGAGGGAGGTGTGCGGCTTGTAGAGGGACCTAGGCCCAGCCCGGGGAGGGTGGGAGCAGGAGTGTGGGGCTACAGCGGGGCACAGTGCCCCCCCTCCCCCGGCACCCGCAACAAGCCCTGGAGGGAGGAGGGGTGGGGTGCTTCCCTGGGGTGCAGTCCCTCTCCAGGCAGAGAGCAGAGCATCAGGCCCCACGGGATTAGAGCAAAGCTGTGAGGATTAAGGGTTGGGTCTGGGAGGGTGCAAAGGAGCAGCCCGACCACGCTCCAGGGTCCCCCCAGGCCTGGCCCCCCATCCCATGGGGATGATCTTGGCCGTCAGGGCCTACCTAGCAACCAGCCCCGGAGCCAGAGAGCGAGCAGGAGAGATGGCCCATTGTCAACACCCCGAGTTGTGCTCCCGAGCTCAGGGTGGTGGGGGAGAGGGTTGTGGTGACCATGGGGAGGTACAGGCAGGAGCTGAGATTAGAAGGCACTGATCTGGATAATCCTTCTTCAGGACAAACCCCAACCAGCTGCCCCCGGGGGCTGATCCTGGGGGGTTGGGAGGAGGTCCAGGAGACCCAAAGAGGAGGACAGACGGGCCTGGCCCAGCTTTGGGTGCAGAGAGGATGGAAGTGGAGAACAAGCCCATCCACTGCTTGCATCTGGTGTTGGGCCCTCATAACTCGCCAGGCTCTGCTGGGGCCGTGAAGGCAAGAAGCAGAGGGATCAGGCTGCCCTAAGTCTCAGCCAAGCTCAGAGAGGGAAGACGCTGGCTTAGAGTAAGAGGCCCAGGGAGCAGCTGTCAGGGGTCAGGGTTCATTTGCATGAGGGAGGCAGGTGGTTGAGATTTCCCTGACAAATCACGGATTGGAGGGGCCCATCTCCGGGAGGCCCAGGATACCTGTCTCCTCCCAGGCCAGCCACAGCCTCTCCCACCTCCGGCCACCATGGAAACCACGATACACTTGACTGGCCCCAGCTGAGGGATGGTCAGGATCTTTATTGACAGGCTGGGGAGGGCGGGGGTGACCCTCTCTCTCATCTTCCTCATTTACAGCGCCTGCTGGGGCCCTACCCACTGCCAGTTCTTTCCACTTCGGCCTTGCCCGTCTTCTGTCTGTCCTAGGCCTGGAGGTCCATCCTGGCTGGGCCCAGGCCAGTCCCCAGGCTAAGTCTCTGCAGGGTCCTCCGAGCCCAGGGTTGCGGGGCCCTAGGTGATCCCCAAGATGGCAGGATACAGGGACCGAGGGCTGGCTGTTCTGTGGCGGTCACACGGGGGCTTCCCGGGGGTCCCCGGCATCAAGGCAGACCCTCCACAAGTCAAGTGGCCATATCCCCGAGGAGCTGGGCCGGCCCCCTCACAACTCCTCTCGAATGCGAGGCGGCTTCCCAGCCTTGTCCTGGAGCCGCGGAAGCCTGCGGTTGGGGGGTTCTGGGCCGGGGTCCCTGCTGGTCACGTCGTCTTCATCCTTCTCCGGCCCCCGCAGCAGCTCTTTGGCTTCCGTCCACTCCTGGGGGGCGAGGAGGACGGTCGAGGCTGACCGCCCCCACCCCCAGCATCCGCCCCGCCCTGGGACTCTCCCGGGGTCATCTCAGCCCCGCCCCTCGCCCGCCAGCGTGCCCGCCCCTCACGCGGCCCCGCCCCGCCCCGCCGCCCGCTCACCTGCTCCCGGTGCTCAGGGGCCCAGGTGTGCCACAGCGCCAGGGCACAGCGCCGCCCCCGTGTCACAGCCCACACGCCGTGGGGATTCTCCACGCCCGAGCTGAAGGCCACGAGGCGGCCGCAGCGAGGACGAACCTGTGCCTGGGGTGGGGGGGCGGATGGCAGATTCAGCTCCAGGGACAGGGCTTCAGAGACCTTGACCCTGACTCCCTGGAGCAGGACCGGGAGGGGGCTCAGACGGCGGCAGCTCTCTTGCCCACCGCGTCCCCTCCTTAGTTCAGGGACGATCTTGGGGCAAGTGGGAACCAGGCCTCCACTTGGGAGCAGCGAATGCCGGACTGGAGGCTGGAGGAGTTGGAGCCAAAAGGAGAAGCGACTCTATCCGCCCCCGTGCCCCGCTTCTCCTGCCCACCCTCTGCCCAACCAGATTCTGGGTTCTGGGCATCAGGGTCTCGGGGACATTTTCCACCCCAGAGAGGGCTTGGATGACAGGGAGCTGCTGGTGGTGAGCAGAGAAGGAGCTAACTGGATAAGGCAGAGCAATGCACAATGAAAAATCACTGCTCCAGTCCTTCTGCTGGTCCTAGACCTGAGCTTCTACCTGGAGTAGAGGCTTGGGGCCCTGTGCTTCAGCCGCCCTCCTTTATTTATTTTTGAGTTTTTATAATATCTATTTTATTTATTACTGATTTATTTGGCTGTACCGGGTTTTAGTAACAGCACACGGGATTTTTCAGTTCCAGCATGCAGAATCTAGTTCCCCAACCAGGGATCAAACCTGGGCCTCTGCATTGGGAGCACAGAGTCTCAGCCACAGGACCAACCAGGGAAGTCCCTCACCTGCCCTCCTATAAGAAGTGAGGTGATCACTGAAGGCAGGGCCTGGAGGGGCCCCTTGGAGGTCTCTTGGGAGGGGCTAGGAGAGCCCCTGAACAGACAAGAGTAGGGAGGTGCTGCGGAAGCCGGAAAGGAGAGGGTTGACTCAATGAACATAAGTTTAAGCAAATCCCAGGAGATAGTGAAGGACAGGGAAGCCTGGCCGGCTGCAGACCTTGGGGTCACAAAGAGTCGGACACAACTTAGCAAATAAACAACAACAACAAAGGTGGCCCCAGCCATTTCCCTGCATTTGCCTCTGGGCACCCTCTGTTTTGAATCCCCAGCCTATGGCTGGGCTCCCTACTGCGCCCCCCACCCCACCCCCCGGCTCCAGTTACCGTGACTGTGAGGGCGTTGGGCTCTGTGAAGAACAGATCCCCGCCCTGGAAGTCATCGTTGAGGTAGAGGAGTCCACTGGGAAGAGAGGAAGACAGGAGGCAGTGAGACCCCAGCCAGGCGCCCCACCCGACCCCTGGAGGGCCGCCCACCTGTAGTCTCGGTAGGTGTAGGCTGGGGGTTCCCGCCAGCATTCCCCGGTGTCGGGATCCAGGACACAGTTGTCGGCGTGCACTGGGTGGCTCAGGTCCATGCGCTGCGCCTGCTCCCCTGGGAAGCCAAGGGCCTGGTGGGCGCCCACCCACACCCACCCTGTAGATCCAGGGTCACAGCTGAGCCCCTGCTGGGCAGGGGAGTCAGTCCTCCTGCAGTGAAGATGGAAACCCACACAGCGGGGGTGCTGAGGGTGTGCAGGGCCCCAGGGGGCCCTGAGATGGGGGGGCCCGGGCGGTTACCTTCTATGGCACTCCGGCACACCAGGTGGGTGAAGGAGAGGTGCAGGGGCCGGTCGGGGGAGAAGTAGGCCTGGGTTAGGCTCCGCACCCGTTCGCTCACCTCCAGGAGCAGCTGGGCACCCTGACTGCCCACCGCCCCAGCCCGGGCCAGCTGCGGCAGAGAATAAAGGGTGGGGAAGGGGAGGTGTGGTAAGGCTGGTCCCAGCCCCTACCCCACCTCCACTGCCCTCCACCCATGGTTTGGGATTCAACAGCCAGCTGCCCCATCAACCCACCCATCAGCCCAGACCACTCTTTCCATCGTCTCTGTGACAAGGACCCGGGTCCCTCTGTGGGGAACCTCCTCCATCAGTCCTGGGCCGAGAACTCCTCTGAGTCCCAAGGGAGCCCTCCACAGGCAGGAGAGGCCGGCCCTCTTCTCCAGCTCTGTGTCTCCTCTCACCTGGGCGGCCTTGAGCACCGTGAGCCCCTCAAAGCGTTCGTGGGGGGTGTGTGGGGAGCGGCGACCCCGATAACCAGACCTGGCTCCAGCCTCAGCTGCATCCTAAGCAGAGAGGGAGTTGGCTGTGGGGTCACCCTGCCCAGTCCCAGGCTACCACCCACCTCATAGGGCCACATGGCCTTCCCTCCAACCAGCCAGTCCCTGGAAGAGGCTGGAAGCTCCTGTGGTTCTGTGAGCTGCTGCCCTTCCCAGAGAATGACTAACTCCATGTCTGTGTGGTCACTCCTGGTAAATATCTGGAACCCCACTGACCGAGGGGACTGTGCATAGGACTCTGGAGAGCTTCCTACAGTGGGGAAGGGGCTCCGGGAGGTCAGGACAGCAGAGAAAGGGGCAGAAAGGGCTCGATCGCTTGTTCTGATGGGCTGAGAACAGAGGAGTCTCTCTGGAGCAAGACCCTGGCAGGAGGTTCGACCGTTGGGCCAGGTCCTCACGGACCTGAGGTGGGGGCGTGGCACCAGCGGACACAGCTCTCTCCTATCCCTTCTCACCCAACACACTCTTGGAGAATGTGGGAACCCTTGATGCTGACTCCGAATTCCCCAGCTGCCTCCACAAGTCTCATCACCCTTTACTGACACCTATTTCGTCTGCTTTTTCTTTCTTTTTTCTATTCAGTCTGCTTTTTGAAGCTCAAAGTACCACTATCTAGTTACGCCATATAGAAGCCTCACCTCTGAGAGGCCGCTTAGTCACTCAAGCTTTCATTCATGCATCCATCCATTCAGTAGGCACTGAGCACTGTGTGCCAGGCACTGTTCTAGGCACTGGGGACTCAACGGTGAACACGAAAATTTCCTGCTACTACGGGCTTTACATTTTGAGATAAACAAACCAGGTCAATTCAGTGATGTATTACATGGAAAATTAAAGCAGGGTTACAACCTTGCAAGTGCCCTGGCAGAGGTTAGGGGATAGCTGATACTGGGGAGTTATCCTTGAGTTCATTCTTTCTTCATCACCCACATAGATTTCCTCTGTGGCGCTAGTGGTAAAGAACCCGCCTGCCAATGCAGGTAGATGTAAGAGATGTAGGTTCAGTCCCTGGACCAGGAAGATCCCCTGGAGGAGGAAATGGCAATCCACTCCAGTATTCTTTTTTTTTTCTTTTTTCCCATTTATTTTTATTAGTTGGAGGCTAATTACTTCACAACATTGCAGTGGGTTTTGTCATACATTGACATGAATCAGCCACGGAGTTACATGTCACTCCAGTATTCTTGCCTGGACAACCCCATGGACAAAGGAGCCTCGTGGCTCCATGGGGTCCCAAAGGGTTGGACAAGGCTGAGCACCCCACACACACATAGATTTAGTCCTTAAATTCTCTTTCTTTGAGTTTCTAAATATTTCTCATCTGTCCTCGTCTTCATTGACTTGAAATGAGACCTATCCTAGGGCCGTCACCCCTAAGCTCCTCATTTCCCTGTCCTGTTGCCTTCTCAGTGCTGCCACTAGAGGGCGCTCCTGGTCCTACAGGACGAAGACTCCAGGCCCTGCACTTAGGAGTTTTAAATCCTTCAGTAAACTGTCCACCATCTACAAAGAGAGCCCAAATTCCTTGGCAGGGTACAGAGGTTCTCACCCATCTCTCACCGTGCGCCTCCTCCCCATTCCTGCCCCTGGATAATATGCAGCCTGATGATAATAGCAACAGCTCATACTGAGTATTTGCACATTCTTCCAAGAGCTTTACCATGTACTGACTCATTTAATCCTCATAACAACCCTACAACAAAACCTCTGTGTTTATCCCTATTTTGTAGAGGAGGAAACTAGGTTCACAGATGTTAAAATACATGGCCCAAGGCCACACAGGTAATTCCCACTGGGCATGCCCATGCTCTGAACTCCTGTGCTCCACTCCAGTTCCCAACCACCGTCCCCCGCCCCCCACCTCTGCCCCGTTCTTCTTCCCTGCAGCCTGACTTCCCTCCCTTCTCTATCTGGTTGTTGTTGTTCAGTCGCTCATTTGTATCCAACTCTTTGCTACCCCATGGACTGCAGCACGCCAGGCTTCCTTGTCCATCACCAACTCCCGGAGCTTGCTCAAACTCTTGTCCATCGAGTCAGTGATGCCATCCAACCATCTTGTCCTCTGTTGTCCCCTTCTCCTCCGGCCTTCAATCTTTCCCAGCATCAGGGTCTTTTCCCTGATGAGTGAGTCAGTTCTTCGAATCAGGTGGCCAAAGTATTCGAGCTTCAGCTTCAGCATCAGTCCTTCCAATGAATATTCAGGACTAACTTCTTTTAGGATTGACTGGTTGGATCTCCTTGCAGTCCAAGGGACTCTCAGGAGTCTTCTCCATCACCACAGTTCAAAGCATCAGTACTTCGGTGCTCAGCCTTCTTTATGGTCCAACTCTCACATCCATACACGACTACTGGAAAAACCATAGCTTTGACTAGACCAACCTTTACTGGCAAAGTAATGTCTCTGCTTTTTAATATGCCACCTAGGTTTGTCATAGCTTTCTTCCAAGAAGCATCTTTTAATTTCATGGCTGCAGTCACCATCTGCCACTGCAGATGCAGTGGTGCAGATTTTGGAGAAGCCCAGAAAATAAAGTCTGTCACTGTTTCCATTGTTTCCCCATCTATTTGCTGTGAAGTGACGGGACCGGATGCCATGATCTTCATTTTCTGAATGTTGAGTTTTAAGCCAGCTTTTTCACTCTACTCTTTCATCTTCATAAGAGGCTCTTTATTTTTTAAAAAAATATTTTATTTACTTATTTATTTGACTGAGCCGGGTCTTAGTTGTGACATTCAGGATCTTTCGTTGCAGCTTGTGAACTCTTATTTGCAGCAGAGATAGAACCCGGGGCCCCTGCACTGGGAGCACGGAGTCTTAGCCATTGGACCACCAGGGAAGTCCCCATAAGAGGCTCTTTAGTTCCTCTTTGCTTTTCGCCATAAGGGTTGCATCACTGGCATATCTGAGGTTATTGATATTTCTCCCGACAATCTTGATTCCAGATTGTGCTTCATCCATCCCAGCATTTCACATGATGTACTCTGCATATAAGTTAAATAAGCAGGGTGACAATATACAAACTTGACATACTCCTTTCCCAATTTTGAACCAGTCCACTGTTCCATGTCTGGTTCTAAATTTTGCTTCTTGACCTGCATACAGGTTTCTCAGGAGGCAGGTAAGATGGTCTGGTATTCTCATCTCTTTAAGAATTTTCCACAGCATGCTGTTGTTTCTCCACAGTCAAGGCTTTAGCATAGTCAATGAAGCAGAAGTAGATGTTTTTCTGGAATTCTCTTGCTTTTTCTATGATCCAACGGATGTTGGCAACTCATGCTGTCTGGTTAACTCATGCTTAAGATTAAGCTCAAATGCCACCCCTTCCAGGAATTCCCCTATGATTTTCATCTTGGTGCTTCTAATTGGATGAGTACATCTTTTATCAAACTCACCACCTGCTGTGATTATATCTCCATGCCTGATGCCTTCTCAGTACACTGAGTTCCCAAATGCACAGTCTGTGTTTATCTGCCTCTCCCTGGAACCTGGGTATTTCCAGTACACACCAGGGACTCAGAAAGGAACAAACCCAGAGTGAGATGAAGTTTCATAAATTGGCAGACTCAACCTGGTGAATACAGATCATTCAGCCCAATCTAGGAGGGACATCATGATGGAGAAGCAGCCTGTGGTTCTGCAGAGCCAATAACTAAGCTCTCAGCCAACCAAGGCGTCTTCACCTGCACACCCACCCTTTTTGATGCATTTGCTTTTTTCGTTTTGTTCTTCCTATCAGTTTCTAGCAAACTTCTGTAAGATGTCCAGCCCATGCCAGCTATGCCATGTCATGCTTAGTTGCTCAGTCGTGTCCGTCTCTTTGCGACCCTTTGGACTGTAATCCACCAGGCTCCTCTGTCCATGGGATTCTCCACGCAAGAATACTGGAGTGGGGTGCCCGTTCCTCCTCCAGGGGATTTTTCCAGGGATTGACCCTGTACCTCCTGTGTCTCCTGCATTGCAGGTGGATTCTTTTTACCCACTGAGCTGTCACTGGGGAAGCCCCATGTCAGTTGAGAGGAAAAGGAACTTGTCCATAGCAGGGAGGCAACATCAGCAGTCCCCACTGGAGGGTCTGAGAGGGCAGGGGAGTGGGGAGGGCAGCGAGGGGGGGACAGGCCAAGAGCAAGGGGGCAGGCAGCTGTGCCTGAGGGTCCCCCAGTAGCACTGTGCTACTTCCTTACAGGTCCTCTCACCTTGGCCAGCTGCAGCAGCATCCCACACTCGGCCGGGGTGAGCAGCCCGTCCAACACGGCTCGCTCTGACCCATTCAGTTGCCTCGCGTCCTGGGTCAGGGTTACTCCCTCCATGAGGAGGACATCTGCGGGGGAAGGATAGGGCAGGGGGTTGACGGTCCCCCGGGGGCAGACCCAGCCCCTTCCAGGCTCCTGTCTCCTGCTGTCCCAGGAACTCACCCTTCCAGTGAGTCAGGGGCTTCGGTTGCGGAGGCTCATCGTCCCACGGCCGTTTCTCCTGATCCTCTCTCAGGGGTGAGAAACATGCTCGGTGAACATCTGCCGGCCCAGACCCAGCTTCTCAGACCCCGCCTCCCAGGACCCCTCCCCCCAGGACCCCTCCCCTTCCCTTCCACCAGACCACGCCCCTTCCACACAGGCCACGCCCCTCCCGCCGCAAGGCCCCTCCTACCTGAGCTTTTCTCTAAGGGCCTCAGGGATGAAGGCAGCTGGGGTCCAGGGGTCCTGGGATGGTCAGGAAAAGAACCATCACCTGCCAAGTCCACCTATGAGTCCTTGACGGTAGACCATGGGCTACCATAGTAAAGTCCTCCTGCTTCCAGAGGGGAAGGTGGAGGTGGGGAAGCCCTGGACTCATTGTCAGAAGCCCTGGGCACTGGGCCAAACACTGCAATAATAATAACAACAACTTACAAAGCACTGCTTGCCAGGTGCTTTTTTAAGAGCTTTATATGTGTGTTAGTCGCTCAGTCGTGTCCAACTCTGCGACCCCATGGACTGTTGCCCGCCAGGTTCCTCTGTCCGTGGGATTCTCCAGGCAAGAATACTGGAGTGGGTTGCCACTCCCTTCTCCAGGGGATCTTCCCCACCCAGAGATGGAACCCGAGTTTCCTGCGTTGCAGGCAAATGCTTTACCATCTGAGCCACCAGGGAAGAGCTTTCTATACGGATGTGGAGTTTAACATTTAAAGTTTACAATAGTCTTATCAAACAGGTCGTATTAATGTGCCCATTTTGTAGTTGAGGGCTCTGAGATACAAAGACATAAAGTAACATGCCCAAGGTCACACAGCCCATAAGGACAGGGTTGGGATTTAAGCGACGGTGCCCAGAGAGACTTGTCCGTTAGGGGACAGGGCAATGTCTGCAAACATCTCTGACGGCCACGATTCAGGGATGCTAGCGACACCTACTGGGCAGAGTAGGCACAGCCCCTTTTCTCCCAGTTGGGAAATACTGGCTTCAAAAACAGCAAGATAGCCAAGAAGGCTGGGGGAGCCTGCCTGACCCTGGAGCCCTAGCGAGAATAACCTCTGCCTTTTAGTTTCCCCTCAAAACTACCACAGAAAGAAGAGTATGAAAACCAGCAGCAGACTTTCCTGTACTTTGTAGCAAGTGGCACGGCTTCAACAGAGCTATAAGTATGGTGTTCCCATTTTACAGGGAAGGAAGTTGAGACCAAGCCAGCGAAGGTGCAGACCTCATCTGCAGCAGAGAGACCAACACCTAGGCCTGCGTGATCCCAAAGCTGCCTGTGGCCACAGGCACCTGCCTGTGTCTTGTGACCCTGGGGCACAGAGTCCTCTCCAAGCCTCACGGGGTTGTGGAGAAATGAGAGGTGCTGTTGAGGAGGGACGTGGCACATCCCGTAGGGCACTGCTGCTGTTCCCCTCCTGGGGGCGGCCAGGGGACGAAGCGGGGTCACTCACGGGATCCTTGAAGCTGGCCCCCAGGTGCTCCACAGCATAGTACAGCTGTCTCTTCTCCCCCAGGGATCGAAGGACAAAGCGCTGGATGTCCTGGTGACAGCAGGAGGGGACAGCAGGAGGGGGAGAGTTAAGGCTGGAAGAGAGCAGGGCAGCCCACAGGCTCCCTAACCTTGGTCCTGCCCCTCTGTCCAACCCTCCTCCCTCAGCAGTCAGGGTCTCCGAGCTCAGACTGGGGGTTGTGTGTGTGTGTGTGTGTGTGTACACACACGTGCCCACTTGTGCACAGGCTGGGGCAAGCAGGGGTGAGTTTAAGGGAAGAAGGCTGGCTTGGACTCCGAAGTAGAGCCAGGGGACTTCCCTGGTGGTCCAGTAGTTAAGACTTTGCCTTCTGATACAGGGAGTGAGGATTCAGTTCCTAGTTGGGAAACTAAGATCTCACATGCCTTGCAGCCAAAATGCAAAAAACATAAAATAGAAACAAGACTGTAACAAATTCAATAAAGGCTTTTTAAAAAACAAATGGTCCACATTAAAAAAAAATCTTAACAACAACAAAAAATTCTGCCTGCCAGTGAGGAGACACAGGTCCATCCAAAGCCCATGCAGCAATCAGCACAGCCAAAATAAATAAATAAACAAATAAACAACCCAGTTCAGTTCAGTTGCTCAGTCACATCCAACTCTTTGTGATCCCATGGACTGCAGCACGCCAGGCTTCCTTGTCCATCACCAACTCCTGGAGCTTGCTCAGACTTATATCCATTGAGTCAGTGATGCCATCTAACCACCTTGTCCTCTGTCGTCCCCTTCTCCTCCTGTCTTCAATCTTTCCCAGCATCAGGGTCTTTTCCAACGAGTCAGTTCTTTGAATCAGGTGGCCAAGGTATTGGAGCTTCAGCTTCAGCATCAGTCCTTCCAATGAATATCCAGGACTAACTTCTTTTAGGATTGACTGGTTGGATCTCCTTGCAGTCCAAGGGACTCTCAGGAGTCTTCTCTAGCACCACAGTTTGAAAGCATCAATTCTTTGGTGTTCAGCTTTGTTCATGGTCCAACTCTCACAACCATACATGACTACTGGAAAAACCATAGCTTTGACTGTATGGGAGGGCTTCCCTGATAGCTCAGTTGGTAAAGAATCTGCCTGCAATGCAGGAGACCTGGTTTTGATCCCTGGGTTGGGAAGATCCCCTGGAGAAGGGAAAGGCTACCACTCCAGTATTCTGGCCTGGAGAATTCCATGGACTGTACAGTCAGTGGGGTCGCAAAGAGTGGGACACGACTAAGTGACTCACTTTCACTTCACTTTGACTATACGAACCATTGTCAGTAAAGTAATGTTTCTGCTAAAAAAAAGAAACCACTTTCCAATGCAGAGGACGTGGGTTCGATCCCTGGTCAGGGAACTAAGATCCCCCAAGCCGCAGGGCAACTAAGCCCACACACTGCAACAAGAGAAGGCGTGCATCAACTAGAGAAAACCCATGTGCCAAGGAGATGAGCCTGTGGGCCACATGAAGACCCAGTGCAGTTGAAATAAGTTAGGAAAAAAAGAAGGATAGCCTGAAGTGGGGAGCAGGGAGTGGAGACAAGGCCAGATGCTGGACTTGGGGTCACCTTCGGCCAGAATGGGGGGCGGGCCCAGGTGACTTCTCCACTGTATTTGTCTGATTTAGGATGACCTCACAGGGTGAGCTGGAGAAGGGAATGGCCACCTACTCCAGTGTTCTTGCCCTGGAAATCCCATGGACAGAGGAGCCTGGTGGGCTATGGTCCATGGGGTCCCAAAGAGTTGGACACGACTAAGCAACTTAGCACACATCCACAGGGTGAGTGAGTAGGGGGTACCTCTCTGGGCCCGAGGCCAGGTCTTGGCTCCCCCAGCTGGGCCTGGTACCGGTCCAGAGCTATCTTGGCAGCCTCATCCTCCGGGTAGAAGAGCAGGAAGCTCAGGACATTCTCCACAGCCTGGGACAGATTCCCCACTGGGGACAGAGCAACAGCGTGGGGGTGTGGCCCAGAGACAAGCACCCCAGTCATCCCAGGGCAGGGCCAAGAGCCGGGGGGGACAGAAGCAGAGCCGGAGAAGGTGGTCTCCCAGTGACCCATCCCACCCGGCAGACAGGCTCATCCATTGCTTCTTTCCAAAGCTTCCTGGAACATACCTGGGCTGTACAGGCAGAGTTCAGAAGGGAGGAAGAGAGGAGAGAAGAAAGGAAAGTGAGAAGCAGCGAGGACAGACGGAGCCCTGTGACCCAGCTCCTGAGCTTCCCACAATGGAGAGCCAGAGTCCTCTGAGGTGATGGTCCCCAGGGAGCCCCGACCTACACAGATGCAGAGATAGATGGAAGGATGGAGAGGTGGAGTTCCGGGTACCAGCAGAGACAGACCTTCACTCTCCGGGTTCCAGTCCCAGTCCCCCCACCCAGGGCTCACCCTTCCCCCTCACTGACCCTGAGCGTGGGCCTCGTGCAGCCGCCTCAGCTGGGTGGGAAGGAAGTCCGGAACAGGGAGGCTGCGACCAGGACGCGTGGCCACGTCCCCCACACAGCGCTGCCGGCATTGCAGGACGCGGGTCCAGTGCCCTGTGGGGGACACACGGGGGACTCACTCAGCTAGTGATATGCCTCCCCCCGCCCCACTGCACTGTGATCCCCGCCCCCCGCGCTCCAGCCCCTTACCTGCGATGGCCTCATACAGGCCCCCCTGGCTCCCGGTCCCCTCCTCCTCCTCTGCTTCCCTCTCCTGTTCCTCGGGCCCCTCACAGCCAGCCCGGCAGCTCTCCACCTGGGCCAGGCTCTCCTGCAGGGCGTCCTCCAGCCAGGGCAGTGCCAGGCCTGCCTCCTGGCGCCCAAGATGCTCCAGGCCGGTGTCAAAGGCTGCCTGTTGGGGAGGGGAGAGGTCAGTCACTCGAGATCCTGGGGGCGGGGGGTGGAGGGTGCCAAGATAGATTGGGAGGCAAAAAGAAGGGGAGGGGCATTGACCTCACTGGGGGCCTGGATTCCAGGTCTCAGGTCACCTTGGGGACTACAGGGCATGCCTGAGAATCCGAATGTTAGAACATGAGACTTTGCGAATCTCAGGAAGAAAACTAGGTCCCAGAGAGGGACCCTCCCATCAGGGTCACAGAGGACATACCCAGATTTCCCGATGCCCAGCGGACAGTGCACAGCTGGGCGAGGCCTGTGTATCCCATCGGTCAAAGGCTGGGGTCAAGCTGAGGGTCTCACCCAATATGCGGGCGTCTCCAGGTCCCGGAAGCTCTGGGGACGAACCCCTGACATCCGTCTGTACTTAGCCATGTCCTCCCGCATCTGCAGGTGTGCTGGGTTTGCCACAAAGAAGGTGTGCGCCGCAGCTGCTGCCAAGTCCAGCTTCTTCAGCTGAGACGCGGGAGGGATGCGGGAGTCAGCCCCCGGGGCAGGGGTGTCAGAATCTGCCCATCCCCAACATCCCCACCCAAGCCTTCTGGAAGACTAGTAGGTGACAGCTGCCCATCACCCAACCTCCAGACCCCCAGTAAGTGGGGACTCTCAGGAGTCTGGTAGCCATGGAAAGGGGGTCTCAGAAACTGGAGTGGGTGGGGTGTGGGCAGAGGGACCTCACTGGTGAGATAAGGCGGAAGTGATGGCCACGCGAGGTGGGGACGTAGGGGTGACCCTAGCCGCCAGCAAAAGCCGCAGGTCTCTAGGACCCTGAGCTGAGGTGTGTGTGACCGGCGCCCCCCTTCCCCGGCCACGTAGGCGTTAGTAGGCAACAGCTATCGCACCAGTAGCTGGGCAGGGTCCCACGACCGGACACCAGAGCCCTCAGCCTTGCCCACCTCCTGTTTCTTTCCCGAAGCTCCCTCCTGCCCCAAGCGAAGGCTCACGCTCACCCCCTACCCGCCCCCCCGTTCTCACTCTCCAGCCGCGTCTTTCGCCCCGGTCCCCGCCCCCCTTCATTCCCGGGAAGAGGCTCTGTCACTCCACGTAGGTCTCATAAGACTTCCTCGAACTCCAGGCCCCTGCCCTCCATCTTCGATCGGCTTCCACCCCCTTCCAACGTTGCTCCCACCCTCCCGAGGCCGTGCCCCACTCTGTAGGTACTGGTCGCGGTTTGCCAGGACCGACTCCAAAGGCGAGGTCCTGACCACACAGCCCCACCCGAGTCCCGGCGTTTATTCGCCGCCCCTTCCCGGGAGCTGGAGGAGGACGCCCGGGGCCCGGGCCGGGTCGCTCACCTGGTAATAGGCCCTCTGCAGGTAGTTGTAGGGCTCCCGCCGGCGGAAGGCGTCCCGGATCGCGCTCCCCACGCGGAGCCGCGCCGCGCCCCCCGGGCCCAGCCTCCGCGCCCCGCACTGGGTCAGGCACTCTGCGCGCCGCAGCGCCGCTCGGAGGAGCAGCGGTTCCCAGGCCCCCGGCCCGGAGTCGGGCCCCGGGGCGGCGGGGAGCGAGACCCCCGGCTCGGCCGCGCAGTACGCCCCGCAGTCCCGCCGCGCGCGGCCCAGCGCCGCCCGGCTCCGCAGCGCTTCCCGCAGCAGCGCCACTGCCGGAGCCCAGGCCCCCGCCGCGTAGGCGCGCAGCCCGTCCGCGTAGAGCAAGTCGGGGGCCTGGGGAGGCGCCCCCGGGGACGGCGGGGCCAGGCCTGGGGGCTCGGGGGACCCCGGGGGAGGCAGGAGCAACAGGAGCAGCAGCCACCGGAGGAGCCGGAGCATCGTGCCAGAGCCGCCGGCCGGCTGCAGGAGGGAACTGCGGGAGCCGAGAGCGAGAGGGAGGAAAAGGGGGAAGGAAGAGGGAGGGGAAAGGAAGGAGGGATGGAGAGGAGGGAGGGGAGGAGGGAGGAGCGCCGCAGGGAGCTGATGCGCCCGAGCCCCAGCCCGGAGAGGCCGGGGTGAGAGAGAGACTGGAGTCAGAGGACGCCCGGCGGCGGCGGCAGAACGTGGAGAACGTGGGCTTTAGGACAAGTGGGGGCGGCGTCCAGGGAGAAACAGACAGTGGAGAGAACAGGGCAGACGGCAGCCCTGGAGCAGGCCTGAGGAACCTCTTAGGACCCCTGACCAACCCCGGGGGTTGGGGGCCCATCGTGCGGGAATCGCTAGGGTGGACTGGGCTCCCCTTCCACTCTGGGCCCAGGAAAAGGAGGGTGGAAGCCTCCCGCACACCCACCCGCACTTGTAGAAGAAAAAGAGTTTTAGAATGCAGCAGGGCAGAGGGTAAACTCCAGGCGTGACACCAAGTCTGCTCAAACGTTTTCCTGCCCAGAAAGTAGGCACATACACATTTGGGGAAAGGAGGAGAGCTGAGGCATGCAGTGTGGCCCGCCAGGGTCCTCTGTCCTTTGGATTCTCCAGGCCAGAATACTGGAGTGGGTTGCCATTTCCTTCTCCAGGGGATCTTCCCGACCCGGGGATCAAACTCGGGTCTCCTGCATTGCAGGCAGATTCTTTACATTCTGAGCCACCAGGGAAGCCCAAGGAAGACAGAGACAACCTCTAAAACCACCTTCACAGATCTCAGCAAAGATCCTTCACACCCAAATCAGCAAACTCAAGTGTATCCCCAAGCGCCCCCCACCCGAGCCCAAGACGCTCCCAGAAGCCCATCTCTGTGACTGTCTGCATACTTGTCTCTCTCCCGGTGTATTTCTGGGCCTCCATCCACTGCCCCTGCTCTGTTTTGTCCTTCATGAGCCACTCCACCCACCGAGCCTCTGACCATCCCCTCTGCCACCACAGCACACTGGACACACAGGTTTCCATGGTAACACTTGACTTTAATACATTTTGCTAGAGAGGATGGCAGGTGAGGCGGGTGTCTGGTGACTGGGATGGGAGCCAGCTGGCGTCCCTGGGCCCCGGTTCCTGCCCATCTCCCCAGAGTCTGGAGGCTCAGGAATGGAAGGAGGTGTTCCCCACCCAGGCCCCCTTCTCTGAGTCCAGCAGGCCCACTTGGGCTCACAGAGTCAGCTGGGGGAAGATGGGGTTTCCTGGGCCCCAGGATCCTCCCCAAGCTTTTGTGCTCCCTTCTCCTCCTGTCAGGGAGCAGCGTCGCCCTGCACTCAGCCCCAAAGGAAGTCCAATGGCTCGGCTATCAGGGGACCCCAGGGAGAGTCGGCGGGGTGAGACCCCCAGAGGCCTGGGCCGGCGAGGAGAGGGCCCCGGTGAGGCGGCTGGAGAAGGCAGAGGTGTCTCATCAATAAAGGTGGTGATCTCCTCTCGGAAGAAGCCTGGACCCCGTGGGGGTCCCCCACCTGAGCCCAGAACCCCACCCTCCAGGAACTGGCGGAGGGTGGCCAGCCCCCCACCTCCAGCCTCCTCCTCATCCTCCTCATCCTCCAGCCTCTGCCTTGGCCCCAGGTGCTCAGGGGGGCCCCCGAGGGCCCGGCTCTGGGCTGGGAGGACCCGGATGTCATCAGAGGAGGACCACTTGTGCAGGAAGGAGCCTGGTGCCCGAGGAGCAGAGAAGATGTTGGTCTCATCGTGGGACAGACGGCGGGACAAAGGGACCTGGGGAGAGGAGCAAATAGACCCTCAGGTGCTGCAGGGACAAAGCGGGACCACCCTGCAAGGTGGCTCCACCCCCTAAACTTTTGTAAAACATCCTCTAAGGGGCAGACCTGGTTCAGAGTGGTCTGACTGATGGGGAACCGCCCTAACCAGGCCTTCCTTCCACCTCCCCATCCGTGCCCTGCAGGCCAGGGCTAGGGGGTGGGGGAGGGGTGTGATGGATAACAGACTGGAGAAAAGTAGTGAGGGGATGCCCAGAACGGGACGTGTCCTGTACCTGTAAGTAGTGAACCCTCTCAAGAGGGGGAAAGAGCATGTGCCGTCCAGGTAGCAACTTTACTTGGGTGGGGTCCCTGCCCCCTGGCCCTGTGGCCCCATTGGCGTCAAAGCGAACTTTACACACTCGGCCATCCGCATAGTCATCACAGCCCCCATCTAGAAGAGAAAAGGGGCAGAGTGGTTCGAGGTAGAGAATGCCCACCTCCCCACCCCCTTTAAGAGCTCCCACTCCCTGAGAAGCTCCCCGGAGAATCCTCCTGTTTCCATTAGTGAGCCCCAAGAAGAACCAAGAGTGGCTAGTGTCTGTTGCGTTCAGTGCTGAATCTCTAGTGATTCATACACATAGGCACACTTACTTGAAATAGTTACCCACCCACCCCCAGGCGCTCTCCCTGTAGTTGGGAAGTCTCAGGAGGGAGGCTTAGCTTCCTCTTGGTTCCACAGCCTTCATTTATGGCTGTGTTAGGACGCTGGACTGTTTCTCGGTCTCTCTGCCCGGCGGACGCAGGGCTGGGTAGTGTGGGGCTTCCAGGGGAAGTAGAGTGGAGGAATCAGTGGGTGGGCATGGGGAGATGCTTGGGGAGAGGGAATCAGGAGTCCACCCAGGGGAAACCGCAGATTCTGTCCAGCAGGGGGCACTCCAGAGCAGCCCGTCCCGACCCCCGCGATGAGCTGGTAGAAAAGGGCAGGAAAGGGAGCCGACGCCTAGACGAAGCGAAAGCCCAGCCCCTTCTCTGACCGTCCTCGCCGTCCTCCTCGGACATAATAGCCACGCACTGCTCCCACACCGTGCGCACGTCGGCGCGGTAGCGCTCGCAGGACCAGATGAAGGACGGCAGCAGCAGCGTCTGTGCCATGGAGCACCACAGAACTGCGAGCACCATCCAGGGGGGCGCCGAGTCCGACTTCAGGGAGAAGAAGCTCACCACCTGGCAGGAGGAGGGGGAAGGGCGCCGGGTCAGGGCCCAGAGCCGAGGTGGCTCCTCCTCGACCCCAGATCCCGCATCCTGGTGCAGCTGGGGGAGGAGGGAGGGAGGAAGTCAGGAAGGGATGGTCCAGATCACATAGGACAAGCACAGAGGCAAAGTTGGAGTGAAGATGGATGAACCTAGTGGGAGGACGATCTGGAAAGAGTTCTAGAGAGAAAGCCCAGGGGTCTAGAGAGGAGGAGCAGAGGTGGTATAGAAAACTTGAAGACAAGTTGAAATTCAGAAATAAAGACTAGATGGGGAATGCACAGGGCTTCCCAGGTGGCACTAGTGGTAAAGAACCCACCTGCCAATGCAGGAGATGTAAAAGACATGGGTTTGATTCCCGGATGGGGAAGATCCCCTGGAGGGGGGCATGGCAGCCCACTCCAGTATTCGTGCCTGGAGAATCCCATGGACAGAGAAGCCTGGCGGGCTACAGTCCACGCGGTCACAAAGAGTCAGACACAACTGAGCAACTGAGCGCACACACACAGGAGTGCAGAAAGCTGCGGGTGGAGTGGGGTGAGCTCTGTGGGGTTGCCACCCAGGAGTGCTCAAGACCCTATTGTGTCCAGAGGGAATTCGGGGGTGGAGAGAGGAGCCTAACAGCTGGGTTGATAGTTCTAGAGGCTGAATAGTGGCACAGCAAGATAAATGATGAAACCAGAGGACAGGGAGTGGGACAGAAGCACAGGTGACGAAGTTGAGTACTGGTCACCAGGGAACATGCTATGGAGCTGGGGATGGTGGGAACTAGGAGCTGAGATGGACAATGGAGACAGGGGCTCACAGCGGGGCTGAGTAGATGAGAAGATGGATGATGGAGCTGCTTGTGATGGAGTCAGAGGTCAGGTGATCATGCTGGGGGGTCTGGATATTGGAGAGAGAGTGGGTTTGGGGGAGCCCCAGTCTCACCAAGATGGGCACTCCTGTGAGGGAGTCATAGAGAAAGACGATGGCGCTGACCAAGTTGGTGACCTGCAGAGATGTCTTGGCCGACTCCGAGCCATCCAGCGAGGACCGCCGCTTCCCCCGGGCATCCTCCACTACGATGGCTGGCACCTCGAAGGCCGGACGGGTACCCAAGCCCCCTGGCCCACCCCCCCTGGCCCCACCCCCACCCCCTGCTCTCCGGGCCTGCCGAGCCCTCCGGGGCCGGGCCCACAGCGTCTGGTAGAAGGTGATGGCCACACAGACCAGCCCCATGACGATGCCCCCAAGTAGCAGGAGGCTGAAGCAGACGCCAAAGCCCAGGCCGATCTTGGAGACGATGAACTGGCAGCCGCGGGCGTAGTAGCGCTCTCCATTGTTGTGCCAGCCAATGGAGGGCAGGGTGGAGAGGATGAAGCTGACCATCCATATGCCCATGACGGCGTGCAGTGCCTGCTTCTTGGCGTTGCTGAGGCGGTAGTTGACGGGCCAACGCACCATCCACATGCGATGGTAGGAGAGGGAGGCCACGGTGAAGCAGGTGGCCAGGGCCAGCGTGTAGTAGGTGGACACGAAGACCTTGCAGATGCTCTCATTCCAGTCATAGTCGGAGGAGGCCTGGCGCCGCAGCTGCACCACAGCGAAGGTGGTGAGGGGCACGGCCGCCATGAGGATGTGCGTGCCCGCCAGGAAGCAGAGCAGCAGCTCCAGCGGCTTGTGCTTCTGCTGCTTGGCCGAGATGCTGAGGATGATCCAGGCGTTGGCCAGCAGCGCCAGCAGCCCGCAGGCCAGCCAGGACAGTGCGTTCGAGCGGAGGGAGGCCTCCTCTGCCCCCGCCCCGCCCCGAGCCATCCTTCCTCGGTCCCCCCACCCCCCTTGAACTCCTGGGGGTGGGGGCTGGGTCTCACCCAGGAGCCCCGCTCACACGCACCCCCATGACGCCCACAGTCCTTGCCCCGGAGTGAGATGGGCCGCCCCTAGGCCGCCCCTCTTGCTCAGCATTGCATGAATGACCCAGCTGAGGTCCGGCGGGGAGGGTAGGGGAGGAGACTGAGGGTCAGCGGAGGTGGTCCTCGGCCTCCATGTTGGGTGGGGCCCTTCCAGAAGTATTCTTGTCGTTAACCGGGAGACAAGCTGATAGCTCCCCCACTAGGAAACTGGCTGGGGAGCCCCGGTCCTCATGCCAGGACTTCCAGCTCTCTTCTTCCTCTGGTTCTTGACCACTCCGGGTCCTCTGGACGCCCCCAAGGATCCTGGGGGTGGTGCTCAGCCTCCTGGACTCACTGCAAGGGAGAGATGAGGTGTGGAAGGGGCAGAGCCTGAGCTGGTCTCCAAGTGGCTCTGAATCCCCCCTTCTCTCGAAATTATAGAAACGACTGGTTACTCTGGGTCACAGGGTCGTTCAGAACGCTCTCCTGCCCTAAACCAGACGGTCACTCCAACACCCCACACGGATAAGAGCCCTGTCTTCCAGACCTCCAGGAAAGAAGGTATTCTGACTTCCCATCTCCCATCCATCGTCAGCCATTTTTCCTCCCTCCCAGGCCCCTCTTTCTGTCCTCTGCCCAATACTACCCAGCCGCTATCTTCACGTCCCCAGTCTCTCCCCAGAGCCACGTCGGCCGAGGCACGGCTTCTTTCTTCCCGAGGGCTCACGGGAAACTGGGATGGGGTGTACGGCCCCTCCCCCGCTTTCCAGACTCCCGGATCCAGGGGTCCTGATGCTCAGCCCCATCTCCCCAGCCTGCACGATCACCCTCCCACTCACCGGGGAGCTGGGAAGACGGGAGAAAGGGGGCAGGGACTGAGTGGGGGGGGGGGTGGTTAGGGAACCCAAAGGCAGGGAAACCGCTGACATCAGAAGCATCCAGAAATGGAAAGAGGGGGAACCAGGGGAAGGAGGAGAGTTTGAGCAGAAGAGAGAGAAAGAGGGGGCAAAGTGATAGTATCTGAAAATAAAAGGAAATGCAAGACCCCTGGAGATGCGGGGGTGGGTGGAGGGAGGGAGCAGGGGGGAGGGAGGCTGAGAAGAAAAGCCCGGTGTTCAAAAAGGTTCGGACTCCCCCCCACCCCGTGGACCCCCACTCTTTCCTCCCCTGCCCCGAGCCTCCGTCTTACTCTGACGGGAAGGAAGGTGTCCTGGATGTGTTGACTCTGAGCCTTACTGAGCCCCGGCAAGGAGGCTAAGAGGAAACCCTGGATAGAGTGGAAGCAGGAAAGATGGGCATAGCGGCTTTGGGGTAAATGGAGTAAAAATTGGGTGCAGCAGTGGAAGGTCTGTTTCCTGTAGACCCTTGCCCCCTCCCCCAGAGGTCCTTCGTCCATCCCCCACCTTTGTCTTCCCTGGGAGCCCAGTACACCCTAGTTGCCATGGCAATGGCCAGCCAGAGGAAGATAGAGGGAATTGGTCAGGAGCGCCCCCCCCCCACCCTCCGCTACAGCTTTGGACCCCTTCCCACCCACCCCCACCCAGGCCCAGAGGGTGGGCTCGGGAAGAAACAGCGGGGACTCAGAGAGGGAGCCAGGCAGGAAGGATGTGAAGGACAGAGAGAGGAGGTGAAGGACGGAGAGAGATCAGAGGAAGGTGGGAGGGCGTGCGGAGGGACTCCGGGGCGGACAGGGGTCCCTCGCCCTTCGGGGTGAAGGGGTAAGGTCAGGCGGCTCCCCGCTCCTGCCTGCCACCCACCGCGGTCTCCAGGGCAGAGACAGCAGGTGGCCGGGGAGGAGGGGCCAGCCGGAGGGGAAAGGAGCCGGTGGGGGGGGGGGGTGCGGGGAGAGAGAGGGGAGGCCCGCGGGGAAGCGGGCCGGGGTCGCCTTACCTAGGGCTGCGCCCAGCACTGCTATGGAGACCGCACACCCGAGCGACGCGGCTCGCCCGGGCTCCCGCCGCCTGCCGGCTCCAGCTCGCCGCCCTCAGTCCTCCTCCCTCCTCCCCCCAGGGCCTCCCTCCTCCCGCCTGTCCCAGCCTCTCGGCTCGGCCCCCTAGATGCCCGCCGGCCCCTCTCTCCCGGGGTCCCGCCACTGCCCGCAGCCCCGGGTCGAGATGGAGGCCAGCCCGGGGGGACCGGGGTGAGCGCGGGCCGGGGGACCGGACGGTGGAGACCTGGCGCGGGAGGGGCTAGGCAGGTGCCGGAAGGGAACCGTCTCATTGGTGACCCGGCTCGAGTCCTGCCCCCACCCCACCCGGTTTTCCCCCCGGCGAACTCAGGCTCCGAGAGGCCGCTGGTATGGCCCGGGGAGGAGGACGCGTGTGTCACCCAGTGTATCTTTAAGGGCTGTTCCCAGGATGAGGGCTCACGCGGGCGTGTGCTGGAGGCTGCAGGAGTGAGGGGCGGTGGCCATGCTGGGGCTGCTTGTGGGATACAGGGGGTGGGGGTGGGGGGACAGGGGCCTAGAAGGATGCACCTCCCCCCAATATACCGCTGCCTCCTCCTGGGACACAAACTCACACTTGTGTGGGGGACACACACAGTTTTCACGCACACATCGCAGTTTCTCACGTGGCGCGCACACACGGCCCCTGCAGTCTCTCCTTTTCAGTAGAACACACACAAGCACGCACACTCAGGGCCCTGTGGGGTGGGGAGGTGGCTAACCACCGCCAGAGGATTTTTCCCTCCCCAGGGAAACTTGGTCTGCTTCTTGGGGGCAAACCTGGCAACCTGTCCTCTGGGTCTGACCCCACAGATCAGAAGATTCCAGATCCCCAGGAAAGAGTCCACCTTTGCCTCCCCCTCAAAGGTTCCATCCCTGGGTCGGGAAGATCCCCTGGAGGAGGACATGGCACCCCACTTCAGTATTCTTGCCTGGAGAATCCCATAGACAGAGGAGCCTGGCGGGATACAGTCCACGGGGTCGGGAAGAGTAGGATACGACTGAAGAGACTTGGCACGCAATGTCTCCCCCACCCTTTTCTCTCTCTCTCTCTCTCTCACACACACACATAAATGAAGAGCATCTTCCTTAAAATTAAGTCTGTTGCATTTTTCTCTCAGCTCAGGGAGGCAGGGGTGGGGACAGGTCATGAATACAAGCAAGCCACGGGGACCCCTGTCGACAGCTGGGTGTTCTTCCTCAAAGAGGCAAATTGGAAGGAAAAGAAGGGAAAAGGGTAGGGATTGCAAGAGGTGATGAGAAAGGGAAGGGAGGAGAGTGGGGCAGAGGAGGCTGGGGATACTGAGAGAAATGGATCGAAAAGAGGAAGAAGAAGAAAACTTGTAACCCTGAGATTTTCTTGTATCCTGAGTCATTTGGGAGAAGGAAGAAGGGGGTGCAGGGTGGGGAGACTGAGGCCCAGGGGTATCACCCTTCACAGGAGGCGCCCTCAGAGGGCTGTTTCCAGCCAGCTTCCCACCTCTCCCCCAGGCAAAACTCACCTTCCAGAAGGTTCTGAGAGGGTGAGTGGTGGTCAGTGGACACCCTCTCCCACAGGGCCTGTGCCCTGATTAGGAGAACTGCAGGTTTTGTTCCCTGGTAACAGGATTCTGCAGCCAGCAGGGGACGAAGGAGGGATTCTAGGCAGGGAGGCCCTCCTGCCTGATCCTGAACTCTCTGAGGCAAACTCCCTGCCAGGAAGGACTCCCATGGAGGGACAAGGGACATACCCGGCATCTGTGACCAGCCAGCTGCAGAGACCTGCGTGGTATTTTCCCTCTGTTCAAGAGATAGAAGTGGAACTAGCAGTCAAGAGACCGGGGCTAGTCCACACACTAGCTGTACCTCTCTGTCTTCTGTTTCTGGTCTATAAACTGGAGATGCTAGTCTCGGTCCTGTCACTACCAGCCTTGCAGAATTTTCATGAGGCTGAAATAGACATTGTTAGTCAGTCAATCGTGTCCAACTCTGCAACCCCATGGACAGTAGCCCGCCAGGCTCCTCTGTCCATGGGATTCTCCAGGCAAGAATACTGGAGTGGGTTGCCATTTTCTTCTCCAGGGGATCTTCCCAACCCAAGGATCAAACCCCGGTCTCCTGCACTGGCAAGCAGATTCTCTAGCATCTGAGCCACCAGGGAAGCCCATAGACAAACAAAGGAACTGGTTTGTAAATAGAGCCGTGCTGCTGGGGCGATAAGGAATCACATCTGTGAACAAGTGTGCCCAGGGTGCCTGTTTGTGCCAGGTCAGGATGTGAGTCTGTGGTTCTGCCAAGGCAGAGTGAGATGCAGGCAGAATGAAATGCTACTGGCGGGCAGTCAGGAGGAACCTTTGGATCTGAATCTGTCCTTGACTAGCTTGTGATCCTGGGCTAGTCCCTCCTCTCTCTAGTCCCAGGGTCCTCTCCCCGTACAATGACAGTCTTGGGCTTCATGCTGCAGACACCCAGCCTCATCCTCCAGGCCAGGCTGGGCTAGTCCCTTGTGCTGCCCGGGATCCGAGCCAGTGGTGAGGGAGAGAGTGGAGAGAGAAGTCATCAGAGAAGGGTTAGAGTTGGAGTAGAAAGAAAATGGGGAAGAAGGGGCGAGCATCTGGAAGAGCAGACCCAAGGTGCCCTCAACCAGGAGGGCGGCAGGCGGCCAGAGGGCCCGGCTACATTCATCTGGTCCCCAGGCCCAGGGGCCCGATAGGAGATGCGGGGGTGGGGTTGGGGTTGGGGGGCGGAGGAGCCAGGTGTGTGGAGGTTGCAGGTGAAAAACTCCTCCTGGTTGGGGCCTCAGGTGAGATTACAGGTCTTCTGGAGCCGGCTGGGGGACAAAGAATAAGAAGAACAAGTCTGTGCCTCCCAGCCCTTTGATTTCCAGGCCCTCTGTGGTTCCCAGAGCCTGCTTTTCCCTTCCAGTGCAGGGCTGGCTTCCAGCCACACCCCAGGCCCCCTACCCCTCACCTGGTCCTCCATCCTCCAGCCTGCTTCCTGCCTCCTGGGCCATCCCCACCCGCTTCTCTCCTCTGCACAGCCTCCCTCTAGCCTGCATCTCCTTCCCTCCTCCCTTCTCCACCCTTCCCTCCCTCTCCGCTCCCCCCACCCAGTTCCTTACTGGGGGCACTGGCAGGTCTTCTTCTCACTAAGGAGCCTCTTGATTTGAGACATCCGTTCTGCCTGGCGCTGTCCAGGGAGAAGGAGGCGAGTTGTGAGGTCCCTGGGCCTCTGAAAGGGAGCTGCCCCTTGGAGGGGAGGCGCGGGGGTGGGGATGGGGGGAAAGCTGGGAGGGGAGAGGCCAGGGCTGTGGCCGAGTAGGCCATCTGTCCCAGAATTGACTGTGCGCCTTCGTTTCTCTCCCTCCTTATGGGATCTGGGACGGGGCCCAGCCGGCAGTGAGGGAGTGAGCAGTGGGAAGAGGGAGCCAGAGGAGAAGTGGGTCACAGACACAGGACACCCTCGTGGCCGGACCGGCCTCAGGGTCTTGAGTGTCCCGTGGGGGTGCGAGGACGTCGGGGGAGGGCTCACTCACCCTGCGGTGCCAGCATTTAACACAGACAATGCAGAAGACAGGGAGAAGCAATAGACCTGTGATTCCCCCGAACACCACGGGCAGGAGCTTTGGCCAGGCCTGGGTGAGGTCTGAAGGCAAGACTGCAAGACAGAGAGAGGCGTGCTCAGCTCCCTGCCCACCGTCAGGGCAAGGGGCACACAAGGGGGCCCAGGAGAGAGGGTCTCACTGCCCAGCCACACTTGGGTCTGGTCCTCGGGCTGAGAGAGCGAGGCAGGATACGTGGTCCCCTTAGGGGCCACCAGGACTGGAAGGGAAAGGCTGGGGAAGGATTTTTTGTTGTTGTTGTTGTTTTTTAACATTTTATTTTTTGATGTTTAAAAATAAAATTAAAAAAAGACATTGTTGTGACAGTTTCAGGTGAAGAGGGAAGGAACTCAGCTACAGATATACGTGTATCCATTCAACCCCAAAGCTCCCTTGGGGAAAGGGTTTTAAGATTAGATGCCACTCTGCTTTCTGGGGAGCTAGACCAACAGTCCCCACCCTTGCCATGCACACGAATGTCTGTACGTTTGGGTGTGCACGTATGTCTGGGTCTGAAGAGGAGCCAGGGAGGGGGGCTTTTGGTCAGGGGAGCCCCACTCCTGGGTGGTAGACCTTAGGGAAGTGGGAACTTGTAGGACTACAAGAGCTCAGGGCCACACTCCACTTCACCTCATCAGCCCTGTGTCCTCGGCCCCTCACCTACCACCCTACCCATCTCAGAGCAATTGGGAGGCTGGGTGGTCTCCACCAGCACTGGGAGGGTCCCCCAGCTGAGGAGGCAGGGGCTCGGGGTTAGGCCATGGAACATGGACCCTGACTCACCGTTGATCTCGGATTCCAGCAGGACCTTGCCCTTGTCACTCAGCAGACACTGCCACGTCCCAGCCTCAGGCTCCAGCGCTGTCACCGACTTCGACTGATTTGAGTCCTTCATACTCTGGTTCCCCATCTTCAAGTTCAGGGTCAGCCTTGGTGAGCTGGGCCCCAGCACCTCACAGGTCAGACTGTTTGGGGACTTGGTCACTGCAGTGGGACAACAGCCTGAGCCCGGGACCCTGGACCTCCAGGAATTCCATAGAACAGTGACGATGGTGCTTTACATCAGCACCACTCTGCTAGCCTCTCAGAGCACATTTTCATACAGTTATAATGGAGGAAGCACAGCTTCTGAGATCCAGCAGTCTTAGATTTGAACCTCAGCCCTGCTGCTTACCATCTGTGAGGAGTCTCTGAAGAAGTTACTTCCCAAGCTGAAGTGAGGTGTTAGTCGCTCAGTGGTGGCCGACTTTTTGTGACCCCATGGACTGTAGCCCACTAGGCTTCTCTGTCCATGGGATTCTCCAGGCAAGGATACTGGAGTGGGTTGCCATTCCCTTCTCCAGGGAATCTTCCCCACCCAGGATCGAACCCAGGTCTCCTGCATTGCAGGCAGATTCTTTACCACCTGGGCCACCAGGGAGAGCCCCACACAATAGTTAAATGGAAAGATACACGCAGAGCACTTGAATGGGGCCTGGCTTGTACGAAACACCCAATCTAAGCCATTATTATTGGTGATGTTGTTATGATAATTAAGGAGGTAGGAGGGGAAGAACTCAGTATGACGCCTGACATTGTCACCATCACTGTCACACTGTTATCCTCCCTAGGACAAAAATGACCCACAGAAGGGAGGGGCTTAGTCGGGATCTGAGAGGGCCCCGGCAGAGGTAGAACTAGAGCCTGGTTCTCAGTGAGGCCCTCGGGAATTCTAGTGGAGCTCACCCCAGGCCGGCTCTTGGATGTCAGGGAGGGACAGAAGATTCCAACTTCAGTTCAAAACCAACCCCCAGGGACTTCAGGGTCTGCCTCCCAATGCAGGAGACGCAGGTTGGATCCCTGGTCAGGGAACTAAGATCCCACATGCGGCAGGGCAACTAAACCCTTCGGGCTGCAACGACTGACCTGCAATGCTCTAGAGCCCATGCTCTGCAAGAGAAGTCCTTGTGCCTCAATTAGAGAAACCCTGCATGCCACAATGAACCCAACATAGCCGCATTTAAAAAAAAAATTCCCCCAACCAGAGGGCCTTTGATGGGCTCCATCAGGCATCCAGGGCCAAGGCACCCTCTTGAAGGGTCTGTCATGACTTGGAGGGGCGCTGAGCCAGGTCCCTTGGCCCCTGACCCCACCCTCACCGTCTCAGACTAGCTCCTCACCTCTCATCACCACAAGCTTCACTTCCTGCTGCAACTTCCCCTTGGTGAGATCCAGGGTCAGGGTTCCAGAACCCGCGTACTGAGGCAAAGTCCGCAGCAGAGTGAAACGCAGCGGTAGCCTCTCCCCCACAAGGAGCCTGAGGTCCTTGGCAGTCTTGAGCACCTTCACCTCTCTGTTCGTCAAGGTGAAGGTGACCCAGGATTGGGAGGAAGAATCCCCGTTCGCCTGCTGCCATCTCAGCTCCCCATTCAGATTTTCATCCTCGAAGGTGAGTGGGAAGGAGAACTCCGCCTGCTCCCCCTCCTTCACATAGACTGTTTTGGGGGCCTTCTGGAAGGCTGGATGGGGAGGGAGAGAAGCTGGGTCCATACAGGGCAAGGCAGGCGCAGGAAAGGGGGCCAGGTGAGTCCAAACACTTGGGCTGCCACTTGAACCCTTCAAGTCCCTTCTACATCTCCTCTCTTCTCTCTGCTCTGCACCCCAGGGAGGTGCCACAGCAATGCCCCCTCCCCGGAGAAGCCCTCCTAGAACAGCCCAGCCACAGGGATCCTCAGGATCCCGGAGCACAGAGGGCATCTGGCCTGTACCACATGGGTACCACATTCATCACCCTTCTCGAGGTAAGCGCAGACACTGGCTGACTACATGCCAGGCGCTGTTCTAAGGGCACTTAGTACATTACTTGTCCTCATGACACGACAAGGTAGGTTAGATCATCCCCATTCTGCAGATGCAGAAACCAAGGCACAGAGAGTTTCAGTGACCTGCCCGGGGCCACACAGTCAAGTCAGAGCCAGGATTTCAGACAGAGTCCATGAACTTCATTACCACGCTACCCTCCTGTGTGTCACGTGAGTCACCCAGAGGACAGGGTTTGGGGTAGCACCTGTCTTCTAGGCTCTTTTTTTGTTTCCTTCCCAGTGCCTACTCAGGACTCTGAACCTGCAACATTGAGTTTCATCAGGGCTGGCTTGTTGCTGTGAGCATCTCTGAGTTAGTGGACTTGCATCTTGGTGGGAGGGGGAAGCTGAGGCAACCAAAAAGACAGATGCCCTTGACAGCCCTCCTGTGGGGCTTCCTCCTGGGTCTCTGGGGTCCCTGACATCCTTACACTCCCTGTCCCTTCTTTCTTCCATGTTCGCTTCCCCAAGGAGTGGCTTGTGAGGAAGAGAAGGCCAGCGTGTCCCTTAGGGCAGACTTCTGCTCTAGGGGATCCTGGCTTCAGCCTCCCCCTCCCCCCCCCAAACTCCCCTCCTCCCGGAGCACAGCATTGAGGGCAGAAGAAGGTCTGGCAGGCAGGGGGTGCCTGCGGGGGAGGGGGAGCCCCTCTTACCCAGCACCACGATGGGTATTTTGATCTCCAGTGTCTGCTGGCTCTGGTAGATAGTGCACGTCCAGGTACCACTGTCCTGCAGCCCCACCTGGGCCAGCGACAGGCTCTTGAGGTCTTCCTTCCTATTATTCCCTGGATCCTTGCATTGCACTGAAGGGTTGCTCCCAGAGGGACTCTCCAAAGTCAAGGTCAGGCTCTGTCCCATCAGCACGCGGGAGTCTGAGCTGGCAGTCACTGTGAGGGGAGCAGGCGAACTGTGTCACAAGCAGACACACACCATCTCCCCAAGAAGAGAAGAAGCCAGGAAGCCTAGGGTATTGCTCTGTTGTCCGTTTGTTGTTTCAGTTGCTAAGCTGTGTCTGACTCTTTGTGACCCCATGGACTGTAGCCCACCAGGCTCCTCTATCCGTGGGACTTCCCAGGCAAGAACACTGCAGTGGGGTTGCCATCTCTTTCTCCAGGGGATCTTCCCAATCCAGGGATCAAACCTGCGTCTCCTGCATTGGCAGGTGGATTCTTTACCACTGAGCCATCTGAGAATCTGCAGTTACCCTGTTCCAACATCTCCCTTCTGTCCACCTCCAGCCCAAGGCAGGGTCTCCTCTCCCCTCCCGCTCACCTCTCTTCCTTGTCTCTCTCACTCCTCCCTCTGTCTCCTGCCTTTCCACCCCTGCACCTCCTACTCGCCCCCAGGTCTCTGTCTCGCTTGCCTGACCCAAGGCCTGAGGCGGCACTGAGAAGACACAGTGGCCTGTCTGATCTGTCTTCAGACTGTTGAAATGCCAGCAGCTCAGGCCCTGGTTTGGGTGCAAGGATGCGAGTCAAGAAGGAAGGGAAATTGGCTGAAGGTCCCAGGCTGCCCCACTCACGTCTGAACACCTGCAGTTCCACCTGGAGCTTCTTGTTGTCCACTTCACAGGTATAAGTCCCCGAGTCAGTTACTTGGAGATTCTTGATGATCAGAGGAAAGGATCCTTGGTCCCACAGGTTTAATTTGGTTTCCGCTCGATGGCTCAGTTCACTGTTACCTGGGAGCAGATCCCGTATGGAGGAGGTTGGGGTACCCTGGAGACAGTGCAGCCCTGGCAAGGGTGGTACCCACGACTCTTCTGATCTGAGTTGCTGATCTCCGATAAAATCTGCCCTGGTCCTAATCTGAGAACCCCAGACTGGCGAGGAGGTCCAAACACATTCCTTTACCTGGCCAGGACAGCATCTCACTAACCCCAAATAAAATCGTAACCTCCCTTAGAGAGCACCAGCCTCTACATGTATGTGCGCTAAGTTGCTTCAGTCATGTTTGACTCTTTGCAACTCCATGGACTGTAGCCCGCCAGGCTCCTCTGTCCATGGAATTCTCCAGGCAAGAATACTGGAGTGGGTTGCCGTGCCCTCCTCCAAGGGATCCTCCCTACCCAGGGATCTAACCCATGTCTCCTGAGTCTCCTGCATTAGCAGGTGGATTCTTTACCACTGAGCCACCTGGGAAGCTCCACCAGCTCCTACAGGCCAACACTTTACACACATCATCTCAGGTAATCATCACAAGTCTGAGAAATAGGTACCGTTTTGCTTATCTTGCAGATAAGGAAGCAGAGGCTCAGAGAAATTAAGTAGTTGTCCAAACTCTTGTTTACACATTATCAGCAGGAACATAAACCAGTGCAATTTCATTGGAAAGTAATTTGTTTTGTTCTTATTTTTTAAGTTTTTATTGAAGTATAGTTGATTTAAAATGCTATGTTAATTTCTACTGTACAGCAAAGTGATTCAGCTAAACACATACACATAGCCACTCTTTTTTTTTTTTTGCCACCCCTCCCCCGCGTCCCCACATTCTTTTTAAAAATTCTTCTTCAATACAGGTCGTTACAGAGTATTGAGTAGAGTTCCCTGTGCTATACAGTAGGTCCTTCTTAGTTATCTGTTTTATATATAGTAGTGTGTATATGTCAATTCCAATCTCCCAATTTATCTGTTCCCCTGGAAGGTAATTTATAATACTCCCAGAATTACGAATGCACATACAGATTGAAATGTCCACCATGAAAGAAGAGGTTAAATAAGTTAGACTCACTCTTTCAGTGGAATGCTATAAGAGAAGAATGAGGAGGCTGTTTATATTCTGAGATGGAATAATATCTGAAAAACACTGTTAACTGAATAAAGAAAGATATTTTCAAAGCTATCACTGTTTGAAAAGGAGGGAGAAAGTTATTTATCATCTATCTACCTATATTTCTAACTGTCTATCCATCTATCTTTTAAACGAACAAATATTTCTAGCGGTGAACACAAGGAAATGGTCGCCTTGGTTTGTCCCTGGGGATAGGAAGTGAACCCCATGAGACAGGTGTAGGAGAGTTTTTCATTTTATGCCTTTTTCTACTGTTCAAATTTTGACTCCAGTAAGTGGTAGAGCCAGGATTAAAATTCAGTCTGTTGTGAGACTTCCCTGGTGGTCCAGTGGCTAAGACTCTGAGCTCCCAATGCAGGAAGTTCAATCTCTGGATGGGGAACTAGATCCAACATGCCACAGCTAAGACCTGGCACAAACAAATAAATAAAAATGAATATTAAAAGAAAAAAACTTCCACTGCATCCCTTGTCTGCTCAGCAGATAACTCCCAGCCCTAACCTCTCGCCTTCCTCCTGGGCCCACGTTTCCAGTGGCCCAAGGAATGACTTCATCTGGATGTCCTGACATCACCCCAAAACTCAACTGGTTACAAATGAAACCTAACAACCTTTCCCTAAAATAACTTGTCTTCCTTGCTTCCCTGCTAAAAGCTCTTCTGGGTCTCATCAAGACCCCCTTGTCCAGACTGTTCTATACTTTGTAAAAGCAATTCTACTTTGTGAAAGTTCTAAGAGTGTGAGAGAATCTGGGATCAGTTCTTGGAGGAGACCAGTACAGAACAAAGCCTTAAAAGAAGGGTAGGCAGGGGACTTCCCTGGTGATCTGGTGGCTAAGACTCCATACTCCCAGTGCTGGGGGCCTGGGTTTGATCCCTGGGAGGGGAACTAGGTCCCACATGACACAACTAAGAGTTCACATGCCTCAACTAAAGATCCTGCCTCAACTAAAGTAAGATTCTGCCTGCCTCAACTCAAGATCCCGCAGGCCAGACGAAGGCTGAAGATCCTGCATGCTGCAACTAAGACTCGGTACAGACAAATAAATAAATATTTTTCTTTAGAAAAAAAAAAGAAGTAAGCTAGAGGAAAGTGTTGCAGCAAGAATGTCTAGGAAGCGGGTAAAGTTCCTGGAAAGTCATACAGACAGCCACCTCAAAGCAGTGAGAATACCTGGGTGTGAGGTGTCCGGCTGAGGAGCTGCGGGAAGCCATCCTGAGGGAATGAATGTCTGGCAGAGGCTCTTCCAGGCTTAGTCTAGTGGAATAGGGAGTGACTGGCACTGTTGGGAATCAGCGCTGCTATAGGAGGAAGAGAAGCAAAGTAGAAGAGACCAGTAGCAAAGGAACTGCCAGGAAGCTCCCACAGTAACCCAGGGGAGGGGTAGGTGGCCTTGGCCAATGATGGAGGCGTTCCCATGAGAACAAAGAAGGTGAAACGGAAGAACACATCCACCGGAAAGAATGGCCCTAGGCAGGGACTGAGGGGAAATCAGGGACTGAAGTGGGGGGAAAGAGTCCCACTCTGGTTCAGAAATTGGGAGTGGTCAGGAGAGTGATCCTGCTGTTGTCAGAGATCAGGAAGCTGGGAAGGGAAGCCATTCTGAAAGAAGTTGAGATCTTAGGAACAGAACAAAAACATCGACACAAAAGAGGTGACAATTTTTAGAACGGAGCACATTGTTTCAAGCTCACAGGCGAGCACAGAAATGCAAATTAAAACAACGACGATATGTTTTTCAATTATCAAAATTAGCAAAAAATAAAAGAGAGAAGGTTTTAAATATTAGTATTCAGTGCCAGCAAGGGCTCCAGGGAAAGACACACACAGTGACATTATTATCTAGACTTACTGTAAATGGATAGAACCTTTCTGGAAGCAATCTGGCTGTATACACCAACTTTTTTTTTTTTTTTTTTTTAAAGCTCATATCCTTAATTTCATTTCTAGAACTTTATCCTTAATAAGTTTAAAATTCAAGCCAAAATGTAAGTACAAAAATAATAATTATAGTGTTCTTAATAGGGTGCAAGATTAGATGAAAAGATAATGGCTGCATATTAGAGCATACTAACTTGATGGACTATTAGGTGAGCACTAAAAATGACATTTACAAATAATTTTCAATGAAATGGAAAACATTCATAATATACATTTTTAAAGTTGTGTTAAGATCATCTTTACTTTTTTGGTTAGTTATTTGAACTACAAAAATTATACAGACTCAACATTTCTCTCCTTCCTTGCCCATCCTCAATACTACTGCAAACAACTTAGTGTGGATTTCTTCATGCTCTTTTCTGTTTGTGTAGACATATATTTACACACATTGAATTTTCCTTTTTTTTTAGTATCTATTTTTATTTAATATTAATTTGGCTACATTGGGTCTTAGTTGCCACATGGGGGATCTAGTTCCCTGACCAGAGATCTAACCCAGGCCCCTTGCATTGGGAACACTGAGTCTTAGCCACTGGACCAACCAGGGAAACCCCCACATTGAATTTTTAAATTAGAATGGGACTCTATTATTGATACATACAAAGCTTACTTTCCACTTAACAAAATGTGCTTGACATCCTTCTAAGTGTGTGTGTGGAGCTTCTTCATTCTGTTTGTTTTGTTTTGACATTATGGAAGCTAATCATTTTACTCTGATGATTCTTTAAACATTTTCTTCTGAGAAAATCATGCAACCATAAGAAATAGCACAGAAATATCTGGAATACCCTTGACCCAGCTCACCCCAAATGTAACAGCTTGCAAAATTATAGCACAGTATTGCTGCCAGAATATTGGCATGGACACAATTCAAGATGCAGAACATTTCTAGCACTGTAAAGATGTTACCCTTTTCCAGCCAATTCCTATTCCCTCCCAGACCCCTTTGCCCTGACTCCTGGCAGTCACTAATCTGTTCTCCATTTCTGTAACTTGTCAGAGAATGTTATATAAATGAAATTATTTAGTATGTTATTTTGTGGGATTGGCTTTTTTTTTTTCCCATACAGCATAATCCTCTGGAGAGTCATCTAGGTTGTGATTCAAAACTATAGTTCATTCTTTTCACTGCTGAAAAATAGTCCATAGCATGCATACAACCATTCACCCATTAAAGGACATCTAGGTTATTTCCAGTTGTTGGCTACTACTAATAAAACTGCTGTCAACAATTTTACACAGATTTCTGTGTGATCATAAGTCTTTCTTTCTCTGAGGGGTAAGTGTCTAGGAGTGCAATTGCTAGGTTGTCGTAAGTTTAGCTTTCTAAAGAAATTTCCAGGGCTTCCCTGGTAGCTCAGTGGTAAAGAATTCGCCTGTCAACGCAAGAGACACAGGTCTGATCCCTGGTCTAGGAAGATCCCACATGCCATGGAGCAACTAAGCTCATGTACCACCACTACTGAGCCTGTGCTCTAGAACCCAGGAGCTGCAACTACTGAAGTCCCCAAGTCCTAGAGCCCTTGCTACCCAACAGGAAAGGCCACCACCATGAGAAGCCTACACACTGCAGCTAGGGAGTAGCCCCCACTCCCTGAAACTAAAAAAAAGCCTGAGCAGGAATGAAGACCCAGCACAGTCAAAAATAAGTAAATAAATTTTTTTTAAATTGCTGAACTGTTCTCTAGAGCAGCTGTACCATTTTATACTCCCACCAGCAATATAAGAGTAACCAGTGGCTGCATCCTCACCAGCACTGGATGTTACCTTTTTTTTTTTTTTTTTTTAATTTTGGCCATTCTGATACATGTGTGGTGATATCTCATTGTGGTTGTAATTGGCATTTCCCTGATGACTAATGACAATGAACACATTTTCATGTGTTTGTTTGCCATCTCTATGTCCTCTTTGGTGAAATATCTCTTCATGTCTTTTGCTTATTTTCTAATTGGATTGTTTGGGTTTTTTGGTATTGAATTTTGAGAGTTGTGTTCATATTCTACTAGTCTTTGTTGGATATGTAGTTTGAATATATTTTCTCATATTTTATAAATTAAGACAATTTTCCTCTTCTCAATAGAGTCTTTTGCAGAGCAAAGTTTTTTTATTTTGGTCAAGACCAACATGTCAGGAATTCCCTGGAAGTCCAGTGGTTAGGACTTGGCACTTCCACCTCAGGGGGCACCAGTTCGATCCCTGGTTGGAGAGCTGAGACCCCACAAGACAAGTGGAGTACGGCCAAAACATAAAAATAAAAAAAGATCAATGTATCCATTTTTCCTTTTATGGATTGTGCATTGGTATCTAGTCTAAGAACTCAGCTCAGTTAAGTCCTAGTTCATCTTCTGAAGGAAACATAGAAACTGATTAAAACAGTTGACTCTGGGGAAGGGAACCAAGTAACAGGGGATCAGGAGTAAGAGGGAGATTAATCTCACTGTGTATCATCCAGCTCAGCTCAGTTCAGTTCATTCGCTCAGTCGTGTCCAAATCTTTGCTACCCCATGGACTACAGCACGCCAGGCTTCCCTGTCCATCACCAACTCCCAGAGGTAGCTCAAACTCATGTCCATCAAGTCAGTGATGCCATCCAACCATCCCATCCTCTGTCATCCCCATCTCCTCCTGCCTTCAGTCTTTCCCAGAATCAGGGTCTTTACCAATGAGTCAGCTCTCCGCATCAGGTGGCCAAAGTATTGGAGCTTCAGCTTCAACATCAGTCCTTCCAGTGAATATTCAAGACTGATTTCTCTTAGGATTGACTGGTTTGATCTTGCAGTCCAAGGGACTCTCAGGAGTATTCTCCAACATCACAGTTCAAAACCATCAATTCTTCGGTGCTCAGCTTTCTTTATAGTCCAACTCTCACAACCATACATGACTACTGGAAAAACCATAACTCTGACTAGATGGACCTTTGTCAGCAAAGAAACGTCTCTGCTTTTTAATATGTTGTCTAGGTTGGTCAAAACTTTTCTTCCAAGCAGAGTCTTTTAATTTCATGGCTACAGTCACTATCTGCAGTGATTTTGGAGTCCGTGAAAATAGTTTGTCACTGTTTCCATTTTTTCCCTTCTATTTGCCATGAAGTATTGGGACCAGATGCCATGATCTTAGTTTTTTGAATGTTGAGTTTAAGCCAACTTTTTCACTCTCCTCTTCCACTTACCTCAAGAGGTTCTTTAGTTTTTCTTTGCTTTCTGCCTTAATGTGGTGTCATCTGCATATCTGAGGTTATTGATGTTTCTCCTGGCAGTCTGGATTCCAGCTTGTGCTTCATCCAGCCTGGCATTTCACATGATGTACTCTGCATATAAGTTAAATAAACAGGGTGACAATATACAGCCTTGGTGTAATCCTTTCCCAATTTGGAACCAGTCCGTTGTTCCATATCCAGTTCTAATTGTTGCTTCTTGACCTGCATGCAGATTTCTCAGGAGGCAGGTAAGGTGGTCTGATATTCCTATCTCTTTAAGAATTTTCCACAGTTTGTTGTGATCCACACAGTCAAAGACTTTAGTGTAGTCAGTAAAGTTGATTTTATTGACTGCACTATTGTAGATGTTTTTCTGGAACTCTCTTGATTTTCGATGATCCAACGGATGTTGGCAATTTGATCTCTGGTTCCTCTGCCTTTTCTAAATCCAGCTTGAACATCTGGAAGTTCATGGTTCATGTACTGTTCAAGCCTGACTTGGAGAATTATGAGAACTACTTTGCTGGTGTGTGAGATGAGTGCAATTGTGCTGTAGTTTGAACAGTCTTTGGCATTGCCTTTCTTTGGGATTGGAATGAAAACTAACCTTTTCCAGTCCTGTGGCCACTGCTGAGTTTTCCAAATTTGCTGGCATATTGAGTGCAGCACTTTCACAGCATCATCTTTTAGGATTTGAAATAGCTCAGCTGGAATTCAACACCTTCACTAGCTTTGTTCATAGTGATGCTTCCTAAGGCCCACTTGACTTAACCACTGTGGCTACCTGGGTCATTAAGATCTTTTTGTATAGTTCTTCTGTGTATTCTTGCCAACACTTCTTAATATTTCAATTTATTAAGATCTCTTAATGACTTAGTTGCTCAGTTGTGTCCAATCCTTTGTAACCCCATGGACTGTAACCTTCCAGGCTCCTCTGTTCATGGGATTCTCTAGGCAAGAATACTGGGGTGGGTTGGCATTTCTTACTTCAGGGGATCTTTCCAACCCAGGAATCAAACCCAAGTCTCCTGCAAGTCTCCTGCATTGGCAGGTGGATTCTTAACCACTAGCGCCACCTGGGAAGCACAAATAAATAAACTAAACTTGAGCCTCTGATTATTTTGTATTACTAGTACAAAAGGAGCAATAAATATTGCATGCCTCCTAATGTGATGAAATTGGTAATATAACACCATCTATAAAATGGTCTTATCAAAAGATTAAACATGTGCACCTTAGTGTCCATGGCAGCACTGTTTACAATAGCCAAAACATGGAAGCAACCTAAATGTCCATCAACAGAGGAATGGAGAAAGAAGGTATATATAATGGAATATTACTCAACCATAAAAAGAATGAAATAATGCTATTTGCAGCAACATGGATGGACTTAGAGATTGTCATACTAAGTAAATTTAGTCAGAAAGAGAGACAACTATCATATATCACATATATGTGAAATCTAAAATGTGATACAAATAAACCTATTTACAAAACAGAAACAGATTCACAGACAAAGAAAACAAACTTATGGTTGCCAAAGGGGAGGAATGGTGTGTAGGAGGAATGGTGTATAGGAGGAATGGTGTGTAGGTATAACTGAATCACTTTGCTACACACCAGAAATGAACACAACACTGTAAATCAGCTATACTTCAATTTTAAAAAAAGATGGGGCTATAATGCTTTGTAATATGGAGTACAGTTATTAAATAAGTCACTGAGAGAAAAATGAACGTGAACTTGATCATGTCTCTAGAGCTAATCTCTAGGAGATTTAAGGGACAGAGACACATGTTAAATGCTACCACAGTGTAAAACTTACAGGGCAATTGCCTGGTTTCTTCAAATATCAGTTGCAAGAGGGGGCAGAAAAAGGAGAGTAAATGTATAAATTCAAAGAGATTTAAGGGCCATATCAAGCAAATACCATGCATGAATTTTTATTTGAATTCTGATTCAAATAGACCAAATGTAAAAATAATATTATGAGGCATTTGGGAAAATTTGAACGCTGGATATTTTTTGTCATTAAGGAATTAATTTTTAAGCATTGATGATGGTATTATAGATGTGTTTTTTAAATCCACATATAGTTGATTAACAATGTTTCAGGTGTACAGAAAAGTGATTCAGTTATATGAACCAATATTGCTCATGAACTGATCATTGTTGAAGCTGAGAAGGATACATAGGGGTTCATCATATACTTATTCAACTTCTATATACATTTGAATTAAGAGAAAATGTCAAAATAAGCAGTGAAATGCAAATAATAATAAATCAAATAAACTTATAAAGAATAAATACATTTCACACTGGTGGCATTTTTCTACTTTTGACTTATATGACTTTCTCCCATTCAATAATGTATTGAATATTAGAAGCCATACCCAGAAGAAAGAAGTTACTTAAACAAGAGCATGAGGGTAAAATTTACGTGAAAAAATAAGATTGCAAAATAATGTTCCTAAGAAGTTTTGAAATCTTAATTCTTTCCACTTTGAAAGCTAGAAAAAGACTTCCCTGGTGGCGCAGTGGATAAGAATCTGCCTGCCAGTGCAGGGGACATGGGTTCAATTCCTGGTGGGGAAAGATCCCACATGCTGAGAAGCAACAGCCCGTGTGCCACAGCTGCTGAGCCTGAGCTCTGGAGCCCACGTGCCACAACTCGTGAAGCCCTTGCCTAGAGACTGTGCTCCACAACAAGAGAAGCCTCTGAAATGAGAAGCCCACACTAGAGAATAGTGTGGCCTAAACTCGAGAGTAGCCCCCCGCTTGCCACAACTAGAGAAGAGCCCAAGCAGCAATGAAGACCCAGTCAAAAATTAATAATTTTTTTAAAAAGCTAGGAAAAAAACATTCTGTTGCTCTTAATGGAAGTAAACAAAGTATCATCATTGGTCTGTAACAAAAACGTTCATGAAATCATGGGTTTCATATGATAGCTATTTTTCTAATATCCATTAAAATAAGGCCATCAATATTAAAATAATGAAATTATAATAGACCACCAGAAGCCATTCCCCAGCCCACCAGTAGCTGGCAGAGGGCGGGTCTGGACTTGGGGAGTCCCTGAGACTCTGGTTGACGGCAGAACCCTCCAGAACCCCAGCGTTTACTAGGAGCCGGGCCCTGCCACAGGTATGTTCATTCCCCAGGGCTCTCTTCTCTAAACAGGGAGCAGGGCCCACCTACCTTTGTGCAAGAAGGAGCCATAATTCCCCAAAATCTTGGACTGGGAAGAATCTTTCCAGTTGAAGGCCAGGTTCTTCTTCTGAGAAGTCTGGCAGGGCAGCTCTGCCTGGTCTCCTGCCCTACCCAGCACCACTGTTTTTCCCTGAGTGCCAGCCAGGAGCATCGCTAGGTGGAAAAACAGGGGGGTCAGGCCTTGAGGCTGTGGTTGCCCCATCCCCCACCTGGCAGTCCCCAACCAGCCCCTCCTCCCAAGTCACCTGCACCCGGACCCCAAGTCTGAGCACTCACCCAGTTGCAGCACCAAGAACAGGTGCCTAAGAGAAGTCCTCGGGCACATTGCGGCTCTGCTAGGCAGGCAGGGGGCCTGAGCCTTCCCCCGAAGAAAGGGCAGGGCCTGGGGGAGATACCAATCAGCAGTTAGCAGGCTTTCACCTGGCTGGGTCCCCTTCATGACCCAGACAGCCAGGCGCGAACCTAGACGTGCAGGCCTCTGAACAAGACACCCATGGGTTACGTGCCACGCATGCTGTGCCCAGGCCAGGGGTGGGTTTTTTGCCAGGGGGAACCAGAAAAGGGTTCTCAAAAGACTTCCCTCATGGTCCAGTGGTTAAGAATCTGCCTGCCAAGGCAAGGGACACGGGTTCAATCCCTGGTCCAGGAAGATTCCACATGCCATGGAGCAACTAAGCCCTTGCACCACAGTTATTGAGCCTGTGCTCTAGAGCCTGGGAGCTGCAACCACTGAGCCCATGTGCTATAGCTACTGAGGCCACACGTCCTACAGCCCGTGCTCCACAACAAGAGAAGCCACCAGAATGAGAAGCCCTCCCACCGCAGCTAGAGAGCAGCCCCCACTCCTTACAACTAGAGAAAGTCTGTGGCCAACAACAAAGACCCAGCACAGCCAAAAATTAATTAATCAATCAATGAATTACAAAATAGAATGAGTGAATGGCCTTTGGTGCGAATGAAAGTTTTTTAAAAAGAAGAAGCCTCAGAGAAGGTGGCAAATTGATAGGAACTGGGACTAGGGAGTCAGGCCAGGTCATGAAGGTCCCAGAGTGCCATGACCCTGGGCGCTCGAGGGAGCTTTACTTAGAGAAGGACAGGAGTAGACTTATAGGATGGATCCCTCCAGCTGCTGAGCAGAAGAGGACCTGGAGGAGGTCAAGCATGGGAGGCAGGATTGCAAGAATCCTGGTGAGAGAAGATGAGGCCTGAACTCAGACAGACAGACTTAAGGGAGGAGTTCTGAAAGAAAACCCCCAGTTCCTGGGGTTTGATTTGGCATGAGGGGTGCGGTTAGGGAAAGGGCAGAGGGTGATTCCCTAGAAGGCCTCTGAGTGGGACAAGCAAAAAGGTGATGCTCCGGAGTTCCTGTGGGCTTGGAAGAGAGACAGGGCCATGAGGGAGGGGGTCGCAGAAGGGCTCTGCGTGGACCTGGAGGAATGGGCGGCACTGGGTTGGAGCAGTGATTCTCCACGTGTGATCACCCGAGAACTTGTGAGACAGGCAACCTCTGGGGCCCACCCTAGACCTCCGGGATCAGGAGCTGGGGTTGGGTGCAGCCGTCTGCATTCACAACCCTCTGGGGGACTGGTGCACACTCAAGTCTGACAACCCCGAGCCAGCTGGAAAGGAAAGGGGAGGGCACCCCACCACAGTCTGCAGAGTCGGGGTCGGTGGGGGGGGAGTGTGTGGCTCTGGAGGGAAGTCTTGGTGGGTGGAGCCTGATCTCGAGTCTTGCTGGACAGGCCAGAGAGTTAGGGCTTGGCTCTGCAGGGCACTGGGAACCGCTGCTCATTTTGGAGCAGAGATGTGATGAGGTCTTTGAGAGCTTTAGGAAGCTCAATCAGATGGTAAGGGGACCAGATGACATGGAGGAAGTAGAGCCAAAAGGAAGGCCACCAGACAGTGCCTCGCAGGCAGGCGGGACCTGGCTCAAGTGTCTTTGAGGGGGTGGTGGAGGGTTGGACTAGAAGTCTGGGAGACTAGCGGAGGCAAACTATTACATACGGGATGGATAAACAACAAGGTCCTACTGTATAGCACAGGGTACTATATTCAATATCCTGCAATAAATCATAATGGAAAAGAATATGAAAAAGAGTATAGTATATATAACTGAATCACTTCGCTGTACACCAGGAACTAACACAACATTGTAAATCAACTGTACTTCAATTTTTTTTTTTAAGTGTCTGAATTTGGCCCCAGATTGAGGGCGGGCCTCAGAGCAGTGACAGCCTTGGGGCCGTCAGCACACACCTGGCACGCAGCTTGTGTATCTAGACCTACTTTTCTCCCCCACCCCCACCCCAGCCTGGTCTTTCTCTCTGCTGGGGACCAGCTTTCAGTGAGCTGTCTGCTCTGAACTCCCAGAGTCTCCCACTCTGAACTTGACCCCTTTATGGGCACATCCCACCTTCTACCATAGTTTCAGTTCCCGCCTTTCCTTCACCAACAGTCAATCTTAAGGGAGATCAACCCTGAATATTCATTGGAAGGACTGATGTTGAAGCTGAAGCTCCAAAACTTTGGCCACCTGATGCGAACAGCCAACTCATTGGAAAATATTGAGGGCAGGAGGAGAAGGGGGTGATAGAGGATGAGATGGCTGGATGGCATCACCGATGCAATGGACATGAACTTGGGCAAACTCCAGGAGATGGTGAGGGACAGGGAAACCTGGCATGCTGCAGTCCAAGGGGTCGCAAACAGTTGCACACAACTGAACAATAACAATTCTCCTCCACCAACTTGATCTCTAGGCTGGAGATGATGGTCCAGCCAGCAAGGCCACCACTGGCGCCATCTGGAGTACAGAGAAGGGTCTTGGGATGTGTTTGGTTAACTTAAACCAAATTGAATTGAACAGAGAGGGGAAATCACTGATTACTTTTTTCTGGACTCAACATGGTAATTCTGTTACTAAAAAGTGTCTGTACACACCCAAACCTGGCCTGGATGACACCAAGTCGTCCCCATCCACACGGCCTACTCTTGTGCCCGTCCTCTCAGGCATTCTCTTTTCTTTCTTCTTTTTATTTTTAATTGGCGGATAACATCTTTACAATGTTGTGTTGGTTTCTGCCATACATCAACATGAATCAGCCATAGGTATACTTATGTCCCCTCCCTCTTGAACCTCCCTCCCACTTCCTCCACCTTCCTTCTTTTATTTTTTAAATTTTTTGACCACACCACGAAGTATGTAGGACCTTAGTTCCCAATCAGGGATCAAACTTGCACCCCCCTGCTCTGGAAGCACAGAGTCTTAATCACTTGACTATCAGGGAAGCCCAAACCCCCAACCCCCAGGCCTTCCGCGTGGTCTCTGCCCTGCTCTCCACAAGGAGGCTGACCACTGCACACCTTATACACTGTGTCACCCAGGCTCCCTCGGCCTTCAGCTCCTAGTTGGGGTCGGCCAATGGGAAGCACCCACAAGAGATGAGAGGGCTGGGGAGAGAGGTTGGAGTGTTTCATCCTTGTTCTCTCCTGGCTCGGGGCATATTTTCTGGCATCAGCTGTATTCCCTCCTTTGCCCTTTCCTTCCCATGGTGACCACAGGTCTTGCCAGGTGGCCCCCTAATAGCAACTCAAGCCCTCACTGGGTTCCAGAGACACCAGGTTGGCCCTTTCCCCTTCAGGATTCTGCCCACTGCTTTGGCATCTGGTGCCTCAAAACCTCTTTCTGCAGGTGGTCTTGAACCATCTGAGATGGATTCCATTTCCTGTTGGCCAATGACCCATGATAAGGAGGCAGCACTTGAGTGCGTGCTAAGGGCTTGACCCTCCTAGTGAGGTTTGGGCAGGGGAAGCCTCCTCTTCAAGAGGTGTTGAGGCACCAGATGCCAAAGCAGCAGGCAGAGTCCTGAAGGGAAAGAGCCAACCTGATGTTGCTTTGTCTGCCTGAAAGAGGAACTACTCAGGGCCTAATGCCTGGTAGAAACTTGCTAGAATTTTTTTTTTTTTTTAAATAAGGGAAATAAGAAGAAAAGTGGTCAAGAAGGAGGTTTTGGGGGCTCCCCTGGTGGTCCAGTGGTTAAAAATCTGCCTTGCAATGCAAAGGACACGGTTTGGTCCCTGGTCCGGAAAAATTCCATGTGCTGCGGAGCAACTAAGTCTGTGCACAACAACTTCTGAGCCTACGTCTAGAGCCCAAGCTCTGCAACAAGAGAAGCCACCGGAGTAAGAAACCCACGCACCGCAACTAGAGAGTAGTCCCCGCTCATCGCAGCTAGAGAAAACCTGCATGTGGCGACAAAGACCCCCCACAGTCAAAAAAATAAAATAAATAAATAAATCTTAAAAAAAAAAAAAAGGAGGAGGAGGTTTCCAGGAAAGGAAGAGGGAGGCTAGGTCACAGGTGAAGTTGTTTACTAGTTGGCCTGGGACCACAAGGCGCATAGCAGGAGGCTGGGGTGAGAAAGTAGGGCGGGGCACTCTTACATCTGAAAGTAGGTCCCACTGTCCGCCCATCCTAGACTCACCGTGTCCTGGGTGAGCAGAGAGTGACGGAGTCTCCATATGAGATGCCCTTCCCTGAGGTTCAGAGTCAGCTTAGACGCCTGAGCAAGACTAGGGCCATTCTTGTCCCTCCCCGGGTGTGGTCAATTTTTCCTCCCCACTCCGTGATCCTGGCCTCAGTGCAAGGCCCACTTACCACCCCCAGTTCCCTGTGTTGCCCCAACCCACAACCCCAGGGCTCAGCTTGGTCGGTGGAGGAGGTTCTGGGTTTCCAGCTGCTGTTTGCTTTGATGCCTGGGGCTTCCGCTGCCGCCCCAGAGAGCTGGCCTTTGATCCCCACATCCTCAGCCTCCCCAGAAGCGCTCTGCCCCGGTACAGTAGCATCCTGTACACTGTACACCGCAGGCTCCTGAGGCCGGCGGGAGGGCCCACGGGTCCCCGAGGCCTTGGCTCCTCTCTCTCCCTGTTTCTCTGCTCACAGCTGTGCTTCCCCTCACCTCTACCTTCAGCTCCCTGTGTCTGTCTCTCCTCCTCTGCTACGAGGCAATTCTAGCTCTCCTGGCTCGCCTGCAGGGCCCCTTGCTTCTTTCCCCTCAGAATCCCTTCTCTCTCCAGCAGCCACTAAGCTCCAGTCCCTCCTGGCCTGGAAACCAGCATCCTGGCCTCTGGGTGGAAGGCTGCAGTCTCCCCACAAGCTTCTGTGTGAAGGGAGCCTGCAGACTACAGCCTGGGGCCCAGGATAGATGCCAGGGAGATGGCTGTGGGGTGGACAAAGGAGAAAGGACAGATTCTGCAGAGGAATACATAGAAGACCCAAGGGAGGATGATGGGAGGATGGGGGGGGGTGGGACAGAAAGGCTGGGAGGGACCCAGATTAGCTCATTAAAGCAGCAGCTACATTTACACAGTCCACGATCACACACAATGCCCCAGGTAGCAAAAACGAGGTAGGGCAGAGGGAAAGAAGGAGATTCTGAGACACAAGACACAGGCCTGGAGCAGGACACCGAAAGGAGAGGTCAAGGTGGCAACGCACTGCTTGCCCTCGGGGCCCCAGCCGCCCCCCACCCCCGGCAGGGCTGAGAAGAGAGAGGCTCGGGGCTGGGGGGAGGAGGGCACAGCCCCACCGCAGTGACAGTCTGTGGTCCCGCAGGCACTTTTATCTCCTCCGCATGGCCCCCATCAGCCCCCTCCAGCCCGCCGCGGATGTGCCCCCCACTGCACGCGCCCCGTCTGCTGCACTCCGGCTTCGTGCGAACTTAACTTCCTAGAGACTTGGTCCCTCCAAGGGACCCTTGTGGTTCGGTGGCTGCAAACCTCCACCATCCTCTCCTTTGCCTCCGTCTCCCACATGGGGGGAACGGAGCGCCCCCTCTCCTTCCACGATCCCCGGAGGGGTGCAGAGCCGACCTCAGCCAAGGAGCCCACAAACCCCAGCCCCTTGCTTGTCCCCTCCGCACACCCAGCCTCATCAAAGGCATTTCACTCAGCCAAGACTCACGGAGGCTCTAAAGTGGCCAGGGCCTTGTCTACCCAAATCCTTGATGCCATGCCAGGGCCAGAATCAGGGCCCAAGGCCTATGGGGCTTCTGCCCAGACCAGTTGATGGGAGGGAGTCTTATCTCAAGTGGGCCTCTTCTACCTGAGGGCGCCCACACTGAAGGAGGGAGAAGGGAGACATCCCACGGTTCTCTGGGAACCGCTTCTTCTGAGGTGAGGAGGGCGGCCATTTTGTTCCAGCCCAGACTCTACACAGCACAAGAAATTGTCAAACACGCAGTGCAGTGACCTCCCCGGCATCAGGCTCTACCCTCAGTCCTGCACCCCGAAAAGCCCACCCCGAAAGGGCAGGACATTCAGGAAGAGCTGTCCCACCCAGAGCGCGATGTTTGAGTGAGTGACAGTGGGGCCTTTCTATTCTGAGGGGTCTGACTGTAGGGAGGAGGCCCCCATCCACACACACACAGAATCCGGCCAGGATGGGAGGACAGTGGACACCCTGGGGAACAGGGCTGCAGGCCAAGGAGGCCTCAGGAGAGAGGAGAGGACTGAGAATGTGGAGGTGGGAGGCAGGGGTCCTTCGGAGCATTCTGCTAGAGAGGTATCACCTCCTGTGTGTCCCCCACACACCCCACCAAGCCCAGGGAGGGTCTGCAAGTCCTTCTCTAACGCCCCCAACAGCCTCCTTTCCTAGAGCAGCTGAGACACCTAACACTGATTTCTTAGAACCAATTTTTCTAATGACGTGGTGGCCTAAAAATACGTATCTCTCCCTTTTACCGCATGTCATACCCAGGAGCTAGGTTTCACCCCCTTCTCAGAATTTTAGCTTTCAATCATCTCATTAATCATTTTAAAGCTAAAGTGGAAGTGTCTTTAGATATACTGTTCAAAAATCCTAAAAAGGCACGAAAAACAAACAAAAGTGTAGAAACATAAACTGAGAGTCGAAAGAGGCTACATCAGTCATATGGCTTATGAAATGCTGCAAATGTGATTTCTGGTGTGAGTTTTTGGTGAGTGAGTTATTGGGAAAATTAATTTGAAGGGAGAAATGTCTCTACACCAGGTTCTCCTTCTCTTTCTCTTGCTTTTATATTGTTTTTTCTTTTCCTTTCTTTTTCCTAGGCCTCCTCCCTCTTTTAATATTTGTGGGTTCTTTCTATGTCTCTTCCATTTCTTCTTTCCCCTTTTTTTCCTTCTTTTCCCCTCTCCCTGTCTTTATCTCCTCTACTACCCATGACCAGTGGCCTTTTTCAGCCCGGGGCCCTGAAGCGCCCATTTCTTCTCTGATCTCCAAGTCCAAGTCGACACCCTTCCGCCCCGGGAACTGAGCTGTGTGCAGTGGGCTGTGAAGAGAAGCATGGCAGAGTCCCTTCGCTTCTGCAAGCTCACATTTCCAGGGAGAGAGTGTGGCTCGGGAAATGCCAGAGAAGGTTGCCGGAGCTCTGGGCAAGACCTGTGATGCCAACACATCTCCTGCCTCACACCCCTCCCCTTCCCGACCCTCAGAAAGGAACGAAGCCTGGTCTGTCCCTCTTACCTCCCGGCCTGGGTCTCTCTTCCCTTCTGCTTCTTGCACAGGTGTGTCTCTGTGAGGGTTGGGAGCAGAGGCCCACTGGGGAGGGCGCCTGTTACTTCTGCAGGCAGAGATATGCTTAGACGGAGAGACAGGAAGCCTGGTAGCGAGTCTCCTCCACTCCCCAGGCCTGGGCCAGCCCCCAGCGTCACCATCTAGGGCTGGGGTCCCCACCCTCTGCCTTTTGGGGAAGATGTCAGAATGAAAATGACAAAGTCAAGGGAAAAAGTTTAGCAGAACCCGGCCGGAGCCCAGAATGTGGCCCCGCGTCTGGGTGGATGGCAGGAAAAAGCGTCAATGTGCTTTTCGTGGCTAGCAAGAAAAACATTGATTGGATCAGTGATATTACAGTCTGGTCAGGGCTTCAGGGAAACAAGAAGTGGGAAGCAGATGGAGGATCCACAGTAGCTGCTGTGGTCAGCCGCACACAGCATCTAACTCCAGGGTCAGATTCAGTAGCTGCTTTCAGGGCTCCCTCACCAAAGCCATCATAGTTGGGCCCGTGCAGCAGAAAGGGCCAGGGCTAAGAAGGGGCACCTGAGACAATCACAGTGACCATGGACTGGGCTTCTTTCCTGTGAGCCTTCATTTCTGGCCAATCCGCAAATGTTTCTCTCTGGTTCAGATCTCTCATGAGCACCAGATGGGGGTCTCCCCGTTTGGATGTTCAGCAGACATAGCAAACTCAAACCCAGCGCATAGCCTCCCAAACCAAACCCATCACCTCCATACTACGACCCTCCAAACCTACTCCTTCTTCAAGTTTCCCACTCAGTGAGGGGCCCACCAAGGAACTGGGTTCAAACACAAGAAACTGGGTATAATCTCTTTTTTAATATTTATTTATTTGGCTGCGTCAGGTCTTAGTTGGGGTATGCAGGATCTTTCATTATGGTGCTTGGGCTCAGTAGTTGTAGCATAAAGGCCTAGTTTCCTCATGGCCTGTGGGATCCTAGTTCCCCAACCAGGGATCAAACCCGCAAACCCTGCATGGCGAGGCAGATTCTTAACCACTGGACCACCAGGAAAGCCCCCCTGTTCTCTCTTTTTTTTAATTTGATTTTTTTTTTTGTTTGTCTGATTGAGTTTTTGTGTGGTTCTTGTCTTTTTTTGCCATACCACATGACATTGGTGTTCAGTCACTAAGTCATGTCCAACTCTGCGACCCCATGGACTAAGTATGCTAGGCTCCCTGGTCCTTAACTATCTCCAGAGTTTGCTCAGACTCATGTCCATTGAGTTAGTGATGCCATCCAACCATCTCATCCTCTGCTGCCCTCTTCTCCTTTTGCTTTTGATCTTTCCCAGCATCAGGGTCTTTTTCAGTGGGTCAGTTCTTTGCATCAAGTGGCCAAAGGATTGGATCTTCAGCTTCAATATCAGTCCTTCCAATGACTATTCAGGGTGGATTTCCTTTAGATTGACTGGTTTGATCTCCTTGCTGTCCAAGGGACTCTCAAGGGTCTTCTCCAGGCAACATGTGGAATCCAAATTCCCCAACTAGGGATTGAACCCACGTCCCCTGCATTGCAAGGCAGATTCTTCACCCCTGGGCCACCAGGGAAGTCCCTGTGTGTAATCTCTGACTCGTTCCTCAGCCAGCATCTCCCAAGTATTTGTTTCCCAATTCCCCGGGACATCACCTTCTAAGTAGCTCTGACGTCTGTCAGAGTCACTCTGCCCCACCGCCACCATTCGAGTCCAAGGTGCCATCTTCATCCTTCACTTGGTTAAGAGCTCCTGCCTCCCCCTGGTCTCCTGGTGTCTCCCTCCTGCCTTGCCTGCAGACCATCATCTGCTCAACAGCCTGAGTGATCATTCCAGTACGCGCCTGTCATCATGGCATTCCCCCACTGCCAACAAAAATGGCTAGTTCAGTTTTCAACTCCAACAACTAATACAAGTGTTTCTGTTGAGACAACCATTGTGCTTTATTGCAGCCGAAGCGCTTTCTGCTACTTCTCCTTTCATAATACAGTATACCCAAAGGTTGAGAGTTAATAACATTAGTTCATATATTGCTTCATCAAGAGCATTCTAAATCGAAACTGGCATTAGTTTGTGTTCTTTTTTTTGCTACAAGTGCCTGACAGTGGAAAGTACAATGACCTTAGCATGGTTTGGCACCACCGCCTTGGTTTGTGCTAAGGCAGCAGTCTAACCTAGATTGTTTTTGCAACATCTCTGCAATGTCAACATAGTGACAAGGACAAATAATGTCCTATTATTTTTATGAAAATGGCTTGGTCTGGCAGACTCCCTGAAAGGGTCTCAGGGTCCCCCATGGATCACACAGTGGGAACCCCACTAATCTGGAAATTTTGTATCCACTCTTCAGGTCTTAGTTATCCCTCTGCACAGACCTTTAGTTATCCCCCAAACCTATTTTCTCCTTCTTCCTGGTAATAGAAGTCTCAATTTTTAGCTGAGCTCATAGTTGCCCAGATTTACGTTATATTTAAGTTATATTTCCCAGCCTCCTTTGCAGCTGGGTATGGCTAAATGACTCTGGGCTTTCTTTTTTTTTTTTTTTTTTTAATATTTTTTAATTTGCCTGGGCCTGTCTTTGATGCAACACTCGGGGTCTTCAGCTGAGGCATGTGAACTCTTAGTTGCTTCAGGTGGGATCTAGTTCCCTGACCAGGGATGGAATCTGGGTCCCCTACATTGAGAGTGAGGAGTCTTAGCCACTGAACCACCAGGGAAGTCCCTGAATGACTCCGTTTAGGTTAATGGATATAAGTTGTTAAGTGCAAGCTCTATGGCATGTCCGTCAAGGGAGTGTGGGTGTCCTCCTTTGGGCAGGAATGCAAACATCCATCTTAAATACTGCCTGCCTGCTTTTCTCATTTGTATGACCTCGCAGGCTCCTGTAAGTATTCAAGATTGTGACCCCTGACCCGTCCCAATTCTCTCCATTCATTTGTGTATTCAACAAGCATGCCATGTTTACCAGCCCAAGGCATCTGCTGGAACCCAGAGTATGCTGTTGTGCTTAGTCGCTTCAGTCCTGTCAGACTCTTTGTGACCCCTTGGACTGTAGCCCACCAGGTCCTCTGTCCATGGGATTCTCCAGGCAAGAATACTGGAGTGGGTTGCCATGCTCTCCTCCAGGGGATCTTTTCCACCCAGGGATCAAACTAGCGTCTTCTGCGTCTCCTCCCTCTCCTGCATTGCAGGTGGATTCTTTACCACTGAGCCACAGGGGAAGCCCAAGGAACCCAGGGATGTGATGCTAAATAAACCAAACATGATTATTCTCATCGACCCTATGTATTTAATAATTCCATCACAACTGGAGAAGGGCTATAAAGGGAGACACACAGGGTGCTAGGGCAGCTTATCATAGGGAACCTTTCTTTTTTTAAAAAATATTTATTCGACTGTGTCGGGTCTTAGATTCAGTGTGTGGGCTCTTTTGGCACAGGGGCTGGCTCCAGAGCCCACAGGCTCAGGAGTTGCCCTACAGTATGTGGGGTCCTAGTTCCCCAGAACTCCTACATTGGAAGGCAGATTCCTAACCACTGGACCACCAGAGAAGTCCCGGGGAGCTTTATTTCAACCGGGGGGGTTGAGAAAAGCTTCCAGAAAGCATGTCCCAGTAACCATGTGGGCCCTGGTAAAAGTGAAAGAAAATGCAATACAACAGAGGCCAAAATGAGACTGAAATTAATTTCTCCTCTGAAAGAAGCCTGGAGGTGGGTGATCCAGAGGTGCGGGGTAGGGGTGGCAAGCAGCAAACCGACTCCAGCAGCAGGATCAGCTGTTTGTATCTTGCTCCACACCCTCATCCTCCACGTGACCCCTCCTCATAGTCTGAGAAGGATGCCAAGGCGCCCCAGCTGAATGAAGGTCCCCTTATGGTAAGATCTCCCAGAACACTGTGTAACTTCTCCCATGGAAGCAACTGTCCAAGTGAAATAATTATGAAATTCCTGTTTAGTATCTGTTGCACCGGCTTCATCCCTGGTGGCTCAGGTGGTAAAGATGCCTGCAATGTAGGAGACCCAGGTTCAATCCCTGGGTTCAATCCCTGGGTGGGGAAGATCCCCTGGAGAAGGACATGGCAACCCACTCCAGTATTATTGCCTGTAGAATTCCATGGACAGAGGAGCCTGGTGGGCTACAGTCCATGGGGTTGCAAAGAGTCAGACATGACTGAGCGACTTTCACTTCACTTCATTTCAGTTCACTTCAGGGGCTGCAGGAGGACCTTGTCTGTCTTAGCACCCAGCACAGTGTCTTGGGCCTGGTAGACTGTTAATTCTTGTCGAATATATATATATATATTTTTTTTTCTCTTTTTTTGCCACTCCACACATCATGTGGAGTCTTAGCTCCCTGACCAGGAATCAAACCTATATCCCCTGCATGGAGTCCTAACCACTGGACCACCAGGAAATGCCCTTTGAATACTTTCTTAGATATTAAATTTTATTGATATTGATCAATATTAAATTTATGAGGGTAAATACACATCCCATTAAATTTACCATTTTAACCATTTTTACTTGTTCACTTCTGTGGGCATTAAAAACCTTCATGCTGTTATACAACCATCACTGGCATCTATCTCCAAAACTTTCTTATCTCCCCCTACTGAAACTGTCCCCCTTAAACCTAACTCTCTGCTTCCCCCTCCCCCCAGCCCTGGGCTGTTGAATACTTTCTGAATGAATGCAGAGGGGCTGAAATAAGGGTCACAGACTTAAAGGTCTGTAGGAGCCTACTGGCATTATAGCTGAGAAAAGCAGGCTGATAGTAACAGTGGAGAGGGGTGAGGACCGAGGTAAGCAGAGGCCCTGTCTCAGCTAATGAGGGCAGCCACTAACCGCACAGCTCCAGCTGAGCTGACAGTGGAGGTTCTGCCGGAATGTGATCCCAGAGTCTCCAGCCTCTGCCAGAATTTCAAGAGAAGGTGGAAAACCAGACATTTATGTAATATCTCCTTATTTTGATGTTGGCAACTAATTATATGTTTTGTTCTAACACTGAATAAATCACCCAAAGCTTTCTAAGGGCTGGATGGAGCTCAAGGGCCACCAGTTTGCAACCGATGGACCAGACAGATTGTGTGATGTCACCCAGCTCTTGGTCTGTGGCCCGTGACTGCCTGTGAAGATGCATTCCCAGGAAGCGATGGCTAAAGAACCTGGCTCTTGAGGCATTGGTCCTTGGGGTTTTCAAACAGGAAAAGAAAAGGGGAAGAGACAGCAAGTTTTTTCTAAATGTATTGAACATTTAGAACATTTCCATAGTTGTGTATTTTATTTAACTGTTATATCAGTGATCGGGCATAAGTATGATTTTCCAGACCATACAGATAAGGAAACTGAGGCTTGAAAATTTTAAGAGACTTGCTCATGCCCAGTCGCTCAGTCAAGTCCGACCCCATGGACTGTAGCCTGCCAGGCTCCTCTGTCCTTGGGATTTTCCTGGCAAGAATACTGGAATGGGTTGCCACTTCCTCCTCCAAGGGATCTTCCTGACTCAAGTATCAAACCCAGGTCTCCAGTGTCTCCTGCATTGCAGGTAGTGTCTTTACTGCTGAGCCACCAGGGAACTAGCAGTCACAAAGCTAGTAATCACAGCTGATGGATTTGAACTTACCTCCCTGGGTGGTACCCTCCTCACCCTACTGGCTCTCCTCTGCAGTAAGAAAGTGCAGAATGGGGGAGACCTCCAAGATAGGGATATGGGGTTAAAAGACACAAACTACTATGTATAAAATAAATAAGGAACAAGAACATATTATACAGCATAGGGAAATATAGCCAACATTTTGTAATAACTATTTTTTAAATTATTTTTTATTGGAGTATAGTTGCTTTACAATGTTGTTAGTTTCTACTGTACAGTAAAGTGAATCAGCTATATCTATACATGCGTGCATGCATGCTAAGTCACTTTAGTCCTGTCCGACTCTGTGTGACTCTATGCTACCCCATGGATTGTAGCCCACCAGGCTCCTCTGGCCATGGGATTCTCCAGGAAAGAATGCTGGAGTGGATTGCCATGCTCTCCTCCAGAGGATCTTCCTGATTAGGGATCGAACCCATACATATACATATATTCCCTCTTTTTTGAATTTCCTTCCTATTTAGGTCATCACAGGGTACTTAGTAGTGTGCCCTGAGCTATACAGTAGGTAGTAATAACTTTAAATGAAGTATAATCTATAAAAATATTGCATCACAATGCTGTTGAGATGCATATAGTATTGTAAATCAACAATACTTCAATTGAAAAAAGAAAGGTTGTCAAGTGGCTTAAGACTCCTTGCTCCCAGTGCAAGGTGCCCAGGTTCGATCCCTGGTCAGGGAACTAGACCCCTTATGCTAAACTAAAGATCCTGGATGCCACAATGATGGTTGAAGATCCCAAGTGCCACAGCTAAAGACCCAGTACAGCCAAATAAATAAACAAATAAATATTTTAAAAGAAAGAAAGAAAAAAGGCCAGGATGAGGCCAAGGGAGTGGAGGGGGTGTGAGGTCATCAGGTCATCCGGGGCTTCTGAGGCAACCTCACCAGGATCCCTCACACCTAGAGAGAGATTTTCCGTTTTCACAGCTCTTTCACATTTGTTAGCACACGCTGGATCTTTTCAGCAAATGCGACTATCCTCACTCTACAGAAGAAGCCACAGTTAAGCTCTCTGCCCCCTCACATGACTGTTGGAATGGAGCATGGGGATTTCCAGAAATCTCCTGATACAGTTCCTGATACGAAGCTATTTTTACTGCGTGTGTTTTGTCTCCCTCCAAGTGGTAGGGAAGGCCAAATCGGGGTAGGGGAGCAAGACATGGAGGCCAGGCTGCTGACAGAGTGCTGGGGTAGGGCGGCTCTTGGAGCCCGGGGTCGGAAGCCCCAGGTGCAGTCCTGCGGTGACCTCCTCACCAGTTACCCTGCAGCTGCACTCACAACCTCTGCAAGGCGGTGGGGCAGGGCTGGGGGCTGGGCGCTGAGGGGAGGTGGGGAGGGGTCACCACCGAAGCTGTTCCTGGGGAGGCAGAGTCTGGCAAGGCTGAGCCACCTCCGCCCAGGCCACATTCCTCCCGACTTTATGCAACTCTGGGAGGGTGGCTCCCAGGCCTCCCGCCCCACAGCCCCACAGGCGGTGTGAGCAGGCACATTTCTGAGCCCAGCCTGGGCCCAGCCTGGGCCCAGCCAGCTGGCAGCTGCAGGCCCTGAAGAAACTGTCAGCCGCAGAGTGGAGCAGACAGAGCCCAGCCCCCACCCCAACCTCCCTCCCTTCAAAGGCCGAGCCCTGTCATGGGGTGGGGCCTCGCAGGGAAACCTAAGGCACCTCCTTTGTGTACATCTGAACCTCAATACCTCTGGCTGGTGAGATAGATGGGGCAGAGAACTTTCTGGGACTGTCCTGTCCGGAGGAGATGAGAAGACCAGGTCAGGGTGGGGGACATTCTGGCAGACCTGAAGGAGCACCGGGTGGCCTCTCGGCTGACACATTTGACTTGGCCAAGCCCTGGACCTCATTTGGCCTCCAGAAGTCTGGATGGCAGACCTGGAGGAGGCCATCAGGTCCCTGCAGGATTGGGGGTGGGGAACTCAGAGAGGCCTCTTCCCCGTCTTGGCCTATTTCTCCTTCAGGCACTGTTCCCCACCAGCATGGCAGGGTGCAAGACAGCCCCTACAATGTCTGCCTCCTTATTGTTTTTAAGATTTTTTTTTTTCATGTGGACCATTTAAAAAATTTTTTTCTTAATTTATTTGTGGCTGTGCTGGGTCTTCGTTGCTGCATGGCTTTTCTCTAGTTTCGGAGAGCCAGGGCTACTGTCTAATTGCAGTGCACAGGCTTCTCACGGCAGTAGCTTCTCTTATTGCAGAGCACTGACTCTAGGGTGTTCATGCTAAGTTGCTTCAGTTGTGTCCGACTCTTTGCAATGCTATGGACTGTATCCCGCCAGGCTCCTCTGTCCATGGGATTCTCCAGGCAAGAGTACTGGAGTGGGTTACCATGCCCTCCTCCAGGGGATCTTCCCAACCAAAGAATGGAAACTGCATCTCCTGCGACTCCTGCATTGCAGGCGGACTCTTTACCTCTGAAACCCTTGTGACACGGCAATAGACAACTAATACACTCCCTTCCTTCATTTTTTTGGCTGTGTCATGCAGCTTCTGGGATCTCAGTTCCCCTACCAGGGCTTGAAACCCTGGAATCCTAACCACTATGTCACCGGGGAACTCCCCTCCCTTCCTTTTTAACAAGGACCTAAGCTGATTCCCCTCACAGCCCCCATGGGCTCCCTGCCTCCTTGTCGCCCCTTCTCCTCCCTCCAGCCTGGAACATCGGTTTGAAGATAAACTTGCTAATACAGAGTGGATTTGCCTGGCTCCCTGGAAGGCCCTAAGAAGACACAAAAAGTGTCCAAGCTTATCTTGCTGGATGGGGAGTGGGGCTGGGGGCCAGAGGGGCAGGAGGAGGAATGTGAGACTCCCTAGGAGAGACCCCACAGAGACAGTGGGGGGCGAGAATTAATCAAAGGAGAGCTGCTGTCCCCTGCCCCCACCCCCTGGCTGCTCTTCCTTCCTCCCTCTGCTCTTCTCTTCCTCAGTGGGTGGAGGAGCAGGTGGCCTCTTGTC